>NC_056735.1:553256116-553306116 GCF_019279795.1 Protopterus annectens
GTCCTCCTGGACAGAAAAGAGGTGTACAAGTATGGCAGACAGTATTATTATAACTGATTTATTGTACATGTTTTAACAGAGAATTCTGGAAGGGAAATTAATCTGCCAGTAATTTGAAAAGTAGTTTGAAAATTAAATATTCTTACTTATAAGCTTTGAAATGAAAAAGGACTTTATTACAATGGTGGATACATGGCATTCAAAAGACAGTTTGCTGTCTGCAAACGTTCCCAAGTCCTTAATTACGGAATTCATTTTTAGGAATATATTGTTGATGTGGGTACTACAGGGGATGTCATGCTTGCCAGAGGAGACTAGTACACATTTTTTGGCATTTAGATTTAGTCCATGATAAATTATAGCTATTTGTTTGGAAAGGTCCTCATGGAAGATCTTGGTGTCCCCTGGACTTTTTATGATGGTTCCAAGTTTGCAATCATTTGTAGACTTAACTTAGTCTGCCATAAACCATTTACATTATCTTTGAGCTCTGCAAAGTAAAAGCTAAAGAGGAGTGGTATAATATCTTATCCCTTGGGTACACCCTAGTAACAGAGTCTTCCTGGAGGACATACAGCTACCTACTCTAATTTCCTGGGTTCTTTTATGAGCAATTTGCTATCCAATTAGTTATGCAGTGGCTAACATTTTAGCTGGGGCTTATCAACAATGCACAAGTGTGGGATGCTGTTTGAACACCTGTGGAAAGGTCTAGATATGCAGTAGCATTGCTGATTTCACTCTCATCCATTGGGTTCTGTACCTTTCTTAAAATTGAAGAAATAGAAAGAAAACAAGCCAGGCTCTCTCACCACAAAACTTCGTAGCCAAAGTCCTGATGTATCCAATCCGGACTTAAAGCTCACAAAGTTACAAGCGGCAGAGCAGTAGAATCAGGAGCAATGGCTTAGCTTGCTCGGTATAGAAGTGATAAGCATCAATATGCGATAAGCATATAGAATTACAACAAAAGGTCATTAAATCCCAGGAACTATAAATTCACTTTCTTGCAATAAGTAACAAGTTAATCCAGTGTCACGAAGACCAAAAGCGTTTATTGTAAAACTTCATGGCTGATCACCACCACGCTTCATCAGATAATGCATATAAAATTCAAAACATCTATTTATACAGATAAAATCTAAAAGGCGCCAGAATTAAAACAAACAACTCAAGCAATTTTCCAATTAAAAGTTAGGTCATAGACTAATGTAGACCAATTAAAGAATTTTTGAATACTGCATTCCATTACAATGGTGGATACATGGCATTCAAAAGACAGTTTGCTGTCTGCAAACGTTCCCAAGTCCTTAATTACGGAATTCATTTTTAGGAATATATTGTTGATGTGGGTACTACAGGGGATGTCATGCTTGCCAGAGGAGACTAGTACACATTTTTTGGCATTTAGATTTAGTCCATGATAAATTATAGCTATTTGTTTGGGAAAGGTCCTCATGGAAGATCTTGGTGTCCCCTGGACTTTTTATGATGGTTCCAAGTTTGCAATCATTTGTAGACTTAACTTAGTCTGCCATAAACCATTTACATTATCTTTGAGCTCTGCAAAGTAAAAGCTAAAGAGGAGTGGTATAATATCTTATCCCTTGGGTACACCCCTAGTAACAGGTCTTCTGGAGGACATACAGCTACCTACTCTAATTTCCTGGGTTCTATTTATGAGCCAATTTGCTATCCAATTAGTTATGCAGTGGCTAACATTTAGCTGGGGGAGCTTATCAACAATGCACAAGTGTGGGATGCTGTTGAACACCTGTGGAAGGTCTAGATATGCAGTACGTACTGATTTCCTCTCATCCATTGATTCTGTACCTTTCTTAAAATTAGAATGGGTTAAGCAGGTACTATCTGCTCTTGAAATAAGTGAAGCGCTTTGGGTCAAGAGTTTATACATTACCCCTGTCCTTGTTCATTAATTCCATAATGCTCCTCTCCATAGACTTACAGATGAGACTGCATAGATTTATGAGTTTACAGTTAACCTGGCTCATTGATCTCCACCTTTTTTTACAGCATAAAGTCTACTTGGGGACAGATATTGAATAACTTCTGTAAGAGGTTTGTCCGATCCTATTTCAGGCTGGTCATTAGACAGCCTGATATGTTATTCATCCCAATGTTTAACAAATACATAGAAGTAGTGTTTTTGGCCTTGGAAAGTGCTTTGAAAACTTGTTCTTGAGACACTGGGGCGCTAAAGGGGGCTATAGATATGGGTATGTGATGGGGGAATGCAGGGGAAAGACAGGGTGAAATTAGAGTTAAGTTTATTTGCTAGTACACTGGCTATGTCATCAGGGTCTGAGTATGGGACATCATTTACTAATAGCTCTCTGTAATGCTGGACATTATTTCTAAGGTTTCTAAGATAGTTAAAGAAGGCTTTATGATTGCCTTTTGCCTTGGTGGCCATTTTAACTCCTCTCTAATTTTGGTTGATTTGCTCAGGGAAAAGAGTTCTTTTAAGTGTAGCAAGAGTGTTTTTGACATCTGGCTAGTTTCATTTATTATTGGATTCAATGTTTTCTTTTATTGTAGAGCCTGTTTATATTTGGGTTCCACCATATGGGTTTATTTTTAAATTTGGCATTGTATTTGCTTTGGAGGGGTGCAGATTAATCTATGCAACTATTCATATAATTTGATGGTAAATTATTCTTTCTATAGAGTGAAGTCATCAGATTGGAAGGGGATGTTGAATTTAACTGGGTCATAACTCAGTTTTCATCGATTAGCATTTGCAGAATCTCTGAAGGATGCTTCCGGCTTCAGTCTTATGGTGAATGTGACTGATTTATGGTTCTATTTGATGAAGGAAGAAGTTACAGCCACTGGGTAACAGAAGTGTCCTGATCTGGGATGAGGATAACTGGTCCAGAAAGTTTGTATTTATAAAGTCTAAAAATCTCTGTGTATACTTGTTAGGGGATTTCATGGACGAGTAGTTGATGCCTTGTAGGAGAATGTTGTTTGTCCTAATGTATAGAAACTTAATACTAAAATGGTAGTAAGTATAGGCTAAATGGGGAGATAGACGAGGTCATATAGTTGGCTACAATGTGATAAGTGATTTTGTTAATTGTTGAACATGGAGGAGTTCCAGGTAGTTATCCTCTCTACCAAGCTTGGAGGTGAGGTTTATGAATATACATACACTGATGCCTTTGGTGTCTTCATCTAGTGCAGTGGACCTGAAAGAGTGGTCAGAGTTGAAACTCTGCATGTATGGGATGCTGTCAATGGTCTTGGACCAGGACTTTGTAGTCATGCATATACTGATGCATTCTAGGGTAAGCAGTGATTGTAGGGAATACAGTTTTTTGTTGAGGCGCCTACCATTGAGTAGTAATACTTTTATGTTATTAGGGTTTTGTTTTGTTAAGTGTGAAGCTATTGAAGACTGACATTGCCTACAAAAGGCTCTATTTAGCAAATTTGTGAAAGCCTTGTGGTGATAGGTGCAGGTCATCCCTGGCAAAGCTGCTAGGACTGCCCACAATCTCCTCATAGACTGTTAAATATTGGGCCCCCTTGAATGACACCAAAAGCTAAGCCAATCATTGAAATCAATAATCTTTTGTTCATACTGCAGCATCATTCTCAGTGATGGTAAAATGCTGCTGAAGGGTAGGTTCATACCTGCCTCGGTCACATATTCCGAGGAATCCATTATGTTTCTCTTCATATAATCCATGGAAGTATGTCTCAAGTAATTTTCTCCCAGGTGTACTTTGACTGTGTTATATTTGTATTTGTGGTGGATGGAATTCAGTGCATGCATGGTGGGGTAAGTCCTGTCACCCAGTAGGCAAATATTCAGGATCCTCTCCTCATTCATCCTGATGAGTAGTGCATCGGTGTGTCACTATGGTATCAGCTATGACTAGTATTATGCTGGGTTGTTTAAAGGTTTGCCTTATGGACTTTTGATTTTGAGACACTCAGACTTAGATGCATGTTTCATGGTGGGTGTTTCTTGAGCTGAATGTTTGTGAGGTTGCTGAGGGTCCTTGTTCCTTAGGTTACATTTAATAGGCCTTTATGGCTAGGTAGGTTATTTTTAGGAACCTCAGTATATGAAGGTATATGTGTTTGGTCTGTATTGTGCTTGATATAAATAAATATATATATATATATATGTGTGTGTGTGTGTGTGCTATTCTGTCACTGACAGCCTGTTTGCTATTTGTAGTGGCGTTATGTGTGAGCTTTGCCACCAGTAACATTATATAACTTCATTTCTCACACACTGTGCAACTTTGTTTAATTAGGAGGTGGTTGTCCGCAAACATTAGGCAATTGTTACATTGTCTCAAGATGTCCATATCAACAAGCCTGGCTACAGGTCAGTGATCCTTTTCTACTTCTCTCACTGGATGCAATGAGTAGCACTAATCCCAAGCTGTTTCCTGAAAAGTAGCACTAACTCAGATACTGATGAGATAAGTACAGTTGCTGTAGTCGTCTTTTGGTAGACAGCCTGTTTGGAACCTACAACAGCAGAAAGCCAAACTGCATAAATGCACTGAGTAGGATCACACCAAAATGCAACCAGACCACTCAGTGAAGTCCTATACACATTGACAAAATAAAATGCTGTGTCCATATGAAGATAAAATCAACCAAGTTTATTCCAAAGCCAATAGTAAGCGCTTTCATCAACTCAATCAGAGACTAATTACTAATACTAATATGTGTTTTGTAAGCTGTTTTATAGCATATACATTTTAGGATGACTGTATGTTTAATTATAATTATGTAATGAGCTAATGAGCATATAAATGTTTTTATTTTAGTGCGAAGCCTTAGTCTGAAGAAGTCTCTGATTGAGGAGACGAAAGTGCTTACTATTAGCTTTGGAATAATCTTGGTTGATTTTATCTTCATATGGACACAGCATTTTATTTTGTTTTTGTTTTGGATTCATTTGCTTGCTGCTAGCCGAGGATCCTATACACATTGCCCAATCAGAGACCAGCAGAAGATTAATACCCCCCTACTCTTTCTCTCACCAGGAGCAAAGCAGTAGTACTAATCACAAGTTAGGCTCTAAAAAGGAATTTTCAGTCTTTCAAGTGCTTGTTATTCACTACAAAGGCCAGGAAATAATGTCCGTCTACTGCTTCTGCTCAAAGTAGGAGCAAAACAGAAACACTAATCCCAGTCTAATTCCTTAGGAGCAGTGCCCAGATGATCCATTGATCCGCATTCTGTTCCCAGATATTACAGACTTTAAGATGGGAAAGGGGATTACTAGTCATCTCTGAGTACCTATGGTTAGGGATAGTACAGTTCTATGCGCTATTACAAAACATAGGAAAAGCAGTACACTAAGTTTCCTGTAGAAAATTTTGCAGCTGTGCATAATTTTTAAGTAGTGGCAATACCTGTTAAAAGGTTCACAACATTTTGTTCTACTGCAGTTTCAGACAGTGTACAGCAAGAACTTTAGACTCCCAGAGATCATAAATTAGGTTTTGCCAAAAAAGTTATAAATTAACAAGACTACATTAACCTCTTCATTATATATGACCTATGGTTCAAATGAAATTGACCTTGCTTTTTGTTATATTCCACAACCATGCATATCAGTGCTAAGGGCTTTCTGACTCATTACTTACACATCCTTTTCTGCTCTTTAACATAGCTTCACTGGCAATTTGCAAAGGGTAATCTCAAATTACTGCAATGCAGCAGTTATTTTTTTTTTTTAATTTTAAAATGCTGATGGCCTGAAAACCTCAAGGTAAAATAAAGGTGAGCAGCATATAAAAAATATTTGGTGTTCATGTACTGTGAAATTTAGTCTTTACCATTTAAGTTTGAAAATGTTAACATATGTTTTGATTTAATATGTAAGATGATTTAAAATGAATGTAAGATAAAAATGCAGTGTTATTAAATACTTTAAAGCTTTCATGAGCTTTTCCTCTGCAGACATATTTAGCATGTGTCAGTAGATGAAAAATAAATAAAAGCTTACTGTAACCACAAATCTTTGAAAAAATCTCAATCACTTATCAATCCCCATGATTCATTAACAAAGCCCACACGATTACGCCATTTTAGCCTATTTAGCAGTTGCACTCATTGAATATGCATGATGCTTATTGCACTTACACATTTCCAAGCACCAGCAGCAGTGTTAGCAGCCATATAATCATTCAGGGAAGCACATGCTTGCAATGTAAGCAAACTACTTGCCTGTAGGTGTGTGCAGACAGCTTATATGAAGTAAGGGCAATTAAAATGCAGGTGACATCAAATGGAAAGACTATATAAAGAATAAAACGTTGATAACGAAGACATAAGTAAGAGGGGAGGGCAATTAGAGAAAGTGTACTCAGGTAATGCATTCAAATGTGATTCTGTCACCAAAAAAAAAAAAAATTTAAATAGAAAGACATCCATACTGATGCAATAATAAATAATCCTGTTTCCAATTTTTTACCCATGTATATAAATAAAAACTGACATGATAACAATGGATGTGAGAGAGACACAATGCAACATAGCAAACTATGATAACAGTTAGTGAGGACATTGGATGCATTAGGAGCTATTTGCATACACTGCAGTTATTGAGTATGACATCTATATGCAGGGAAAGCATGTGTGATAACTAATGTTAGTGCTGAATTCTTCACTTCATCTTGATATGTATATATGATATGTATAAACAAGAAGGAATAAAACATACAACTGTTGTGTCATCCACATCAGAAAGGGATATGTTTTACCACTTGTTGTCATTTGACAACCATAGACAGGGGGTTATATTGTCTTAGACAATGGGCAAATGTACATCAGTATCCTGATTGGAGAACGAGCGTTCTGCAATAGGGTATTAATGTACAAGTAATGCCCGTTGAAAAGAACGGGTCAGGCACTTCATGGCAGCATATCAAGCCACTCTGGAGCTTAGACTTAGAAAACAAAACAGCTGCCCTAATTTTACACTCGTTAATGAGAGTAAAATATGAAAAAAAAGACAACTAAAAAAAAAAGGTAGGTGTGTGTGCGTTTATGACTGTGTTTGAGTGTATGTGTGCATGTCAGTGAAAGTAAGAGTGAGTGAGCTGTTATTTTACACTCGCTAAGCAGCTTTTGCTGTTTAGTGAATGTAAAATAAAAAAGAAAAAAATTAAAATAAAGCATGTGTATGAGAGTGTTTGCATGTAGGAGAGTAAGAGAGAGTGATCGTTCAAGCAAAACAGAAAAATGTGTGTTTATGTTTCTGTCTGCATGTGTGCATGAATGTGTGCATGAAAGCAGAGAGACTGTGTGTGTGTGTGTGTGTGTGTGTGTGTGTGTGTGAGAGAGAGATAGAGAGAGTGAGAGAGAAATCAGAGAGTGAGAGAGAAAACGAGAATGATGTGCGACTGAATGCATGTATGTAAACAGAGGAGACTGTGTGTGTGTGAGAGAGAGAGAGAGAGATGACAGAGAGATGACAGAGAGTAAGACTGATCTTGTGTGAGTGCATGTGTGTATGAAAGAAAAGGAGACTGTCTGTATATGTGTGCATGTGAAAGCAGAAGAAACTGCGTATGTGTGTATGAGAGAGAGAGAATGGGCTGTATGTAAAACTGTTGTTTCACTTGCTTATTATTTTTTAAGCACTATTATTATTTTTTATATATGTAACCCGAAAACACAGAGAAAACATTGGTAACAAAACAATTATTTAAATAAAAACAAAAGCCACCGTGGTGGTCAACCAGTAAAACTTTTATTAACTTAAGTGCTTTTGTCCTTGCAATCCAGGACTTCTTCAGAATCAGAAAGCATGTAAGTTAAAAGTTTTTTTTTTATAGTATCAGTGCTGTTGTTTTAGTGGTTGACCACCAGATGGCTTTTGTTTTATTTAAATATTTTTTATATATGTTTGATGTAAAATGTTTCCTCCAACCCCATTAACATAGACTACAGCATGTATGAAACATTAGGCAGAGGAACTATTTTAAATCAAAAATATATTAAACAAATAAAATAATACTTAAAAAATACATAAGTAAAACGTAACAATTTTACAGACACACCATTTTCTAAGCACAATAATACCCTCCAGGGTGTGTGTTAATGTGCAATTAATGCCTTTTCAGGGGTGTAGAGGCCCTCCGCCTGCAGTGCCTGGCCTCACAACACCCCTGGGCGTGCATTAATTACTCATTAACACACACCCTGTCAGGCATTATTGCTTACTTGACACAGGTATTAGACAAGCATGTGTTTTATATCTCATTCACTCCAATGGAGCTCAGAAAATTTGCACTGTAACTTCCAAAGGGCAGAGCCTAAGCCTTTTGTCAGAATCAAATTATGTCCTCACATTTCAAACAAATGTTCATATCTCTGTAAACATAATGATTATGAAAGAACTATAAATGGCAAACTATTCAGCACAAACTATTGTTGTAGTTGTAGTATTCTTTAGGTTCTAGGTCTTATCTGAATTTTATAAGTCACAGTAAACACAGTAGCTATTACATTTGTAATATTTTGTAAACAACTTACAATATCTCAGAAACCACTCAAGTTTCACACACACTGTCAGCACCATTTTATTCAGCTAGTTGAGAGCATTCATATGAGGCTAAGGATTTCTGTCTGTGTTACTTGGTTGTTGAGATATTTAAAAAAATTAGAAAATTATATCTATATAAATTAATATCATGAAAACAACAATTGATATATATTTGCCTGTACTAGACAGAGATCAACTATTAATGCAGTTGAGTTTGACATTGTGCAAGCTTTAAGATGAAATATTTTAAAATCTTGTACATAGCATCATTTTGGAATTATCGATGCAAATATGAACAAGCAATATTTGACACCTAGAGGTGTCAGTAGGAGTTAAATGCAGATGCACCTGGAGGTGCCACTTGGCTGTAATGAGATATTCATGTACATCATAAATAGTAATGTAATAGCATTCCAAATACAAAGGTGAAAATCACAGCGCAGATATGATGACATTGCAGTAGTTAAAGGTCTCCATTCTTAAATGGAGAACATCTACTAAATGATTATGCTGGGGATGCTTAACAAGACACTACAGCGAACACTGCCGTGACAGCATATAGAAAACACAGATACACAAGAAAGTATCCTAACAGGCTCAATCATACTTTGCAATGATATGGCATCATGTCATACAGTAAGAAATGTTATGCAGGTCCTCATGTCCAACAAAGCTGTACAGTGTGAAGAAAACAATAACAGCAATACACAAATGTTTAGAGGAAGACATACAATACAATGCATTCTTATTTGGAAATTACTTAAGTAATGCCTGTGAACAATCAATGATATATTCAACATTTGCATCTTGCCAGATTTGCAAAAATAAACAATCCAAAAACGGCAAGGCAGAGTAAAACTAACTAAGAAACAACCAACCCATGCAGCTCCAAGAATTAAACAAAAATCTGACCGCAAGAAATAACACACTTAAATTAAAACCAGTAGTTTAGTTAAGCTCTTTCCTTCAGAACACTTGAGCTTCATCAAAACTAAGAAAACAGTGCATATAAAATGTATATAGTACCATCAGTCTTCTGGTATCAAATACATATGTCAAAATCAATTACACCATTATTCCCTTAAAGGAACACAGTCCTTGTAAAACATTTTATTTACATGTGTCTAATCAACTTCATAAATACAATAAAAATTACACCAATGTAATTAAATTATAGTATATAAAATATATATATAAAAATATAGTGTATAATATTTGTGCAATTTAATTATGTACAATTTTGCTGCTTTCAATTTTAAAATGGTCTGTTAGCTTGTAGATGCAATTGCCAAAATAACTCTTTTTTTTTCCCCAGGAATCAGTGAGTCAGATGGAAGATGTGGTTCAGGAAATCCCAGAGCCCTTTCCAAGATCCACAAGGAGATAGTTTTTCATAGGGGTAGAGGGGGGAATTCCAATGGATGACAATGCCCACTTGGCAGAGGAGGCCTACAAAACCAAACGTCCAGAGATTTTTTTCTCCAATAGACACTATCAGCCCTCTTGAAAGGAGGCTTGCTTGCTCCCCCTCTGGGGGCAGTCAAGGGTCATTTATCCCTGACTAGACATCACAAAAGATACATGGATGCAGAGGGTTATTTTCAGAGGTTATATAATTCCCTTTGCCTTTCCACCTCCATCTATATGCAAATTTCCCAATGTTCCACTCAGTCAGAGGAAAGCACTAGCACTAGAAATAAAAAAGCTGCTAGAAAAAAGAATCATCCAAGAGGTCCCACCACACCAGATAGAATCCAGGATTTACTCAAGATCCTTTTTAGTGCCAAAGAAAACAGGGGACCAAAAAACAATTTTCAGTCTCAGTCAATGCAACATACATAGTTTTGGATGGTCACATTTCAGTCCATTCTATCTTTCCTGGGCAAGAATGATTCAATGTGCTTGATAGACCTTCAGGATGATTACTATCACACAAAAATGAACAGACAATCCAGAAGGTATTTACGCTTCCATCTGGGAGCCAGTCACTATCAGTTCAGAGAACTGCCATTTAGCCTCACCACAGACCCTAGGATGTTCACCAAATGCATGGCAGTGGTAGCAGCTCACTTGAGACTGCAGGGATTCCCAAGTCTTTTCATACCTAGATGAATGGCTCATTATTGCCCTGACTATCTACTAATAAAACCAAGGAATCATGTACTCTGTACTTGTTTCCAACTGGGAATGACCATAAACTACAACAAGCCTCAGTTACAACAAACTCGAACACTGGAGTTCATAGCAGCAATATTTAACATGACATCAGTGGCAGCTTCTCTTCCTCTCTTAAGAGTGCATATCATCAGGTTACAAGTCAGGAAAATAATTTGGAGCACCAAAATTTCTGCTCACTTGGTCCTATAAGCCTTTGGGTCAATGTCAGTGGCCATAATTCTAGTTCCTTTAGCAATATTTCACATGAGATTTCTTCAATGGATGTTAGCGACACAGTGGTCAATTATTTATCATCATATGTCAGCAAAAATTAGAATCATTCAGGATTGCATGAAATACCTTTGGTGGTGGATTTGAACAGATCAGGTTCTGCTAGGCCTTCCTTTCATCCTCCTTCAGCCCAAGGCTATAGTGACCATACACTTCCCAGATTGGGTGGGTGGGCACTTCCTGGGGAAAACAGTCCAAGACACTTGGTCCCCTGAAGAGGCTAATATGCATATCAATGTCCTAGAGATGACAGCAGTGCTCTTAGCACTGCAGGCATTCCAAGACTCTCCCCCTTTCAGGACAATTATGATCCAGACAGACAACATGTTAGTAGTTTGATACATTAACAAACAAAGGGGGAGCAGCTCTTACCCTCTGTGTCAAGAAGGCCTCCGAGTGTGGCAATGGGTGATCTCTTCTAACTGCTTTCTGATATCAACGCACATTCTGGGAAGTCTAATGTGAAAGCAGGCAAACTGAGCAGGTCCATTCTATCTCATGAGTGGTCTCTCAAAAGGAAAATGACAGATATAATATTCCATCAATGGGGTCAGCCTTTCATATCCCCTAAACAACAAGGGCAGCAGCTTCTTTGCCCTGATCCCTCCACTGGGGAATCACTGAGAGACACTCTACTCCATGATTGGTCCACTGGTCTTTTCTATGCCTATCCTCCAACCTCACTAATTCGCAAATTCTTACATAAAACTGCCCAGTTGAAGAGCAAAGTAATCCTCATTGCACCCTACGTGCCTTAACAGGTTTGGTTTCCCTTACTTTGGCCTCATCTGCTTTACCCACCTTGGGTTCTGGATCTGATTCCAGACCTCGTGTCTCACCCAACAGGCATGATTCATCCACATATCTCAAACCTCAGGCTAACAGCGTGGTTTCTCCAATTCCTTTAATAGCCAGACAGCCGATGCTCTCTTCCCCTGTCCACAGGATACTTTTGTCTTCCCATAAGCCCTCTACCAGAAAATGTTAAAGAAGCAAATGGATAAGTTCATTTTTGGCACAGTAGAAAAACAATGATCTTTTCTCAGCTCCTATACAAAGTGTTCTTGAATGTTTAGCAGCAATTTTAGTGAGGGGAGCTAGCTCCTCAACAATCAGAGTTCAGTTAGAGGCAATTTATAATTACCATACAGGATTTGAGAATTCTTCTTTGGCTTCATCTAAGCTGTATAAAGGCTTTTTAAAAGGCAGTCTCCTTCTGAGACCCTGTATAAATATCCTACCCCACCAGGGGATTTAAATTTGGTGCTGCAAGCATTAATTCATACTCCCTTTGAACCAGCAGCTAAATGTGATTTTAAATTCATGACCTAGAAAACTATCTTTCTAGTGGCCATTACCTCTGCAAGAAGAATTTCAGAACTTCGGGCATTATCTTCTAAACCTCCCTGTTTAATTTTTCATAAGGATAGAGTAACATTACGTGCAAACACTTCTTTCCTTCATAAAGTGGTGCCAGAATCCAATAGTAATCATTCCTCTGACTTACCAGTCTTCTTTCCTAAATTTGCAAATAAAGGGGAATATATGCCTCATTTATTGGATGTCCACAATTATGTTATTACCTACATAGAATGAAAGATATTAGAAAAACAGAGCAATTATTCATGTCATTTGCAGATTGTAAATAGGGAAAATCAGTCACAAAAGTGACTTTAGCCAGAAGGCTGACCCAGTGTATGTCATATATCTACAATAAATTCTGTCTGTCCTTACAGAAACCTTTAAAAGTCCATTCCACTAGTTCCATGGCAGCTTCTTCAGTGTTTCTACATATGGCTTCCATGGACAACATACGTGCAGCTGCGACTTGGGCCAATCCTTATACCTTTATTACTCATTACAAATTGAATTTGGTCTCAAGGTGCAGGGCAGCCTTTTGATCAACTGTGCTCAGGAATATCCTTCCATAGAGTCCACAGGGAATTTAGGTAGCTGTAGATTATGTCCCATATGTTGAAGATGTACTTAGTATAACAGTCCATCTGTGTTGTCCATTTTCATTCTTCCTCAACTCCACACCCTCCAACCCCCAACCTTGGTGTTTCATAGTGAATTTCTGGAAGAACAAGTATGTATAAGGATGTCATTGTTTTTCTTATTGAGCCTCAGATATGGTATGCTCTGTTACAATGTTTATGGTAGTTCTTATACCTTAGTAAAACAGCAAACAAGATCTGAGGTATGTTAGGGGTTGGTGCATTATGGGTAGGGAAAAGGCTCGAGAACTTTTTGGTGATCTTGAGAGCTATAGTAATGGCTGAGCCAGATCTGGGGATCAGATTCAAACCTTTATGTTGAGGATAGAATGAAAATGGATAACACAGATGGAATGTTATGGTAAGTTATGGATAGCACAGATGGAATGTTAATCTAAGTACATAACTTCATTTTATCAACCTGTGATGCCACAGAAATAGGTATACTGTATGTGGAATGATGAACACACTTAAGGGGTTTACAGCAGGTATGGCCCTCCTACCTTGGAGGGTGATGCCTTAAAAATGTCGCCCTCTGACTGTGCCATAAATGCTGCCTTTGCATAAGCTAGTCCTGTCTGACACATTTATCTGACAGACATACGTTGCCAGATTCAAACTCCTGCCTACCATACTACTCACTCTACTGAGCTGAGTATTGACTACACCTGCCACATGACATAGCAATGGACCTTAATAAAATTAAAGTGTGAAATAATAAAGGACATTTGAGGATAATTTGTACAATATGATTTTGTCAGAATGATGACAAGGAGCTAACTATGTTAATGTTCACACAACTGTGTGCAGTGCAGTATCAATGTTTCTTGGCCAAGGACGATGTTCCTGTTGTTTTATAAAACAACATTGTCCTAAACTGAAACATACTGTACCTGTGTAGGTATGCTATACAAGTCTTTACTGAATGCATATGAAGCAGGAGCATTCACGCCACATTTGCAAAACAACTGTTACACTGGCAGAAAATTACAAAATTAGTTTATATTTCTTTCCACGAGATAAAAATTGAGAATAATAACTTTATTCAGTGTTATCAGTACTTTTATAGAATGTTGCCCTATGCTGGAATTGAGCAGCAAGCCTTGTATGTATATTGATGAATAAGATGTGCATGAATCACATTCACCACAGTGGAAGTCTTAATAAAGCTGTTGGACTCAACCTATGGGAAGTCATTACATCATATGATTGTGTTTCAATCTGCATGAGAGAAAAGGGCTAGGGGAGATTTCTTCCACGGTAATTATACACATTATAGCACTTGTGGATGTCATTCATGCTTAACAGCATTAGGACACAAAATGATTTCACTCAGTCAACATGAGTTTTGAACACCTGACTGTGACGACTGAAGCTGCATGATATTGGGAAAAATAATGCACTATTGTACAAGTAGTGCTGCAATTGTGAGATATTTGGCTCTTCAGAACCATGGTATAATGTTGCTGCTGCAAGGCATCTGTTTGCCTGTAATTTCTTTAAAAGACTGTTGCTATATGTGTCTTTATCACACAGAATTGTCTGTTGCTAGGTATACCCCAAAACATGTGATGTATAATGCAGTCATCACAGTAATGAGAGAATGGCAGTTATGCATAATGTGTGGATAATCATGGACTTGAACACATGCCTTACTAAGGCAACAGCATACACAACATTGTCTCATGTTCTCACGAGATAGGAAAAGCCTTAGTAGTTTTCATGGGAAAGCCAACTGACATCCCATGACATCATCATTATCCAGGAAAACATTTCTGTGTTAATAATGAACATGCATCCTTATAATAGGAATCTCCAGCCATACATGTATACAGCACATAGCTGTGTGACAATATTATTACCTACCTGCACATTCACAGACATACTGACAGAAGTGAGACTAAGTTGTAATGACTGTATTTGAAAAAACTACCTAAGATCACAAGGTACAGAACACTGCCTGAACCCCATGCACTGCACGAGATGTTGTTTTACAATGACAGTGCACATTTGAATGGATGACATCACCAATCTTTCATACACGGATGTTCTAAAAAGGCATGAAGGTGGCTGAAGTGCACATTAACACTACACAATTACACATACTATATGCATTAGAAGTCTTTTCTATACAGTACAATAGAAAAACACACATGCATAATCAGTCATCATTAGATTCAAACCTCCTGCTTCTGTACTTACAAAGACTAGCGAGCACAGAATAAACAGCCACCACTACAGGATAATTCATATGACCACTCTCATGTAGTTCATTTTTGATAGCATGATGTAAGCATTGTGTTTCAAAATCTGGGTACAGCCTGGGATAACACAAAGTTGTTGAATAGTTCTCTGCCAGTAAAAATAAGTATCCTAAGTGGAAGTTAACATAAGGGATGTTGTCATAGACACAACTGTACATGATTGTACTCACAGTTGCATTAGTTAACCAATGTTGGATTCAAACCCCTTACCTGTCTAATTACACAATTTATAGAACCCAAAATTAGCTACAAGTGCCACAGGATATGTCTGAGTTGCAAAGGTAAAGAGTGCACTTTTGACATGATGACCTCACAAGTGTGATACAGAGAAGATGTTTTTGGTAAAAGTCAGATAAGGGGATGGGAACATCATCTCCCATGTTAAAATCTTCCTTTCAGGCTGGAAGTTAATACAGCACATATCTGTGCAGGAAGTTGTATGTAGCTGACAATGAAGCCACACACACATACACACACAAGTTCCAAATTGTGAAACTTGAGCCTACTACCTAATTATACAATCTAGACAAAATAGTCTTAGCCAGAAGTGCCAGTTGTCCCTTTAAGAGTCAGAATTGTCCTGTGACACTTCTGGCTAAGATTATTTTGTCTATATTGTATAATTAGGTAGTAGGTTCAAGTTTCACAATGTTGAACTTGTGTGTGTGTGTGGCTTCATTGTCAGCTACATACAACTTCCTGCACAGATGTGTGCTGTATTTACGAAATATAGAGATAACAGTATGAATGGCAAAGCACTACAGAAGTCTGACTTTAATGATGTGAAAATGCACATTTGTTCTTAGTAAAACTTCACTGTTTGGAACATCTGTTACTGTGCCTCACAGGTTTTGGGACAAATTCATATGTGTGGAGCAGCCAATATAACAGCACTGCTTATCCCATGCAATGACATGCTTCTAAGATTCATTGTAAATTGTGTTATGGTGAGGGACATGTACCTTTTTGACATTATGGGATGTCAATGACAATCACAATTTTAAAACAGTAGATTACTAAGCAAACATTCATTTCAGTGCATTCTGTAATGATTGGATGCAAATAGTGAGCATTTATAGTGTCACTTTCAGTTATTTTGTCTAAGGCTTGAACAATCTTCCTTGAGAATACAAAGATACACTTCCTAAAGATGACAGTGTACTTCAGAATAACAGTGATGGATTATATGTGAAAAGGTCCCACACCATTGTAACACAGTTACAGTGCAATTGCTGGAGTGCAGACATAATTTAACAGACTGACTTAGCTGAGTCAACATCACTATGAAATGCAGATACCTTGTTTCCAAAATTCAATAAAGACATACAGACGTTGTACAACTTACACAGAATTATTTGTTTTAAATATTTTTTACCCTCTGCCTAAAGCATAGTGCTAGCAAGTGTATTAGTGCTGCTGATGGCAACATATTAGTGCATGGGTAATCATATTTTGTGGTATTTAACTTAGAAAGGGAATCAGCTGTACTCTATAATGCTTTTACCTGACCTTCATGTAAATAAGCAGGGTACACATAGAATCATGTCTGAATCTAATAAAATACAGAACCAGATATGTCTTAAAGTCACATTTCAGGTGTCATACTTTACACATTTGTCATGATGATTGCAGTTCTTCAATACACAGATTTGTATGATACAGGTGTATTCTGAAACACATGAGAGAACAAGCATGCTATTTCTGATGGAAACATGGCTTATGGAAACTGGTTAGAGTTAAGGAATTGATTGGATGATGCATAAGAGGTGTGAGGAGGTGAACAGTTGGTGACAGGAATGCACACAGAATTAGTAAGACATTAGTTTATAATTCATTTCTGCACATATTTTTGTTGTGTTACTCTTTGCTTTATCATCATAATTATGCAGGCAAGACCTGTACAAGACAGTGCTCTCTATTGAGAACAAGCATATTAATGCAGCAATAGGATAATGTTTTATTAAGAAAATGTGTAGCAAACAGTTACACACAGGAGAGTTATACAAAACTTTCAAAAGCACTTTGACATATATTCATATTCGAACCTTGATAATATCCCACAACAATTTACAGACCTGGGTATTATCTTACCATACCATATAAGAACTCATACTTCTCAAAGTTCAAATATATCAACAGACTAAAAAAATGGATTGCTCTTCATTACCCTCATGACAACTATACGCTGTACATTCAACTCTTCAGCTTGTTAAGTAAAGTCGCGTAAAGAGCAGCAGAACAATGTCTTTAAAGGCTAATGCTCACAAGCTTTTGCCATAAGCTGTGTACTTCCATTTAGCCTGAGAGCTGTTGCTTGGTGCCAAACATTGTGCAAATGCAGAGGAGAAAGGCTGATGATACAGAATGGAGTAGATACTTAGACATGGGGACAGGGAGCCATTTTCAGGTAGCTTCTGAGAGATGCAGGATCATGATGACTCATTTTATTTATTTATTTACTTATTTGACATTGGTTTACAGGGATAGTCTAACTGAGCAAAAGCCTTTTTTCAGCGGAGGCCTGAGGAGAAAAGCTCCATAATAAAACATAGCAAGAAAAATAACATGAAGGCAATAAAATACAATAATATATACAAAAGTAGTTAAGCAAATAACCATTACAGTTACAAGGAAGAAAACTTACTAAAAAAGACATTTAAACTAAGTAGTATGTATAGATTTAGGTAAGAACAATAACTAGCAGTAACGCACAAGATTATTCACAGTAAACAAGTATACAATTCAAAGCAGTATGTTTTGTAATCTACATGAGGTGAATATATAAAATACAAAGACTATTTGAAAATAAGAGGCAAGAAAGATGTTTTTAGATCTACTAAGTGAAAGAAAGGTTTACTGTTAGAATGTCGAAGTGAACTCCGTCAACTGTACTGTTGTCGAACACGGAAGTTCAAAAACGGTAATATCGACCGACGGGTTTTAACATGGATCGAGATAGGGGAGAGGTTTATAGTTCGGCAATAACACTGAACACCTATCTTGACCCACGTTAAAACCATTCCTAGCTTGGCTTTTGTTCTTCGATATTACCGTTTTTGAACTTCTGTGTTCGACAACAGTACAGTCGACGGAGTTCACTTCAACATTCTAATAGTAAACCGAGAGAACATAGACAGTGGTAGGTGACTAACTTGAAATGCTAAGTAGGTTAGTAATGATAAGGTAATTAGAGGAAAATAAGGGAAATAAAGGAAAGGGAAGACAGGAGAAAGAAGTACAGGAGAAAGAGACAGGTTCCAGTAGGATGGTAGCAGTGACAGGTTCAGGTGCTATTTAGGTAATTTTTGAGAGTTTTCTTGAGGTCGTGGGCAAGAGTAATATTTATGAGCATCATGGTAAGCTTGTTCCATGATAGAGCAGGAAAGGAGCTGTAGAGATGGTGTCCAAAAGATGTATTAGGCTTATGAATTTGTAACAGACATTGGTCAGAGCTTTTGCGGGCATGAGAGGGGTTATAGATGGAGACTAAAGTGGAGATATTAGGGCAGAAGGAGGGCTTATACAGGATAGAATGGATAATAAATAGTTGATTAGGAAACTCTAACTAGCTGAGTGTATGGAGAGCAAGACAATGGTGTGATTTGGAAGGCAAATTAGCTGCAAATCTGGCAACTTTATTGTAGGTGATTTCAAATTTGAAAAACAGTGTTGCCTGTAAATTAGTTAAGATTTGTGAGCTGCAAAATAGGCTAGGAAGAAGATAAGCTTGAGCAAGTGATATTGCAGAGTCTGGTATAAGGAACCTTTTGTTTCTATATAATAAGCCACACTTTTAATGGGTTTTCCTGATAAAATGATATACACAGAGATCAAATTTAAGTTGATCATCTATGATAGCCCCAAGCGCATAGCATGGGAATCAGGTTTAATAGTGGTGTTGTTAAGGGAAGAGTTGGTGAATGAAGATTTAAGATGGCAGGGGGATTTAGGGAGAAAGAGAAGAAGTTTAGTTTTTTCTAGGGTGAGTATGAGTTGGTTATTAGTTAGCCAAATTTCAGTGAGGTTGAAAGATGTTTGTGTCAGGCTGACCAAATCGGAAGGGTTATCAGCAAAGGAGATGATTTTAGAGTAATCTGCATACTGTATGAGGGATGGCTGAGGACAGGAAGTGTAAAGTTGATTATTAAAGATGTTAAAGAGAAGGCAACCTAGTATAGAGGCCTGTGGGATGCCCATTTTGATGGGGAGAAAGGGGGATAGAGCAGAGAGCCATTTTACAAATTGCTGTCTGTCTGTGAGATAGCTGTTAAACCAAGAGATAGTTGCAGAAGAGAAGTTGAGTTGAGAAAGTCTGGAGAGGAGGATGGAGTGAGAGACTGCGTCAAATGCTTTGGAAAGTTTTAAAAAGAAGCAAGACACAAGTTTATTACTGTCTGTTGCTAGAGAGTAGGGACAGTGGATTCACTAATAGATTGATTAATGAGGATGGGGACAGGGTATGCAATATTGTTAGCAGCAGCCTTAAGGAAGAGAAATGGCAGACTATCAGCTGAAAGTGAGCATGGTTTAAGTTTGAGAATAAGATTTTGATGTAGCTGGTAGGAAGAGGATTAAGTGAGAATGGGCATTTTTGTATAAGAGGGGTGGTAGGAGGAGAAGGGATAGTAGGGTAGGAAGTCTTCATAAAATTGCTGATGGTATCTATTAAGTATGAATTGAAAATGGATGCAGTTTCTTGTGGTGTATTATTTGGAAAGGGGTTGGGAGTTGATGGGTTTCCAAGGTGGAGAAATTTATCAGTATTCCAGACTTCTTTAGGCTTTCTTGGTTCAGTAGTAAGAGATGAGTAGTAGAGCTTCTTTTTATCAATGTTAATGTGCTTTTTGGTCATATTTTGGAGTTTCCTGTATTGTTGGTAGTATGTAAAATATTTGATCTTAGTCCAGAGTTTTCAGGAAGAATCTCTGTTTAGGGTCAAAGACTAAGTAGAGTTGGTGAGCCAAGAAGAACACCGAGATTTGAGTCTCACAGTTCTGGGAGGGGCAAAGGAGTTCAATTTGTTTAGAAAGACAGAGTTAAATTGGGTAACAGCTTTATTAACAGATAGGAAATAAAGGAAGGACCAATTAATAGCAGAGGCAATCATTGAATATAATGGGGTTGAAGTTGGAAAGCTTTCAACATTCTTTATGTTTGTGAGGATGAGAAAGGTGTGGGGAGAATCTTTGGATGCAAATAGGAGAGTGGTCACGGATTGAATCTGGGAGGGATTCAGGTCGGTGATAGAGGTTACGAGTGGAGAAAGAATCCAATCTAGTATAGAACAAATACTTATGAGTTTGTGAAGAAAAGTAGGAGAAAAAATAAGTTTAATGAAGCCATACAAGTTTATACTGGAGGTGGGGGAGTTAGAAATGAAGGAAAGGCAGTTAGTATTAACGTCATCTAGTATATTGTCAGAGATCCAGTAAAGAATCTGAATGTTCTTTCCAGGGGGTGTGTATATGGGTTGTATAGTAAGGGATTTATAATCAATGAGTTTGCAGTTAGCTATAGTGAGTTCTGCTGGGTGAAAAGAGGGGGAGGGATGGTAAGGGGGGATAAGGTTAGGAGGTCTGAATACATAATGGCAATACCTACACATAAAAATTTTTTGTAACACTTAACTAATGCCTAGATTATAACCCTTGAAAGTATACAAGAATCAAGCTATAAATTTGCGCATTATCTCATCTCACTACAAAGGAACTCCTACTTCACACAGTGTAACTCACATAATTGAAGGAACAATGGAAACTTACTGAAGCAGAAAAGGTCAACAGGGACAGAGAGAGAAAGAATAGCAACGGTATTTTGTCTGGGACCTGTAGGACCATCTGCATGGTGCGTTCTGTGGAAAAATGAGGGGCTGCCAGCCCAGCCAGATAGAATTTTGTAGATAATTCTATGTCATTGTAAATATTAATATAATCCACAGGCTTGTTTTACAAATGTAAAGCAAACTATATGTTATGATTAAACTATATGTTGTACTGAGCTTCAAAAATGTAACCACAGTTCACCCTGCTGGAAGAAAACTGTTTAAAGAATTTTACAACTGTGTTTGATCTCTAGCTCGGAGACAGAATGTCTGGGCTAGGAGAGTCTTTCTAATGTTTTAAGACACAGATAATTACTTGATTTTACATGTAAAGTGTCCTTTATTGCTGTAGCTTCCTGGCAGGTGCAAGATTACCATGATATGTTAAATTTTGAGTTCTGTGAGCCTGGAAAACTTCAGCAGAGGTGCCAAGAATGATGTGATCTGAAATGACTCAGCAGTACTGTGTATTATCAATTTAAGGGCTATCTCAGAAAGAGAGAACAGCATTTTCTATCTTGTCTTGGATCTAGTAAGAACATCCACTCACCAGTACTTGCTTGCTCTGTATGTAAGCAGTATTTAGAACAGTGATTTCTCTTAGAGATAGATAGAAATATAGCCAGATTAGTCTAGCTCTTTTTCATACTTATGTCACACTATCCTACAATATTGTTTTAAAGTATTTCCTGTGATTTCTAAACTCTGTAATGTCATTTTATTGAAGTAATAACCATTGTCTTGTGTTTTATTATTTATTATTAAATATTTTTAAACCTTTCAACTGTGGCTGTTTTGTGTAGAGTTAATTTAAGCTTTAGGGTACTTCCGTGTATTTGGTGATACTGTATAAGCCACTCCAACAACCTTAAAGTTCTGGTCACACTTGTTATTTGGAAAGCAGTAATATTGCACAGTCGAATTGGACACTCTTTTGTAAGGGCCTTTATAGTAGCTGATAGTACTGGTTGGTGGCAGTCGGTACTACCTTATAGTCTGGGCAGAATAGCCGGAGAACTTGTGCCTGCATTCCCCAGGAGTGTCTGTGTGTTTGTATATAAATCAAATCTCAAAGTGTGTGTGTTATCTACTTGGGCAGGGACATGAAGCACTGGTTGAACAGAGAGGGTGCTGGAAGTTTTGGCTTAACCACTGGGCTGAAATCTGAGCCTTATAGCTGTGCCAGTGGGGAGTCTTATTGGGGATCTGGAGAGAAAGGAAGAAACCAGCCCCAGACTGACTGTGATCTCTGGGAGCTCTTAAGGGGAATTTTACTTTACTGTGTGTGTACTTGTTATCCTCCCAATGTGGAAGCCCCTCACTGGTGTTAGTGGTGAGGGTTGAGGTTCCTTGATTACTGGGCCAGAGCATGGGCACCACACGTTCCTCTTACTTATTTCCCCATTATTAATCTGCCATGCTCTGTACAATAAAGTGCTTGCTAATGAGAGCAAGAAGGAGGTAGAAGAATATAACCAACATTAAGACATAAGCAGAATAAGGGTAGCTTTGTAAGTATTCCTGTTGGTGGTGGAAAGTTTTTAAAAATGCTTTCTTGCAGCATTATTCAAATGGTATATTAATGAAATGTTGTAAATGGAGACAAAGACAGATATTTGCAGTGAATCATATGATAGGAATCTAAAATGTCATGAAAGAATAATTTGACATACAGCTGTATTTGAACCCATGACACTATACAAAAACAAAAGTCTTCTGACAGAGGAATGATTTCAACAGGCCAAATAGGAGCATCTATTTCATTACATACAACAGGTAAAGAATTGTTACAGTTACTGTTTCAATGTAGTGACTTCACTTTGTATTTTTATAAAGGAGCAAATAAAGCACATTTGCATAAAGTGAGCATTTCTAGTGTGCAGCTGAAATTAAAATATTCAGCTGTTGGCACAGGAAGTTAAACTGCATTCACTGTCACTGAATATTGGTGCGCAGTGCCAACCTCCATGCAAATGCTGAGGAAAACAACTGAAGGAATTTTGATGGGCCATTTCTGGCCATGCATATTATGCATGAGTATATCTTTTGGACAGATTAAACCTGTGAAAAATAGGTTGATAAGACTTGTTGAAAATCGTGTTGCAAGTACAGGGTAGACACATGGTAGAAAAAACAGGAATTTGTAGGAGGTTGGGAGGAGAGTACTATAGCTATTCACTTCTTCAGAACATAAATGTAGTCTTCTACACACAATTTCATGACTTTGGAAAGTCAGCACATCAAGAATGGTTGACGGTAACAGAATAATGTTTATCCAATTGGACTTAACCAAGTGTGTCAAGATGGCACATGGGGAGGGCTATGCATGGGGAATATTTATTATTTATTTTGTGGGCAGTTGCCCGTTGGTTCTTTTCTTTGAGAGAGAGATAAATGTTGGAAGGTTATTAGGAATGAGAGGTTCAGGTAGGCAGGTGCAGACATACAGGATTTTCAAGACAGCAGGGATGGTGATGGCACTACAACATGTCTGGGGATAGTTGGGGGACCTTGAGGGTGTATCCATGTCCAGCTTGAGAACAGTGAGAATTTTGTTCTCACCCTCAGAACTGTCATCACTGTCTTCTGCATCCATGATCTGTGTCAGTAGTGGATATGGCATTATTTTGACAGTAAGACATAGGACCTTTTCAACTTGTCAAGTAAGGCATCAAAGTCCCTCACTATAATCCCCTCCACCATCCCTGTCAGCTCGTGACTGGTGACAAAATTGCAACCAATAATACTACTGGTCCCAGCGGGTACCACTGCACTAGCAGCCAGGGTAGAGCTGCTTATGCAGGTGGAGCATATAGGGCAGGAGTTGTGGAGGCAACACTGACAGATTGCAACCCAGATGTGCTGGGTGTCTGTGCAGTCAATGGAGGCGCCACCATAGCCACCTATGGAGGTATGGTGAGCTGAACCCTAGTGGCCATTTTACCTCCTTGTGCTGATGGTCTTTTTTTAGCGGCAATATATTAAAAATATGCGTGTGTGTGTGTGTGTGTGTGTGTGTGTGTGTGTGTGTGTGTGTGTGTGTATACACACATATATATATATATATATATATACATATATATATATATATATATATTAGTGTATATACACACACATATACATATATGTATGTTAAATATTAAAATATCAAATGTATTTTATATATATATATATATATATATATATATATAGTATGTTAAATATTAAAATATCAAATGTATTTTATATATATATATATATATATATGAGACAGATATGAAAAAAGGGTGGGGGAGAGAGAAAAAGATAAAATTAGATCAATGGTGTGTCACATTACTTAACTATTTCAGTACATAAACCAGTATGAGAAATACATAAGTACACCACCTTTGGCACATCCAGATATGATGGGAAGGGAATAATGTATCACAGTATCAATCAATCAAATGATATGATATGACCAACAGAATCATATACTTGACTACTGCATATCAGATTTATGCTTTCACAGTTAATAACTGCATTTGCAAATATTGCGTTGTTAATGTAATGCGGAATGGCAGTCACTATCTCATAAATACTATCCTGAAAAAATGTAATGTCTGTTTCTGAGTATTGAAGCCACACACAACTAATCTGATGCACTCATTAAGTAAAGCAACCAGCAGCTAATTGGAGATGCATGTATATTTGATATAAAAGTTAAGATATTGCTGATCAAGATGAGTGATGGATTGAAAATACTTCATTGCTTTACATTCACATCTAATGCATACTTACGTCTTGCCTCTCTCGGGTGAGTTAGTCTGTCCAAACAGTTTTCTGCTATCTCTACTACAGCTGAACACAGGAGAAAAAAAAATGATACATGAAAGCATGATGCATAACTGTGTTTGCTGGCTAATTAATGTCATGCCACAGACAGATAATGTGTCAATATACTTACACACTGAGGGGTGTTTGTAGTCCAAATTCATCCTGCCATCAGCACAGGAGGTCCTGCTTGCACCTCTTCATGAAATTGTAGTGGTGATGACATTTTTCCCAGTGCATGGGATGCCAGTTGCAATGGAGACAGACTTGGCCAAGCTATTCCAAGCCTCAACTTTATACTGAGACCATATATATTCTCCCTGGAGTAGCTTCTGGCTGCAGTGCTTCACTAGGAGTGCCACAGAAATCCTGAACTTTTCAACAACCCACCTTTCTGCTCTAAAGGGAGCATTATCACTATCATTGCTGGCCATGTCTGCAGCAGTCGAGTTAGTAATATGGGTCTGTATTGGTGCATAATTCAGATCCTGCATGTAACAGCTTGTGCTCAGTGATGCACAGACCTGCCAGCTGTATTTGTGAAAATGGAAACATAGCAGTGGTTTGTGACACACACTGGCACTGAGAACATCAAGAAGCATACAAGGTCTTAAAAGTGGCAGTAAAATTTGGTCATGTGTGATGCTCACTGATATGCTTTATGGTGTTGTTTTTAATCATGGCTGTTTAGAGGAAGAATGGAATAACTTGTGGCATATTTGACTACTGAAAATTATACACTGGTAAGATTGAGTAATCTTACTTGAGAATCGAACCCAACAGAAAAAAGAGAGAGATAAAATATTAAACTTTGCTCATTAACTGTCACTACCACAGGAGAGCTTACTTTTTAAGATGGTAATTAGAGGTATAATAATTTAAGAATGAATGAAGAAATACTGAGAGATGCCTGTGTGTCTGTGACTTTAATTAGTCATGGTACTATATTTCTATGTAAAACGTGGTGTTTTTGTTAGTAAATCATCTCAGATGCATGCAGTTGTATAACCTGAATATGACATGATGGGTTAGGTTACATAAATACTTCACAAGACATACTGTTATAAACACATAATTATGATATGTGACAATGCATAACAATTATAACAAAAAGATTGTGCACATCATGTGCATTCTATATTATATATCATTGTCAGGTCGAACATACTTTACACACATTATACTGGGCCTCTATTGCAAGTGGTAATTATAAAAGTGTGTTGCAATATACTTAGCTATGATACTCATGCATTTATTATGACATTCCTAATCAAAATGTTGTGACAAACAGCATTCTGACTCCTTCTGTAAAAGTATCTATCAGCTGTCCTTTTTCTTTAAGCTCACTTCACTCATACCCTTTGCCGTAGGGATAGTTATTTGACAGGTGGAATTTATTTATTAAGTAATATTCATTACGCTGATGGCCACACACTAGCACCATGCTTGTTTGCACTACAGAAGATGGCCCAAATTTTTACTTAGGAAGTGAACTGAGTTTGTACACTGTCAGCTGGAGCAAAAATGCCAAAGGCATTATTAAGAAAAAAAATTAGCACATTTTAATGGATAAATGCAGCAAAGAACAAGGATGGTGCAGAATTAACAAGACACAGTCATCCTTTGCACATCTGCTTGCAACATCATAAGTAGCATTTAAATTACATATAACCAAGATGGTAATAGTTCAAAAGGGGACACACTGACAATGACAGGAAGTCATTATTGCCACAGTTTATAGAATTACTCAAGGCATTAAAGTTTACGCTATGTTGTGTGACAAAATAGGGCTGTGGATTTATAACATATGCCAGCACAACTAGCTCAAATTTTGTAAATAATTGTATGTCATTTGTATATCAAACTAATTTGTACAGATGCTTGTGCTGAAAATTATTTCTGATGTTTGCTTGTGTTAAAATGTATCAACGTGTGCCTACTAGAAGGAAAAGAAAAGTACATGTATTATTGTAATTGAATTAAATGTACACATTTTAACAGAATATACTGGAAGTGAAGAGGTTAATCATAATACACCTGACTTTACAACACATTCTTGAAATTAAATTACTTTATTGGTTAAGCCATAAAGATGTTATACCACAGTTTTGAATGGAGACAGAGACACAATATGTATGCTAGAGAATACATTGTAGCTCCTGTATGAAGAGTAGAAGTGTTTTATGGTTTTGCGACTTCCCGTAGATCTGAGCAAAGTTCTATCTTTGTGTATGGTAACATGTAGGTGCTAAAATCATGTCAGCTTCTAGTGTTGGTGATAGCATAGGAAACAAAGTCAGATGACCAAATGTGTGTGATGTCATTCTATAAGCCAAAACATTATATTTAGACATTAGTAGGAGTCTGCTTTTAGCATTCTACATTCTGCCTTGGATCTGACAACAAGGACCACTCATCCACATCATCTTGCCTTGCGGTAGTAAGTAACTTAACTGGAGAACTGTAATATGTTATACAACAGTTTTGAATGGAACCAGAAATGCAATGTCTTTGCTAGAGAATAGGTTGCAGCTCCTGTAGAAAGAGTAGAAGTGTTTTATGGTTTTATGCCTTCCAGGAGATCTGAACAAAGCTCTTTCTGTGTGTAAGGTAACACATAGGTGCTAAAATTCTGTCAGCTTCTAGCGCTGGTGATAGCATGGGAAACTGAGTCAGACGACCAGGTGTGTGTGATGTCATTCTGTAAGCCAAAAATAATATTTAGATATTAGTATGAGTTTGTTCTCAGCATTCTGTGTTCTGCCTTGGATCTGATAACAAGGACCACTTACCCACAACATATTGCCTTGTGGTAGTAAGTAACTTAACTAGAGAACAGTTAGATTAGTCAGGAAAATACAGTGAGATTAGAAGTACTGTTTCTTTATAACTGTGTGAAACTTTTCATCAGTCTTATTTTTAATATTCCCTGAGGATGAATCTCTGGTGTTTATTGTAAATAGATATTTAGTATTTTCTTCTTCTTTTATTATTTATTTCTAAATATATGTAAACTTTTCATTGTGGCTGGTCCTTTATAGAAAATATTTAAGCTTTGGAAGTATTTGCACATATTTATTTGGTGGTAACTCTGACCATTCCTGAAAGTCTTACTGTTTGGTCGACATTATCATTTGTATTAATATTAATTTCATTCAGTATAATTGGATACCATTTTAAGAGCCTTACAGCAATGGACTGGTGGCAGTGAGTCTACCTTATAGTATGTGTGTTGTGTGTGTGTGTGTGTGAGCTATGAAGCACTGGGTTCACAGAGTGGGTGCTGGAGGACTTGGCTTGGACACTCGGCTAAGGACCTAACTCTACAGCTGTACCAGTGGGGAGACTTACTGGGGACCTGGGGAAAGACAGATATAGAGAAATCCAGACCCCGGGCTGAGTGTATTTATTGTGTGCTCTTAAGGGAAATTGTGATTCATGCAGAGAGGTCTGCATCTGAAAATACTGAGTGAATCCATTTGTTTTCCAAGTGAAAATCCCTCTCTAGTGTCAGTGGTGAGGATTCAGGATCCTTGTTTACTGACCCAGTGTGGGGATGTCATATGTTGTATAAGTGACATGATGGCAAATTGTGAGTTACTGATAATTTCTCCAGCATATATGATGCATAAGTCCATATTATTCATGTTACTGTTTTTTTATTAGCACACTGTAAAAAATTCAGGTGTCACTACATCCATAGCACGTATTATTATTACTAATGAGAAGAGGTGATTTGTCAACAGTAAGACCTCTGTGCCATGCATTTACATGGAGTATAGGCAAGATTTTAATCAGATATCACAGACTTTAGCCTGTTCATTTCATATACAACATTGAGTGCCTATATTTATTCTGAATGCACTCATGAAAAGATTTCTGTAAACTAGATTTGAATCTTGTGTCACCTGGCTTATTTCTCTATGCTCACCTCATGTACACATTGTGCCACAGAAGTAGTTACTATCCAGAGTGCTGACATCCATGCACCAGCATCAAGCGCATTTGTAGTACAGAAGGCAGTCCAAATTAAAATTTTAATTTTTTTCTTTAGAAAGTAAACTGAAGTTAACTGCTGAGGACTGCTGCCAGTCTAGAGTGCCCAATGCCAAATGACATGCAGTCGATGAAAAGAAAAAAAAATGCTGAAATAGAGGAAACACTATGAAACAAGTAATTAAAATGTACATTTATGATATTCCTTAAACGTTATTGTTTTACAACATGAACATAAGCTCCATAATCATTATGTTCACGCCAACACCATGCTCTCTGGATTAGAGTCCCAGAACAGAAAGGTGTTCCCAAGATACACTTGAGATTCGTATGTGTATATGTTACACACACATACTTTTCCTGTGAAGATAAAAATGAGGTTACATATACTTGCAATGTGATGAAGCATGAACTGACATTACAGGCACAATTCAGCCAAGTTCTGAAATTTGTCCTGGGTAATTTGCAGTTAGATGTCTAGATAGTTGTGATATTGGCAAGAGGGAAAATAATCTTTTCTCACACAATATAAAATAAAATATTGCAACACTGCGGCTCTTTTCTTCTCTATATTTTGTGAGCATCATTCTCTTAGCTATGCTTCTCTAACAAGACTGAAATACGATTTGTCTTGCAATTGATATATGTTTCAATGAGTAATGTACTTCCGTAGAATTAAAGACATGATATGCTAAGAGACACAAACTGTCATCATAGACAATTCATATAAATGTTGTGAGTGATGCTTTCCTTAATCAATGCATTGACCAACTTTCTTGTAAGTCCTTTCTCCTTGACACACCCTAGGTAAGTATACATGGTAGAGTACTGACTTCGAAAACCTGATTGATACTGCAGTCAGACTAATCATTCACATTTGCTAGCACTTAGCATGTAACACTTCTCAGTGCTTATCCTTGTGGAGGTAGGGTGTGTGCATGCAGTCATGAAGGTCCTTACAGTATGATTATATTCCCTGCACTTGGTGCAGATTTTGGAATTCATGAATGATAATGAGTCAGCACCTCATTTTCATACTCACAGTACTGAGAAGGCTGAATCTGCTCTGTATAAAAGTAATCATGTAGGTAAGGAACTTGTATTCTTGTAGGGCAGACCATTTGGGTCCAGAGAGCTTAATATTGTTTCTTGCTTTGAAAACTCATTGCTTCATTCACATCTGACTTGCTGCAAGGAAAGTTTGCTGTTGTGTACAGACTAATGTATTTGAACATTAGTTATGTACTGCATTTCACATTAGAATATTTTATTTTTATTTATTTTATTTACTGACATTTAATTACCTGGAAAGTCTGACTGGGCAGGAATCCATTTTCAGTGGAGGCCCTGGGAGAAAAGCTCTAAAGTGCTACAAAAACATTTTTCAGAACAATGACTGTACAATCTTTAAAATAATACAAACCAACTACAGTTTAAATAATTTTACAAAATTAGACATAAAGAAATATTGGTTAGGAATAGAAACCAGTTATATGACAATGATTTAATATTTACAGAAATTGTAGCCAGTTTATAAAGAAATTAAAGGCAAGTTATTGTAATACAAACAGGAATTGCAATATGAAATGAAAGAGCAGCAGGCGTATGGTATATTTAGTGAAAAAGCCAGGGGAGAGAAAATGATAAAAGTAAGAAAGTGAGTGAAGAAGTTAGAGTAAGGAGCTGTAAGGTATGATTTGTTCACATTTAGGGATATAATTTATCCTGGTGTTGAGCAAGAACAGAGACAGTTTTTGGCTAGGAAGTCTTACAGATGGTTTTGAAGGACAGGAGGGATGGTATTGATCTGATGGATATAGGTAAGGAGTTCCAGACCTTAGCAATGTGGTACAACTAAAGACAGTCCCCAGCAGATTTGATAGGTTTGTGGACAGATAAGAGTTTTTGGTCATTGGATTGTAATAACCAACTGGAAACATATTTGTGTAGAATGTTATTTAGTACTGGATGAGCAGATGGATGCTGTATAATTTTTGATGTGGTAAGAAATTGTGTATATGTTAGCTGATGGGGTACTTCTAAACAATTTATGCTTTTTAGTGCTATACAGTAGTGGGTTCTGAAAGGGGCATTTGCTGCAAATTTAGCAACCTTGTCATAGCATTTTCCATACTTTGATTTATGTGATACCTGAAGATTAGTAAGAATGGGAGTGCCATAAATAAGTGTGGAGAGGAGATAATTAGTGGCAAGTGCAGTTTTAGTTGCCTTGATGTGTGAGTTTTTGGCTCTGTAAAGCATCACTAGTTTTTGATGAGATTTTCTTATGCAATTTTGCATATGCAGGTAGAATTTAAGATTATTGTCCACTATCATCCCTAATTTGTTATGAGAAGTGATTTCAGGGGTTGTTTTATCAAGAGAGAGGACTTAATTTTTTTTTTCATGAGAGAAGAATTTGTAGAAGAAAAAAGTAGCATTGTTTATAATGGTTTAGCATGAGTAGTGATTTATAAACCTTTGTTTCAGAGGCTGTTGTACTGTATTAGGGAAACCGGTTGTATGGATAAGAGGAGGGTGTTGGTGAAACTTTTAAAGAGGACAGGACCAAGGAGAGAGCCCTGTGGTACACAGTCGGTGACTGGGAGGTATGGGAGAGAGGGCAGAGTGCCATTTTACTGACTGATACCTACTGGATACGTAGATTTTGAACTCCACAAGGGTGGGGTGAGAGAGACCTAATGTTTCCTTAGGCTGCCCGACCATTGCATAAGTTCTTTTTGGCGCCACTCGTTTAGGTTTAGCGCCTGAAATTTTATAATCCACCTCCAATCCACATTTATCACTAGGAAACCATTGAAAGGTCCTCTCAACGAGTTTGGATCCATTAGAGGCTGAATCTTTGTATCCCACGCCATCTCCCTGACCATTGAACTGTCCATGTTTTTATGTGGGAAAGACGGACAGATGTTTTTGTAACAGAATATATGAGCACTGCTATAAAATCAAGAAGCAGGATACTAATAATGCATTATGGAGGCATCTTGAGGGGAACAGTAAATGTAGTATTTTTAATTTCGGTATACTTGAATGTGTAAAAGTGAATCCCAGAGGGGGGAGTGTTAAATATTTATTAGGAGAAAAAGAGACTAGATGGCAGATTAGATTAAATGCTTCCGTCCATCCAGGGTTGAATGATTCAATTTCCATAAAGCCCATGTTGGAAAATAATAGATAAAAAAACACTTTAAGGTATATGTAGATACATGAAATATTAAATCATTTTTAATGCATTATTAAACAATTTCTTATTTTTATTTTAACATGATATTTTATTATGGTGTGGAACGAGCATATATATGAAATTAGTTACCATTTTAGTATGGCATCAGTCAATATAGAGAGCACTGGCACTTTAAATAAGCATAACATCATTTAATTGTTTAATTACTTGAAAAATGTTTGATTGGAATTTGTATATAAGCAAGAGGGATTTTATTAATAGTTGTTCTGATGAAGTCTACAAGTTAGATGAAAGCGCTTAACCTACAGTATTTTTGGCTGTTTTTAGTTGTTGTACATTTTTACTATTTAAGTATTGGATTGGAATTCTCAGTGCACAGTGATTTTATTCTTTGGGTCCATGTTGTAAGTGAAATATGTGTTCTTCCTGCAAAAGATAGTTTAGCAATTGTTTTTGAATACATTTTTCAACTATTTTTGGAGAGGGGAGAATAAGATGGCTATACGTCTAATATTAGTAATGTCTGTCAAATTTCCTTTTTTGTGCATTGGTGCAATGTGTAACTTTTTCCAGAGAGAGGGAACATAGGATTCCTGGATTGTACTCTTTATAAGGATTGAGACCTGATAGGCAATGCTATCAACTGCTATTTTAAGGTACTCACTTGGAAGGTCATCAGCTGAAATAGAGCATGGTTTTAGTTTGTTTAAGAGTAGTTTTATACAGATTGTGGCAGAGGTTTGAAGGTGAAAGTAGATTTGGTGATATGTGGCTTTTGGGCAGGGTTATGATTAGATGTTGGGCAATCCTTGGTTAGAGATGTTATACTGCCTATGAAATAAGAGTTGAATTCCATTGCAATTTTGAGTGATGAAATATTTGGAGAGGGGTTAAGACTTTAATTTTGACTGGGATGCAAGATTTCTTTAATGGCTGTCTAGAATTTTTAGGGTTGTGTTTGTTATTATTTTGAAAATTATTATAGTATATTTTTGTCCTCATTAATTTGCTTTTTAGTATGATTGTAAAGCCATCTGAAGATATTGTGGTGTTTTATATTTTTGCTATTATTTCCATGTTTTTTTTCTGTATCCTGCAATAATATTCTGCTCTTTTTTGGATAGCCAAGCTGCATTATTTCTTTTTAGTCTCTTCTTTCTATGATGTGCAAGGCTATTTAGGATATTCAGGAAAGTTATAATGGATTCATTTACAGTTCATCTAAGGGGATTAAGTTTTGGAAGTTCTAGTTAATAGATGATAGGATAGTAATGAGCATTTCTGGGTTAAAATTGGAAAGGACGCATGTTGTCTTATAAATATGCTGTTCAAGTGATGTGTGAGATGTCTGTTTGTATAGATTGGGAAATGATCACTGAGACAGTCAGACACTGTATCCGTGGCAGTGCATTTGCTACGGTCTGACACTAAGATCCAGTCTAATAGGGAATTTGCTGTCTTGCTGTAATGAGTGTAGCTATTTATTAGTTGTGTGAAACCAAATAAGTTCATGTGTAAGTATAAGTTTTGCTTTAGTGTCTACATTATTTGCTGTAGATGTTGGTATAGGCATGTATACCACAGTTATTTCTTGAACCTGCAGAATTTGTTCTAAATAATGCTGAAATTTTCATAGGAATGTCAATCTTGAAAGTTGATCACTTTGTGCAAAAGAATGTTGTATTACTTATTGTCAAGATCATGTTTTATTTTATTTTGCTTTATTAGAACACACAATTATGTTAAGCCTCTGATGTCTACCTGTCTGCCCTCCACAGAAGTGGACATCACACAAGAAATTAGCGATGTTCTGTGACAAGTGCACAGTATTTTTGGTAATGCTGCAATGTATTACAGAGTGACAGAATTGTTTGCCCTGTGATAAATTTATCATCAAGTTCTTTCTTTCTTTATCTGGGGGGCAGGGGGATCTGTATTAAGTTGTGTGTATTCATGTGAAGCCTTCCTTTTTAAAGTGTTTTGTTTATGATAGACAGATACATTCATATAATTTTTTTGGGGAGTTTAACAATCAATTTTATGTCACTTCTGAATTTGTGTTTCTTGATCTGATGTTGCCAATTTTCATTTTATCCTTTACATATAGGTTTGGTTTCAGTTATTGGGAATGACTCGGCCATTACTACAACTCGCCCAGGTCAAAAACTCTTGAGCTTCAACCCAACCCACAATCCATCTCTCCCAATTACACCAGATCTTATTTGTCATTTTTCCAGACAGACACATTGTCCACAGCTCTTGAGCTAAGTAAATCTTTCTGATAATTGCTCTTTACTTTTCCCCCTTTTCTGCATCATTGTCTTGTAATAACTGTATCTTTCACTAATTTTGTCTTGTATTGCTACTTTTCTATCCATATTGTTTAGTCATGCTCCCTTTTCCATACACTTCTGTGCACCTTCCTCTATCATTGTTGATAGCCTTCTTTCTGTACACATTTGTGTATTCTGTATTACCATTGTTGGTAGTCCCTTTCACTATCTCTCTTCTCTTTCCCTATGAATACTACCCCATACTGTCATTGTTGATAGTCCTTTTCACTCTTTCTCTCCTTCATTAAAAAAAAAAAAAAAAAATTCTCTCATGTCTAGTATCCTTGTCTGAGTGCATGTGCTGTCCCATCCTTTCTAGTGTAAATATAGTGTATAGCTTTCTAGCCTTTTACCTAAGGGTCACTCTGACTTCAAGAAATGCCAGAAGTGTGGCCATAAGAGCCCTCTCACACACTTGCATCTGTTGTGAATTTATTGTTTGGGTCCTGTCATCTTATAGGAAGACTGCAGTATTTGCCATGGCTTTAGTCATACAGCCCTGGTTGAAAGAACAAAACAAATTAATCTTGAATGATTTGATCCCTTATGCCTTTGTAGAGACCATATCTGCTCATGACAAAAGTAAAACTGATATTTCTTCATCTTGTTCCTCATCCACAGTGGAGAAGGACAAAAAAGTGAAGTCTGTCAGTAACATCTTCTCCCTTGGCACCAACACATAAAAAACCTAGATCCTTGGTTCCTAAAAGTTCTTTGGATCTGATGGATTCTGAATCTAAGACTTCAGTACAGGTAAAATTATCAGCACTGAGTACTACAGCCGATTACAAAGCCTTGATGCAGAAGCCTTTGGCATGCCAGCAAATTAAGTCTTTGGTGCAGAAGTATTGCTTTTGGTTCTTCGTCGATGCCGACTACATTGGCAAAGAGTAGTGATATAGTACAGAAAGAAATTTTACCTAGGACAACTTACTCAACATAAATTGATCCTGCAAAGGCCTAAATCACCCTCTCTTATGTCTGTCCATTCCACCAAAAGTCCTACACAAGTCAATGTGGAGAGACTGGTGACTCTGACCCCCATGGATTTAAGGAGCCAAACCTTCTTACACCCCTTTAACTACTTTTCCTCTGATCTCCTCAAAGGTGTTAGAGTTTCCAGCTTTGAGTCATCCAGCACCAACAGTACTGGTTTCAGAGATTTCTCTTCCTTCAGAACCAGTTGTTATCCTGAGTTCTCCAGGTCTTTTGGCTCTGGAGACCTCCTGGGGCTGTGTCTACCCTGTCAGCTCTGAGGGGCAGGAGCTGACTCCAACTTTTTTCAGAGCCATCCCTGCACCTTGCAGCATTGGCATGGTTCAGTTTGGGTCCAAATTATGTCTCAGGGCCTGTCTCATTAGAGTGGGGAGTGACCACGGCTCCAAGGCAGTTTATCTCAGTTCTGGGCTCCTTTCTCTCTTCTGGGGGGGCAGCATTCCAAGCAATGGAGAGGGCATTGTCTATTGCAGTCACTCAGTCGGCCCTTCCTCCTCAGAGCAAATACCTTCCTCACACTCAGTTATTTGACCTGTCTCTCCACTGGGGCAGTGAGTGCCAAATCCTCTGGAACCTCAGATACAGATTCTGCCATCTTCAGGTAACTCACCAGACTAACCCCCTGAGGAGGTTCCTCAGAAGAAGTGCAAGAGGAAGCGCTTAGATTTCCCAGAGGAATTAGTCATGGAAGACACTGATTTTGATGAAGGGGAAAGGTCCTCAATGTCACGCCCTGATGATGTTTCCTTTTGACACATTCTAGAAATTTTGAAACAGAGGGGTGACTGGAAGTCTCAAAATCCTTCCTCAGAAGAATCAGTTTACCGGCAGGCTTTTGGTACTCATCCATCTACCTCTTGGGTGACTCTTCCCACTAACAAGTTCATTCAGTTGATCTCTCAGTGGGAATGGAAGGCACTGGGCACCAATGAACCCATCCCCAAGAGACCAGACAAAATTTTATCTGCCCCTGAGGATAAACAACTCTGGGCCAAAAGATTAGCAGTAGATGCCATGGTTGTAGTGGCCTCCATCAAAATGGAACTCGCTGAGGAAAGTTCATCTATCCATCCACCCAATAGTGAGTCATGGGTGATGGATAGATTTGGGAAGCGGGTTTACACTTCATTGACCTTCGCTTTATGGTCTTTGAATTTCCTGGCACATTTCACCAGATTTGAAAGGGATATGATCAATGAACTGCGGGATACCCTGGCAGGAGCTCTTACTGAGGGAGTCCAAAAAAAGCTACTTCCCAGTTAGTCACCCTGGAGTTTATGTCAAACTCATCCATGAGGCTTATTGTGCAAGCAGGTGAAGGGACCACCAGAACAGTGGGTTCAGCTGTAATCATAGGGAGACACACCTGTATGCTTCTATGTGATTTTGTGGAACCATTTAAATCTTCATTTGTCAATGCATCCTTTGACAGATCTTCTCTGTTTGGCTCCAAAGTTAGACAGACATTATCCAGGTGTGAGAAGGATGGTAAGACCATTTCTGCTGTAGGAGAACATTTTTCCACTCCCCAAAGATCCTTTTCCAGGAATCAGAGGAGTGGTGGAAAGATGTGGTTCAAAAAATCCCAAGGGCTTTTCTAGGACACATGTGGAGTCAGCTCTCCCAGGGGAAGAGGGTGGGGGAAACTACAACGGAAACACCATCCACGTTGCAGAGGTGGTCCACAGTACCAGGTCTTCAGGGACTCCTTCCTGGGTAAGCCATTTCAGTGTTCCTGAAAGAAGATCTCATAACACCATCGACGCTGCAGAGGTGGTCCACAGAACCAGGTCTTCAGGGACTCATTCCTGGGTAAGCCATTTCGGTGTTCCTGAAAAAAGACCTGATTGTCTTCTTTTGGAGTCAGTCATGGGATGCTTATCCTTGCACCAAAATGCCTGCCTATATTTAACAACAGAGTTTTGGGTGTATACCCTTTTACCTTCATCCCCACATATGTAAAAAATACCCAATGTTCCACCAAATCACAGAGAACCAGCAATTCTAGAAATTCAAAAACTGCTAGACAAAAGAGTCATCCAAGAATTCCAACCAGACTAGAGAGGATCCATGATTTACTCAAGATTCTTTTTAGTGCCAAAAAAGACAAGGGACTGTAGACCAATTTTGGATCTCAGTGTTCTGAACAAATCATTTTGCCAAATAAAATTCCAGATGTTCACGGTGTTGTCCATTCTTCCATTTTTGGAAAAGGATGACGGGATGTGCTCAATAGATCTTCAGGATGTGTATCATCACAAAAAGAAAAAACAACAAGCACTGCAGAAAGTTCCTCCACTTTTGCCTGGGAGCCAGTCATTGCCAATTCAGGGTGCTGCCCTTTGGTCTCACCACAGCCCCCGAGGTGTTCACTAAATGTATGGCAGCAGTAGTAGCTCACTTGAGAGTGCAAGGATTCTGGGTGTTTCCATACTTGGACGACTGGCTCATTGCCAGTCTGACCAGGCGTTGACTGATAGAAGCAAGGGATTATATTCTCCAGACCTGCACATGTTTAGGAATAACTCTAAATTATGAAAAATCCCTACTGATTCCAACTCAGAGTTTTAAGTATGTAGGGGATCTACTAGATATGAAAACAACCGTAGCATCCCTTTTACCTGTGAAACTTCAGAAAATCAGAGCACAGGTTAAAAAATTTTTACAGCAAGAGAGTACATGCTTGTCTAATTTTACAGGCTCTAGGTTCCATGGCAGTGGTGATAACTCTAGTTCTTTGAGCAAGATATCACATGAGAATCCTGCAATGGCTGATGGCATCTCAATGGTCTATGCTATACCAACCCATGTTGGATCAGGTTTTGATCACCAATCATTGCTGAAATAATTTAGATTGGTGGATACATACAAAAAAATTCTTCTGGGCTGCCCCTTCGCCCTTTCAGAGCCCAAGGCCATAGTTACCACGGATGCCTCCCAGATAGGGTGGGGGGCATTATCTGGACAAGACTGTCCAAGGCACTTGGTCCCCTACACAGGCCAACTTGCATATCAATGTCCTGGAGCTAAGAGCAGTGCTTTCATCATTGCAAGCCTTTCAAGCTGCTATTCCCATGGGAAGAATTGAAATTCAAACATACAATATGTCAGTAGTTTGCTACATCAACAAACAGGGAGGAACCAAGTCTTACCCTCTTTGTCAAGAAGTTCTCAGAATGTGGCAGTGGGAAATCTCTTCTAACCACTTTCTGATAGCATTGCACATTTCAGGGAGTTCCAGTGTAATAGCAGACAAATTGAGCAGATGTATTCTCCTGCCTCACGAGTGGTCTCTCAATCCAAAAGTGACAGAAATTATTTTCTGTCAATGGGGTAGCCTTGCAGTGACCTGTTTGCCTCTCCCCTAAATAACATGTGCAGCAACTACTTTGCCCTGATCCCCCCTCTGGAAAGTCAACAAGAGACCCTCTTCTCCACACTTGGCTTCCTGTACTCCTATATGCCTTTCCCCTCAATAGCTCTAATCCCAAAATTCTTACAAAAAGCACTCAAGCTGAACAGCAAATTAATCCTCAATGCACCTTATTGGCCTCAACAGATATGGTTCCCCTTTATTTGGCCTTATCTGATTCAACCACCCTGGACTCTGGATCCAGCTCCAAACCTTCTGTTCCATCCAGAGGGATTAGTGTATCCAAACATTCTGAACCTCAAGCTGACAGCATGGTTCCTCCAATTCCATTCTGAACCTCAAGCTGGCAGCATGGTTCTTGAATGTGAGGATTTCTAAGACCAACCAGGGTTTTAAATCCAATGTATATCACAAACCGACCTTCTGTACTGCTTACCTACACTATTTGAGTCACCATCCTAGAAATCAGAAAAAAAGCATAGTTAAGGGCCAGGCAATTAGGGAGGCTAAAATGACCTCAGATAGAGAAGACATAATAAATGGGCTTGAAATTTTGAAAAACATGTTTTTTTGAGAGGGGATTACCCCCCCCCCCATAGTAGAACCCATTATCATAATTGAGGAGGTTCTTGGTGAATGGGGGAAGAGATATAAGCCCCTATTGGGTAGTGCAAGTTCTGGGATCAGACCTAAGATGGATGAAATTGGGAAAGGAATTGATAAATCTGGGAATGTACCAGAACAGGAGACCCTTTTCAATTCTAACATCAGAAATTATAATCAGCCATGTGTTATCCAACATAGTCCCGTGTCTAATCAGATTAAACAGATTTTATACAAAAACTGGGGTATATTCAAGGTGAATAATGAGGTTTACACGAAAGTTGGGGAGAAACCTATTTTTGTATGAAGGTTGGTAATAACATCAAGTTAAACTTGGAGAAAACTAGGATGGATGGGGCCCATGATGGAGGAAATTCTAAACCTTGTGGATGTTGTTCACAATGTGGATATATCCTTCAGGTACCTTTGGTAACCTTAATAATAAGTAATAGAATTGGAAGTGTTATACATTTGAGGAAAGGGAATTGCCACACTAACAAGGTAGTTTATATTGCATTGTGTAATACCTGTGATGGGTTCTACATTGGGAAAACTGAGAGAGCCCTGAAATGCAGGATATATGAGCATTTGTATGAAATCAAACATCAAAAGGAAACAAACGCCCTCTATAGACATAGTCAAGATTGCAGTGGACACACTGGTTTTAAGTTGCCATTGTTGATTCAGTGAGTTTGAATGTGGGGGTTGGAAAAATCATTTATGTAAAAGGGAATTAATGTGGCAGCTCAGGTTGGCTGCAAATTTTTACCCTGGTTTAAATGCTTATATATCCATATTTCCAGTTTTAAAGGAAAGGGCCAATCAAATTAGATAATGTTTTAGCCCTGCTTTAAGGCATCCCTTAGTTTATTAAACACTGGCATATCAACTGTTCTTGAATTTAATATATTTTTATAACAATGTATTATTTTATATAGACAAAACTTCTTATTAGATTGATGGAATTATGAATTACATTAATATACATATAATATATAAATATTTTTAAAAATGTATAAGAATTTTACTTACATATATATTGTATATATATTTTATGTTTAGAATCAATACTTGTTGCACTTGGCACTTTAAATGTTTAAAGGCTAACTACTTAATTGATCAGTTTGTAGTTATTGGTGGGAGAGTATTTAAATGTGGAGCATATTCTTGGTTAGTTGTTCTGATGAAGTCATTTTATTGTGATGAAAGCGCTTAACATGAATTACTTTGGATGATTTCATTTATTTATTTTATTAAAGGGAAGTTTCCATGGTTCCTTTGGTGCTTTTTTCTTTGGGTTGTGAAAGGAATATTGATCTCTTTTCTGCTTCTACTGGTAATATTTTATATTTTTTAGCTTCTCTTTTTGGTGCAGGAGCTTACCCATCTACCATTAAAATTCATCTAGCAGCAATTTCAAATTTCCATAATGGTTTGGAAAAATGCCCCTTGGCTTCTCATAAACTTTGCAATCCTTCTTAAAAGGGACACTTTTGCTGAAACCTCCTTTTAAGGATCCTACTCCATCTTGGGACCTAAATCTAGTGTTACAAACCATAGTACATTTCCCCTTCGAACTATCTGCACACTGTGATATAAAGTATTTGTCATAGAAAATTTTATTTTTGGTGGTGATAACCTCTGCCAGAAGGAGTTCAGAAATTCAAGCCTTGTCGTGTATAGCATCTTATCTAATTTTTCACAAAGACAGAGTTTCCTTACAGACAAATCCCATCTTTCTACCTAATGTAGTGTCAGAGCCTAATATCTATCGGATTATTAATTTACCAGTATTCTTCCCCAGTTTTACAAACAAAGGTGAATATTGTTTGCATTTGCTGGATGTTCACAGAAAATTACATTTTTGTCTACACAAAACGCAAGACATAAGAATGCCTGACCAACTTTGTGTATCCTTTCCAAGTACAACATCTGGTAATCCAGTCAGTAAGGTGACCTTGGCTAGATGGCTTAAGAATTGTATATTCTTTATCTGTGACAAGAATAAAATTGATCATTTATCCTTGATTCCCCTCCCTCCATCCCCCGGCCTTTGAAGACCCTTTTTTAGAAAGGATAATGTGCACATATTTTTTTCTGATCATTAAGACATAGCATATATGGCTTCTACTGAGGTTTCTTTATCTATGACCTTTATATCTGATCTGAAAAGTTGATCTGGGGTAATTGGGACAGACAGATTGTTGGTAGAGTTGAAGCTCGAGAGTTTTTGGCCTGCGCGAGCTGTAGTATGGACGAGTTGGTCCCGATAATCGGAACCGAACCCACATGTCAAGGATAAATGAAAATGGGCAACACAGATGGAATGTTATGGTAAGTACATAACTTTTTTTGTTTCTTCCCACACATAGAGCTAAGGTGTCCAAGACATCTGCACACTGTACACTGCTATACACTGAAGCAGAGAATGATTTGATTATTCAGGCTTCATGTCGCCGTAGGTCATTTTTCTTAGAGAGAAGCATGGGTGAGAAGTCCTCCCTTGACCATATCTGGAATAGTTGGTTAATGATGTGAATGTAGTGGCTGGCCATGAATGTACTTACTCCAAAATAAGACATAGGGCCAGTAATATGATGACAGCGCCCAGACATCGGGCAGCTGTAATTTCCCATGAATGTCTGACTGGAGCTGAGGAGCTCCGGTCCACTGGTAGAGAACCAGACAGTTTATGACAGGGTGTATGCAGAATTCTAGATGTTGGGGCTGTTTTGGAAGACAACCCAAGTGCGTCTTCTGCTGAACATCCAGCTATGCTGTATAAATAATTAAATGTCATGTACACACACACACACAAGCACATATATATATATATATATATATATATATATATATATATATATATATATATGTATGTATGTATGTATATATATATATATATATATATATATATATATATATATATATATATATATATATATATATATATATATATATATATATATATATATATATGTATGTATGTATGTATGTATATATATATATATATATATATATATATATATATATATATATATATATATATATATATATATACATGTATACACACAGTCTCCACTTCTGAGAATGTGTCATTGCATGAATCAGGGAAGTACAGTCCATCTTATGCAGTTCCTCCATGTATGCATGCCACCTTTTCTTAATAAGTTTTGGTTCTGTTAGGCCCCTCCTATCATTGCATTTTATCATACCCATTTTACCTGGCAGTACTGTCAATCAATTTGAAGTGATCACTTACCTTGTCCTTTCTATTTTCTCCTTCAGCTGCTTGCACTACCCATCTAAATATGCCTCCTTATCGCGTCTTGCTATTCTCTGTCTGCATTCAGTTTGACACATTTTTCCTGTCACTCTTCTCTTTTGTCTCCTTCTTTCCTTGAACAGTTCAAAGACATCCACAGGCAGGCATTTTTCTTTTAATTTTCTGTCTGTTTGTTGGCAACTCCTGGGCAATGTCATAGCCTGCCTGCATACTATTGTGGATGAACAAAGTATGAATATTGTTATGTGTTATGAAACACATGCATTAAAGGTGATGCAGAAGTACCTATTCCATTTTAGTTCAATAATTCTAAACATGCCAGTATTTATTCTTGTCTTCTGTTTCATAACCACATCATGTTTACCTTGGCTCAAAGATATTAAGTTCCAAGTTTCAAATGTGTATAGTTCATTGTGACATTGGACTTTGCATTTACTTTTGAGCAACTCGCACATGAATATGGTTTCAGCTTTATTCCATGTGTTTCACAATCCGCATCCCTAGTCATACTCTATTCTTCAACAACAATAATGATGTATACATTCTGACCTGAGGGATCTCTTCTTCTGCTGAAATTTCAATATAGCACTACTAAGTTTTGTCAGAAGAATTTTTTTTGGCAATAATACTGGAGTAGATTGCTGACAGCTTCTCCAGTGGACCATATCCCATCTGAACTTTTTTTGCCACAACCTGTCCATATTCAGTAGCCCTACATGATATACCTCATACCTTCTATGAGGCACAAGCCTTTTCAGTATGACAAGGTAACTGGCGATTATGTGTTCAACTGAATACTTGAGTTAAATTAATTATGTATAAAATATTCATTTTTGGAACCCACTTTAGAACCGACCGATACCAGAACTTATGCCATGATTCCTTAACAACTTGTACAACTTGTATTCAGTTATAATGCCTTACATTTTACTATACAGCTGAATATCTAACTTAATTGCATTAAACAGTGGAATGTAAGCCATTATAGTTATATAAAAGTTGTACCAAATATTGAGATATTGTGTCACAGATTCTGACAGAGGGAGTGGTAAGGCAGATTATCATAAATTTGCATTTTATAGACTGAAACAAATAAGATTCAAAAGAATTTGTAAATGCAATTAGGCCTGAACTTTGTTAAATCTCATTAGGAAAACAGTTTGAGACAGCAGGAGACAGTTTGAGAAATGCTTGTTCTGTCATGCTTAAGATGAAAGCAGGCCATTGTAAAGAGGCAACATTAGAATTAATATTGCAGAGTGAGTAAGTGGCATTGGTTGTGTCAAGTGGGACTCTAAATGGAGGCAAAAATTTAGAAAGAGTAGTTTGTAAAGGGTGACACATAAGAAGATGACTGTTCTTAGCTTGATGATTAAGGTGTTACCAGAGATGAGAATGTTACAATAATTTGTATTATTCTGTGCAAAGTAGATGAAGCAGTGTACTTGTAATATGGTTATGTTTCTGGAATGCCCTTAGTTTACTGGAGATAGATTATATTCAAGTCTTATAATGAGTATGCATATAGCAATGGAGTGTGAGGTTCCAGGAGAGAGAACAATGATCAAACACTAAGAAGGTCTCAGTTGATGAAGTGCTTTTATCAGCAACAGAGTCAAAACAGAGGTTACAATTTAGTGAGGTGTTAAGTATTAAGTGAGGGATCAAGTACTTTTCAGTAGGACCTAGCCAAATTTGTCAGTGAGTTAGAAAAGTGTGGACTGGGTTTAATAGAAAGGAAGGCAGGATGATACAAAATGGTAAATTTTAGAACTGCAATTCCATATAGGTTTGGACATTTGGCATTAGCTACTGAAGAGGACACAAGTTTAGCAAAAGTATCCACCTCAGCCCTAAAGAATGTAAACAAAGTGGAGGAATCTTTATCAAGTAGGGAGGCTGGCATAATGGCTAAGGTGCTTACCTTACAAACACAAGGTCCAGCATTTGATTCTCACAAGGGTTACTGGCTAGGCTTAAAATGGCACACAAGGGTGGTTAGCCTAGTACTAATCTATGAACCTATAAGTCAAATAGAATTGTGGGGTGAATACCCAGGTAAAGTGTCACAATGGGGCATTGATATAACATTTCCATTATAATGATTCTACACCTTGAGTATCACCATTAATGAACTGGTAAGGTTAAATACTATTTAATGACAGAGTCTGCTTCCATCCCTGCACCAATATGGTTTAGCAGGTGATCCAGGTTTTGTCCTCAGTATGAAGGCACACCATTTAGTGAACTGTTAATCCTCTAACTTAGACTGCAGTTCTGCATGTAGTGTGCGGGCATATATATGTATGCATGCTTGTGTGTGGGTGGGGGGCAGGGGGGTTGTGTTCTTGCACCTATGAGCACCCACATTCTGTAATGGACTGGTATCCTGTTTATGACTAATTCACTGCCTTAATTCCATTAGTAATTAAAATGCTTGGCCCTGTAACCCTAAAAAAGGATAAAATAAGTATCCAAGCAGTCAAAAAAGCATAACTAAATGAAAAATACGAATGATGAATGAATGAATATATGACTGAGAGAATTACTTCTGCAGTCTTCATAACAGCTCTCTGCCTTCTTCCCTTGTATCTGTATTGTATTTGTTCTTAGTCCTGCAAAAGTATTTGATTTTTGTCAGCCATGTTAACATCTGAAAAAATGTGTTAGCCTGCCAATAATTTACACACACACACACACAATTTTTTCTCTCCTGTGTTTTTTTATTTCTTTTGTTTGGCCACTGCTGATAAGACCATCAGTTGCACTAGTGTCTCTTTTTAATCTCAGAATCTGACTGCCCCAACTGGACCAAATCCAAAACCATCATACTGCCTGAAAAGAGACTGAGGCATACCAGTGCAGTGTCATGTTCACAGCAAAAAGGACATATATAAACTTATCAGTCCTACCTGCTAATACTTCCATTTTTGGGGAGACCCCTCTCTCTAAAAACATCTCTCTTAGTATTTCATATTCTCTCAAAAAATTTTGTTTGTATATAAATACACAAAGTCCTACTTACTTCCCTGCCCCAACAATGGACCTGCAATGAAATGCTGTCAGCGTAGATGCCCCCCCCATATTTGAAAACATTGGATGCACACACTCGTATCACCCCAATAAATACCATTCCTGCTTATGACACCTTGCCTCACAGAATGGGCAAACCAGTAAAATACCACATTTCCTATTACCCCCATTCATATCCTCATATGCCGGGCTTACTAGTTAAAACCATATCAACTGTGTCTCAGTCAGAGCTCCCTCCCTTTGTGCCAGGGAATGAATGCTCCAGGTGTTGTTTCCAGTAAGTCATGGCTAAGAAACACATAAGCAACTAAAAAATTGGTGGTAGCCTTTCTGAACACAAGCTGAATAGAAGGAAAAAGAGAAAAAAAGAAGGGATGTATAAAAGTGACTACTGTTAAAGTATGTTTTTTGCAGTGGAGTTATATTTTCTGTTTGGAAGTATGACATTTTTCAAATTTTCTGTGAAGATTTACTTTAAAACACTTAAATAGCTGAGTGTGTGAATCTTCATAAATTTAGAATAAATAACACAAGAAACCAGATGAAAATGGAGGAATACAGTACTGGAAAAAATAAAAACAAATAAGCAATTCACCAGCACAGCACAAACATGCAGGTATGGTTTCGGAGGTAGAAAAAGCTTTAATTTCCCAATGAAAACCATAAATGGATTAACAATTTCACTGCACTTCCATCCATTCAGGGACTTCATCAGTTGCAAAATAACAAATGAAACCACGGTTTAAATACCCTTTCCCCACAGTCCATTAACAATAAATCAATTAACCTCAATAATTAAATTCAATACTAATTAAATAGTAAACTGTGCTGTTATAAAAGAATTTAAAAAATCCCATGGATGCAAATGTAAATGGCAACTGCTTAAATGAATAAAACAATGTTAAAAAACATAAAAGACAATAAACAAACAATAAATATTTTATTCATATATTTTCACCTATGAAAAATTACTCAAGCATCTCCATCTAGTGGCTAAAAACATAAATTGCACAATAAAACAGAAAAATACAGAAGCATTACAAAAGATATAAAATAAAAAAAGATATATTAAAACATTAACCTAATTAAGAGAACCAGTGGATAAACCAATAAATACTAAAAAGATGTAAAAACATAGGGGACCATTCATAGTCTAGCTGCCCTCAATTTTAAAAACGGGTCAATGAAACATACTCATTAAGCGCGGGTGCCCTATCAGCTTCCAAAACCAACTGCCAATACTCTTTTTTCTATTTTATTTTAGTCTGCCAAGGACCACCTCATACATCCACTGGGGTTTCTTCTGGGGCAAAGGATTGAAACTTGGCTTTTTCACAACTTAAAGTGTGTTTATACAATCCTTTCCTGTAATTCTTGTTCCTAATATCGTAGTAGTGTTTATAAATTCTCATTTTCAGTTTAGTCTCTGCCCTTCTTACATAAAAGGCATCACATAACTCACATAGGGCTATATAGACCACTCCCAATGTGTTACAATTAGAAAAAGCCTTCCCTCCAATGTATTTTTTCCTACTTTTAATATAAACCACATCACTTTGTAATATGTAGGAACAATAAGGACAGCCCCCACATTTAAATGTTCTGACCTTCTTCTTACTTTCTTACTAGAAAAGTTGTTGCTACATTGTAGTAACTCTTTTAAACTAGGACCCTTATGAAAAATAAATTAAGGTGTGGCTTAAAAATACTCTCCAAATCTGACAAACAGGCAAGCATTGTCCATTCTTTAGAAACAATATTCTTTATAGTACCAGCATCACCATTGAAATTTGTCACAAAAGTCCCCTTAAATTCACTCCCATTCTCAACAGGTTCTGCTATCCCAGTAGTTAATTCATTCCCATCCCCTAAACTGCTAATGTCTTTACCTAGTAGTGGGTGAAAACTTATCAGTCCTACCTGCTAATACTTCCATTTTTGGGGAGACCCCTCTCTCTAAAATCATCTCTCTTAGTATTTCATATTCTCTCAAAAAATCTTGTTTGTTTGAAGTCATTCTGCTAATCTTAACATATTGCCCCTTTACAGTATTCCCTTTTTGTTGGAAGGGGATGGGCAATGGTAAAATAAAGATAAGAACTGGAAAATGTCTCCTTTGGATATACAGTTGACTTGAATTCCCTTCTATTAAATAATTTAAAAATAGTAATATCTAAAAATTTTCTTTATCATAACTTATCTCATAGGTAAATTTTAAAAATTCTGTCATATTATTAATATAAAAAAATAAATTCTCTTAGTTTATCCTCAGTGTCACACCAGAATATACAAATACCGTCAAGGTAATGTTTGTATAACATCCAACTATGAACAAATGGAGACTTAAATACAAATTTTTGTTCCTACATTGAAAGAATGATGTTGGCATAGATGGGGGCACAGCAAGCACCCACTAATTTGTTGGAAGAAGTCACCTTCAAAATAAATAAAAGTATTCTTCAAAACCATTTCCATAACCTCTACACAAGTCCAAAACTCATTATTGGTGAGTTCACTCCTTTGGGAGAGTGCCTCCTCAAGCCATTCCATTCCTACACTGTAAATAAATCCACCATGTCAACAGTGACAAAAATAATGTCCTCATGAAACAAGGCTGGTTTAACTATTTTTAAAAAGACCCAGGAATCTTTAAGCCAGTCTCTCCCATCCTAATCTTTTTAACTTTAAATGTAGGAACTTGGCTAAGGGGTGGATTTTATATCCATGAGCCGAAACAATGGGTCTAAGCATGGAGTCTAAAATGTTTCTATGCATCTGTGGTATACCAGAAATGGATGATTTTCTGGGTTTGTCTGTATTCAAATAACTATATGTTTTTAAATCTATCATTCCTTCATACAATAAATCATTAATAATTAAATCAATCTTCTTATACACTAAATTAATTTAATTTTTTGAAACTCTAATGTATTTGTTTTCATCCCTCAAGATGTCCATCATTTTGGCTTCATTACCTATCTTATCCATTATTACAGTCCCCCACCCTTATCGGATTTCATCACCCTCAAAAACGTGTTGTATCTCGGTTCATTCAGTAAAGCTTTCTCATCCATGGATAGATTGGAACAAAACTTGTTAGCTTAAATTCCTTTCCTTAATTTTCCTTCTTTTAAAGTTTCAGTATTTTTCAGCTGGGGATGACACAGATGATAAATGATACAACCTAAATCTCACTGCAGTCATGTCAGGGCTAACCAGTCAGCTGCGTAAGCATCAGTACTAGATGATTTGGTCACATTGACTAATGCTGATGTGACACCTCAACCTCATGTAAAACTGGGAAAAGGGGGTTTGATGATAATAGTTATATGTCCTTTTAATGTCAAGTACAGTTTCTGTGAGTATTCCTTCTTAAGACAATTCAGATCTTCAGCTAAATTTCGGGAAAATGTGATTCGCCATTGGCCAGGACAGATAACTGCAAAGAGATCTATTGTGTCTTTAAATGTAATCTGTTAATCTGAAGGAACATTGCACATATCTTTTCCTATATTTTCTCCTACAAGTATATAGGTAACAACTGATGTGGTGACACCAATAATAAAATCTTAGTAGATCAACTTTGTGGCACAGACAGATGAAGCCTCGACTATGATCCAGACAATCTGAGCTTTAATAGTTCCACACATGCTGGAGCAGATGACATGTATCTGGTATTTGCCTGTTTGGATCTCTATGATACAGAGAATGTGAAGTAGGCTTAGGTACACCTGCCACCATGGTTTCTAGTGGACACAGGGGGTTTGGGGGTTTATGTTAGAGGTGTCAGTAGTTAAAGAGGTAGCAAGGACTATTAAGGAGTATGTCACTGTCTTTCTACCAATAGCCATGTGTACAAGGGTATAACTGCAAGTACAAAACATGAGACAGTCATGGTATGATGAAATTGCATACCTGCTCCTCTCCCCTCATAATGGTGCAGACATTCATGAGTCTACCTGAAGAAAAATAACTCAGTGGTTCCAGAAAGAATAAAAAAGCAATGAATGATATAAAGGTCTTCATGTCAGTGGGGGTGGGGAAGAGTATACTGATGCCCATTTTGCATCCTGCTCAGGAGTTATCAGAGAATGGGCATAGGGGTTGAGATTAAGGGGCAAAAAGGTGAACCTCTATTGATGGCTAACTTAATAAGGGTCACTCCCAGTCAATGCTCATTTCAATGACTGGAAACAAATGGGACAATTGACCAGGAGAGGCTGATGATTGGCAAGTAGCTGAGGCACGGTATCCCAAACAATACTTATTCATATTTTGCACTGCAAATTGTATCAAACCTTGGTTTTG
>NC_056735.1:553311116-553598616 GCF_019279795.1 Protopterus annectens
CAAGACTCTCACACAAGGACACACTGAATGCCAAACAGGTTGACAGCATACACACACTTCCCTCAGTAAATCAGGACACAACATATAAGCTCATATATGCTGAGGTTCTCACTAGTAACTTGCCAAAATATCACAGGCCTTCCAAACAGAATCCACTTATACACATAATGCAAAAAACAACCACAACACATTATAACACACATACCAGTGCCTCAACAAATAAGTCCATAAGGCATAACACCACAAAACCAAATGCATCGATCATAGGTGACTCCATTGTGAGACACATGGACATTCCCCTCACTGGGCTGGATAAGGAGCAGGTTATCGTTAGCTGCCTGTCAGGTGCCAGGATCTGTCAAGTCACTCAGGCACACAAGTCATTCAAGCACAAGTACCAATGTGGCTCTGTCATAGCCCATGTGGGGTTGAATGACTTAAAACATACCTCACTGGAATAAATGAACAGAGACACGACTGAGCTTTCAGATTATATGTCACAGGCAGGTATAAGCCTAGCCTTAAGCATCATTCTACATTCTCCATGGATGAAGTCACAATACAAACAAAAATTGATTAACTTTAACAATTGGCTTACCCTTCTGGTATCACTCCAATGGGATCCAATATCTGTCAACCTGGGAAGACATGGTTGACAGGTTATGCTGCTTTGCTAGAAATGGTCTGCATTTGGCTACTCTAAGATTTCAAATACTGGCAAAGGCATTAGCCACCCCTATTGTGCCTTTTTTAAGCAGTGTCAGAATAACCAACCTCCCAACATAACAAAATCCTCTCTAGATTAACTCACAGTACTGTTGCTTAATGCTAGGAGTCTAAACAAGAAAGTGCACTCCTCACTTTGGAAGATGCTGACATCTGTGCAATCACCAAGACATAGTTCAAAGGAGCGGAAAGAACCCCAGATGTGCAGGGTTACAATGCCTTGCATATGTTCAGACCACAAACTTAGTGTGAAAGAATCAAATGAGGAACTGCATCCATACAAGGACACCTTGAGATTGGTCAAATGGTATGACTGTCTTGAGCTACTCCATGTCCAATTAACTATAGGCAAAGCCCACTACGACATCATAGCCAGCTGTAGATCCCCCACCATGAAACAAGAAAAGTATACTGCATACCTGGAGTTCCTGCAGTCACCTGCTATGCAGCCCTAAACCTTATGCATGGTTGATTTTAATTATCCTACCATTGATTGGAAAACCTAAACGACCACAAGCATACTGGCTCAGAAGTTCTTGGACTTTGTCAGTGCAAATGAAACAGCTGAACAACTGGTCAGCACACCCACAAAAAGGCTGAAATGTCCTGGACATAGTAATTACTTACATAGGAGAGCATTGCACTCCCCCCATGTGATGTTCTCCCTGTTACGATTGGACCATAAATCAGTCTTGTTCATTGTGATTATAAGACCAGATACCCCATCAAACTTAAAAATGCTTAAGAAATTTTCTAAGGCAAATTATCTCCTGCTAAGTGATGGTATAAGAAGTTTCAGAGCCCCCTCAAATGCAGATAGCATGGAATCTTATGCAGAGATGTACACAATGCCCTGTATAACCAATTGATCAGTTGTATAATATTGGCTGTCCCTCAATGGATTAAAACTAGGTCTTGTCAAAAAACAAGCCACTGCAGTGGACCCCTAATATAAACAGGCTATACAACAAGAGAAAGAAACTAATATCCAAGAGCAAGAGGGAACAGGCTCAGCAGAGGAAGAAATCTCTCTCTAGTTTAAATAAACAAATTTGAGAGCTTGTCAGGTTCTCTAAAGCTAATTATGAAGCAAAAATAGCCTCCCTAGCCAAGAATAATCACAAGGCATTCTGTAACTACATCCAAAATCTAAAAAGGAATTCCCAGCTATGAACTAAAATGGTTGTGGATGGCAACACCCATACTCAACTGGAGGTAATAACCAACCTGCTAGCTGACAGATTTGGAGAAACCTTCACCCTCCTGTCTCTCCAGTTATTGCCCAAAGTATACCTGCCACATTCCTCAGCCTATAATCTCAAAAGAGCAGGTCATCTTGGCACGCTCCAAAGCAAAAAAACATGGCATCAGTGGGACCAGACAACATGTGACCTAGAAGACCCACTTGGATCTCTGTTTAACCACAGCCTGAGAACTGGCTATATTCCAGCAGAATGGAGGATAGCGACAGTGATCTCCCTGCACGAAGGGGGACCCTCAAATGACCCTGTGAATTATAGGCTCATAGATTTGACTAGTTTCATCTCCAAGGCCATGGAACGAATCATTATAGACCTTATTAACAATAACATAGATAATCTCCAAACTCTGGAACCAACCCAGCTCAGATTCATTAAAGGTGGATCATGCCTGACTGTTAAATATGGTTATCTTCTCTGAGAAAGTCACCAAGGCCCTGGATCAGGGAAAGACAGTCCATACCACCTATCTTTACCTAACCAAAGCATTTGACACAATCCCCCACTTGGCTATTACAGAGAAAGCTAAATGTAAAAAAATGCATTATTATTCCCTTTGGGAAAGCAGACATCCCTCCTAATTGCATTACAGACAGCACCCCACCAAGTGTAGATGCAGTGATACATGATCTGGGTACTCAGATTTATAACAATCTGAATTTTATCCACCATGTATCCACAGTAGTAAGGAATCCTTCTATGTGGCACATCTTATATGTAAAGGCATTGCATCTAGATCTATGGATGTTATAATTCCATTATACTTGGCCCTTTTCAGACCAATAATTGAGTACAATGCTTCCTTTTGCATGTGCCTCACCAGACACCTGCAACAATTGGAGAGACCATGAAATTTTCAGAGTGCACAAAACAAGTCTTACGTGGAAAGACTGAAAGCCCTATCCCTGTATTCTGTCTCCTACAGGTTGCTAAGGAGTGACCTGTGCCTGGTTTACATGGCAATCTCTGACCCGGCCCTGATAGAAATGCTACACACTCGTAAATCAAATTGGAGGAGGGTCACTCTCTCCAGGGATCTTAACCTAGCCTCTGACATGAACAGGTCATGATGGAGAGATAGCTACATCTCCCAGAGACTGACACTTCTCTTGAACAAGCTTCAAATTCACGTGAAACAGAGCCTCTCCCTGACCCTCTTCAAACACAACCTAGATCAGTGGATGGGTGACCACAAATTAATTCCTGGGGTGGGGCCCATGTCCCACCAGGATAGAGGAAGTCAGTATTAGCAACATTATACCCTTACCTCTGTGAACTTCACTCACCTAACCCCAGACACTTGGGGCAAATCAGGATAAATATGTCTAGGCTTGTAAGGGATCTAGGGACATTAGCCTAGTAACCTCCAATGAACCTATAAACCTGTATGAAAACCAACTTTACATGAGTGATTCTTTTCAGATTAGTTAAAAAACAAAAAATCATGCACATAAGGGATATATTAGGTGTCCTATAGCATTCCTTGTTTTTATATCAGATGGGGAGTATAAGGCAGAGTCCTATTCACATCTTTTTTTTTAAGATTAATAAATAACAGATTATTTTCTTCCAGAATTTATGAAACAATATAGAAGGACTTGAATAAATCAAATAATCTTGTTACAACTGTTAACCGATTTTCTTCAGTCTTTTATCCCGAATCAGCTTTCCTAAAGACTGCAGGTTTGAGACATATATGTTGAAATGCTATTTATGCATAAGAACTCTAATCCTAAACAGTTCCCATGTCTGTCTGTGTACGTATACACACACACACACACACTTTATTCTTTACCAGCATGCACAGCTATATACATACTTGTACCACATAAAGTATACCAAGGTCTGCATTACTCTGACATCTGCACTATGTTTCAGAAATATTGTCCCTGCCAGCACACTAGTAATATTTTCTATGTATTCCAGTAGCAAAATGTCGGTGAGCTCGAGGACTATGCTTGAAAGCAACATATACCGGTTATACTTTCTGTAGTGTCAAGTTACTTCATATCAGTAGCTGACAAATATGCTAACAAGTATATTTGCCTAATCATATCTACTTGTCTGTCTAACTTTTGAAGAATGTCAAGGTATAAAAAGAAAGGACAAGCATAACTTATTGCAGAGGATTACTCATACTCTTTTAAATCAGTTTTGAAGCATGAACTGCACATGGGGTTTCTGGGTTACACTTGAATGCTGGACTGCTTAACTGATTTTCTCTGTGAAACAAAACAAAAGAAAAGGTGTTTACAATTAGCTCCAGGTCTGCATAGTGTTGAAATCCCATTAGCAGCTTAAGGATGTAAACACACATTTTTTAAACATCATGTATAAAAAGAGAGGCAATAAAAGGTAGCCTGTTTGTTTCACTCTTTCAAGAGTTTGCTAGATTTTTTCCAGATATAAAAAAATAATAAAATAGTTCTGTTGAGATTTTGTTGCATTCCTTCTGAATTAGTAAAAGACAGAATTAAATGTTTTAGCACTTTTGCTAAATACACAGAATTATCAGAACAAAATTTACACCAAGATACATGACTGACCTAATCTGTTCATTACCATCCCTAAGAAATAGACATTACTGATAACACATAGCCAACCTTACTAGATATCACACAATTTGCTTAATTTCAGCCTTGTATATGTTTTTTGTGTGTGTGTGTGTCTCACTGTTGCTCATTTCACAATCTTTAGCTGAAAGCTAACACAGACCAGAACTGATTTGCTTGTCAAATTCTATCAACATTATAACACAGATGGACAATCGGGAATACCAGTCATCAAAAAAATAAATCCTCCTTTTTTCAAAGGAAGCATATGGACAAGATGGGTCTATATTAAATAATCGAAAGATGAATTCACTGAACGGTATTTCCATCTAAAATACCATTCAGCGATTGTGCTCAGCCCCCCACACCCCCTGCTAATTATATATACCAACTCGAGATCACATTACAGTGAGGAAAGGACAAATTTTCCAATCTTCACTGTACTGCGAATGCAATATTCAGAAGTCGCTGAACAGTATTTTCGATGGAAATCCCGTTCAGCAAATTCATCTTTCGATTATCTAATATAGACCCGGACAACACATTTGGCAATAGAATAAAATACTAACAGGCCATTTTGTAGAATGACAGAACAGAATATTCACTTTATAACATATAGCTGTGCAAGATGCCCAGCACATCCATAGATGCCTGATTTATTTTCTGTCTTGTCAGCAGTTTCTCAGCTTGATGTTTACCACTTAAGAGTCCTTTATTAATCATCTAAGAGTTCCAGCAATTGCTGCTTTTCCTTTTGATTCTGTCCAGAAGTTCACCAGATCTCACCATCTCAACCTCTGTATAGGTGACAAGTTAAAATTTATAATCCCTGCCATGATAAAAATAAATTCAGTTAAACTACAAAGGAACAAACACACAGTGAACAACCACAAGCTGGTCCTGAGTCAAAGATGTAAGCATGGTAACTCCTTATTCATCTTTGTCCAACTGTTTGCTAGCCCAAAAAGAAGGGACTTCTTTTCAGCCTCTTGCTTAAAAAAACACCTTAAACAACAGGTAACTTGAAAAGTCCGATTCCTGCATTTCCCAGCAATCATCATTAACTGGACTTTAAGAAATTCCCTGGAGAAGTAAACAGCATCATCCAATACAGGGGAGGTTTAGGCTGTAAATCATTGCAGCAGTCACACAGCATATTCTTACAATGCACCATATGTGCAAATAGTATACCAGCTTTTTTCCAGTTATCATGGCATGTTCTCCCCTTTATGAGAAACATGTCATTTATTTTTGATTAGGAAGTAATGTGGTGCATAACTGATGTATCATAAATTGAAAATTCTGGACTGATCTTGCAAAAGCATGTAGACATTAGATATGAACAGTACCATTATTTTTGAAATACTATGTGCATGCATCTATATTACTAATCAAACTTTTAAAAGTTTGAACGGCATATGGTCAACACCATATGATCGAACTTTTAAAAGTTTGAAAATGTAATAAAAAAAAATAAACCAAAGAAAAAACCTACCTGAATGGTTTAAGCAGGGTGGCAAGCCTGTCTGCACCTCCCACACCCCTGCTCTTTAAATATACCAACTCCGAGATCGAACTACAGTACAGAAAAGGGAAATCTTCCCATTCTGCACTGTACAGAGATCTCTATTGAAATGTTCAAACTTTTAAAAGTTTGATCATATGGTGTGGACCATATGACATTCAAATTTTTAAGAGTTCGACAACATGATATAGACCCTATGTGCATTGCTAGAAATTACATAACTGCCCCAATGACTCTGTCACATACATTGAAATGTTATAAAAAATAAATCGATTGTCCACTCGAATAAGTGCTGAAAATTAACAACCTGAAAAAGGAAAACTTTTAAGACTTACTATTATGGCAAACGTTTATAGTTTCATAGTTTAGTACTAGGCTATCTGCCCTGGGGCATTTGTAAGCCTAGCCATAGTGATGTGGCTTTCGCCACCCCATGAAATGGTACAAAAATGCACAGAATAGATTTAGAATACTGTGCCTCTGTCTAGTAGTGACACAGTGGAGGTCCCCTTATATAATAGAATTAGTTTACTGTGCCCCTGTCTAGTAGTGACACAGATGTGACCCCTGGGGTAAACTTACGATCTCCCATCCACTCATCAAGATTTCTCTTGAAGAGAGTCAGTGAGGGGCTCTGCCTAACATGAACTGGGATCTTGTTCCAGAGCATGGGAAGCCTCTGGGTTATGAATCTATCCCTCCAGCATGTCCTATTCATACTTGTGCCGAGGTTTAAGTCTTTAGCTCTCGTGGTTCTGATGGATTTGGATTTTTGAGGTGGAGCATGTCCATCAGTTCCTGATTGGACATGGCCTTGTACGTCAGGCAGAGATCACCTCTGAGCAGGCGGTATGCTACTGAATAGAGCTGGAGTTTCTTTAGTCTGGCAGAATAAGACATATGTTGGAGACCCTTGATCCTCTTGGTGAGGTACTTTTGTGGTCTCTCCAGCTGTTGCAAATGCCGGGTGAGGTACATACCAAATGGGGCATTGTACTCAATCATGGGTCTGATGAGGGAGGAGTATAGGGGTACAATGACATCCTTGGATCTGGATGTGAATCCTTCATGATAAGGTGTGCAAGGTAGAATGTTTTTCTAACCACTTTGGCAACGTGGGTGTCAAATGAGAGGTCGCTGTCGACTTGGATCCCTAGGTCTCTGATTACTTTTTCCGTACTCAGTCGGTTGCTGTCTATGTGATAATTTGTGGGTACTTTGTTTTTCCCAAAGGGGATGACTATACATTTTTTGGCATTTAGTTTAAGGCCATGACTCCAGCACCAGTTGTCCGTTTCTGTGAGGCCTTTTTGTAGGATGTATGTGTCCGCTGGTGTATCGACTATGGCGCCTAGTTTGCAGTCATCTGCGAACTTTGTCAGCCACAACCCTCTCATGTTTGCTTTAACATCTGAGAAATAAATGCTGAACAAGAGGGCTCCCAGGACAGATCCTTGTGGGACACCACTTGTGACTGGCTTTGAGTCTGACATTGCTCCAGCGATTTTAACTTTATGGGTTCTGTCCTTTAGCCAGTTTGCAACCCATCTAGTGACATAAGGGTTTACGTTTAAGCTGTTGAGCTTATCTATGATGCCTGAGTGGGGTATTGTGTCGAAGGCCTTAGCCAAGTCCAGGTAGGCTGTATGGACTGCTTTGCCCTCGTCAATGGCTCTAGTGACTGTTTCGAAAAAGTCAACCAGGTTCAAAAGGCAGGATCTGCCCTTTACAAAGCCGAACTGGGTGGGGTCAAGTGTCTGTAGGTCCCCAATGTCTCTGTTTATGAGTTCCATAATGATTCTTTCCATAGCTTTGCAGACCAGGCTGGTTAAGCTTATGGGGCGGTAGTTCCCAGGGTCTGTAGAGGTACCCCCTTTCTGGAGTGGGACCACTGTTGCTGTACGCCAGTGTTCAGGTACATATCCTGTAGTAAGGCTAAGGTTAAATAGCATTTTTATGTGCGGGTTTAGCTTCTCTTGGAGTTCACGTAGCACGCAACCCGGGATACCGTCAGGTCCCATTGATGCTGTGTTTTTAGCTTTGCTGAGGGCAGCTCTCACTTGGACATCTGAGATGACAGGGAGATTACATTCAGCTGGGATAAGTATTTCTTCTTTTGGGGGTGAGGGAGGGGAACTTATAAGGCTACTAGGCAAAACCGACTCCACAGGATCAGGAAAAGAAACAGTCACACTCAGCTATGTTGTTTGGACAGCACAGGATATGTGACTCTGAATAGTAGAAATCGAACTTAAAGCTGTGTCTGGAACGACAAGGTGTGGTAGATGGTTTATTGGTACAGGTACATCTTTATTAGATATTGATCTGATTAAAAAAAGCTGATATTGGTACACAGCATTTAGGTTGACACATCAGGAACCAGCTGTATGTGACACCTATTTTGTCAAACAGTGATACTATCGTTACACCATGTAAAAAAGTGGTTCATTTGTTTTCTGCACTGCAACTTTTAATGTGTCTCACTTTTCCTGTCCTTCCAACTTTAAACAAACATATAGACTAGGTTGTAGGACATATTAGGACAAGTAATGGATGTACAGAATGAAGTCGGTCATAGAGCTTTCTATATGAAACTTTGGCTTTTTGGTAATTTTGACAACATTCCATACAATACTGTCATTTTGTTTGATGGTGTTGCATGACATTATTTTAGGCCCTGATTTCACTTCTAACACTACCATGTTAGTTTGTATCGTCATTCTGAGCATTAGTTGTAAGGGACTAACTCTGGTGACACTGTGGAGTAGCTGAATGTTCTGTGAGGATCTGTCTGTCTTTTTTTTTGACAATTTGTGCTGCTCTCTCAGCTTTACTATTTGACTGCGGATACTTATGATTTGGCAATGGTTGACTCAACAGACAGCAATAAACTGCTGAAACTTACTGGCCATAAACTGTGTAATTCTATCTGTATGCAGTTTAATGGGAAAAGCATACCATGAAAACTTAGCTTTGAATCAGGTTATTATCAGCTCACTTGTCATGGTTGGTACATGGATAATTTCTATGCTATAAGACTAACAGGTTACAACAATGAAGTGTTTTTTGTCAAATTCATACAAAACATTAGCTGTAGTTTGCCAAGGACCTTGTGGTAATATTTCTGGCATAGGTTCATAGGTTCATAGGTGTTTACTAGGCTAACAACTACAAGGGCCTTATTAAGCGTAGCCATGCATCCCAAATCCCTGATACCCTTGAGAAGTGTAAGCATAGGCCTGGGAAATTAACCATTTACAGGTTACCTGTGTTCATTAGAGACACAGGTGCCAAACCAGGGATGAACTTCCAGTTTCCCATCCAATTGTCCAAGTTGCACTTGAATTGGGTTAGGGAGGACCTCTGCATCACATGGATGCAGATCCTGTTCCATAGACAAGGTAGTCTCTGGGATACATACCTATCTCTCCAGCAGGTTCTATTTATATCACAGGCAAGGTTCATGTCTTTAGAATGGGTAATTCTGGTGCTGTTTGTTTTATGGACATGCAGGTGGTCCATCAGAGTGGGATCTGACAATGTCCTATATGCCAGGCATAGATCTCCCCTCAAAAGCCTGTGGGAGGCAGAATACAGGGCTAGGGCCTTGAGGCAGTCTGCACAGGGCATTTTAGTTATGCCCGTATTCTTTTAGTGAGGAACCTCTGGTGGACGTTCTAATTGTTGGATATGCCTGCTTAAGCACATACCAAAGGGGTATTGTACTCAATGATAGGTCTGATAAATGCCGAATACAATGGAACAATGACTTCCTTGGACTTAGATGACATACCTTTCTTTATAAGTTGCGCAACATAGAAGAATTTCCTCACTGCTGCAAACAAGTCATGGTCAAAGGCTAGTTTACTTTCTGTGTGTGTCTATTATGCATTTCTTGGCATTTAGTTTCAGTCCATGGCTCTGACACCAGTTGTTTGTCTGTGTCAACCCCTCCTGGAGAACATATTTCTGTTAGTGTGAGATTCAATGACAAGCTTCTAACTTGCAATCATCTGAAAATGTAGTCAGCCAGAGACCATTGACATTGGCCTTGACTTCTGAAAAGTAAATGCCAAAAAGGAGCGGTCCAAGGAATGATCCCTGAGGGACACCACTTGTGACTGGCCTCTTTGTAGAGGTGGACTCCCCAGTTCTAACTTCCTGAGTCCAGTTTGTGAGCCAGTTGGCTATCCACCGGGTGACATACGGGTTTGTACCTAACCTCTTGAGCTTGTCAACAATAACAAAGTGGGGTATTGTGTCAAATGCCCTGGCTAGGTCAAGGTAGGCAGTGTGAATGATTTTGCCCTCATCCATTGCTTTGGTAACATTCTCAAAGAGGGCTACCAGTTTGAGTGGGCATAATCTGCCCTTGTTGAAACCAAATTGGGTTGGGTCCAGTGTCTGGAGGTTTACTATACCTCTGTTGATCATCTCCATGATAATTATTTCCACGGCTTTACATATAAGACTAGTGAGACTTATGGGTCTGTAGTTTCCAGGGTCTGTAGATGGCCCATCTTTGTGCATAGGGATGACTGTTGCCTTTCTTCATTCATGAGGCATGAAGCCTGTTTGGGGGCTACAGTTAAGTAGTAATTCCAGAGGACCTAATAGGTCATGTCTCATGCTATTTAGAAGGCATCCTAGGATATTCTCTGGGCCCACTGATGCATTGTCCTTGGTCTTAGGGAGAGCGTTAAGGACCTGTTCCCTAGTGATAGTAGCGGGAGTTATATTTGATGACATTTGAAGAGACCAGGTGGCTTAATGGTTAAGGTCTTCGTCTCCCATGCACAAGGTACAATGTTGGATCCTGACCTCTGACCAATGCCAGTTTAGAGATTGCATGTTCTCCCTGTGTCTCCGTGGGGTTTCTCCCACGTTCAAAAAACATGCTGAAAAAACATGCTGAGTGTTTCCATCTCAAACTCTCCAATGAATGGAGCTGTGGGCAGCAGCACAGACTCTACATGGTGCCGTATAGGGGTAAGAGTTGTACAGATGAACCACTTTGGGCATCTACTGTGGTGCACAGTATCCTCAAGATAGGAGAACACGGATCATGGACTGCATGCCGTGGCAGGGCTAACCACTTGACAGTGTAAAATATGGCTCTAGGTGATTCGGTCATGTTGACTAATGTCACCAAAAATGCTCACCAGCCCTCAGAACATCAAAGGCAGATGGAAGGATTATTTCCAGCAGTTTCTGAATGAAGAAATCCCCACAGAAGCTGTACTGCCCCAAAACAGCCTACGATGAGAGAAGAAGAGGAGCCCACCTTAGAATAAGTAAGAACAGCACTAAACAAGATAAAGTCAGGAAAAGCAGCAGGCTCAGATGAGGTCACACCAGATATGATAAAGATGCTGGGTGAGATAGGGAAGAAATGGCTCCTGAGGGTACTACTAGCAGTGTGGAAAGAAAGGCACATCCCAGATATCTGGAGAATAAGCATATTCATGCCAGTGTGCAAGAAAAAAGGGGACATCCACCACTGTGGGCAGTACAGAGGCATCAAACTCCTACCACATTGCATGAAAGTTCTGGAGAGGGTGATTGATAAACGGATGCATAGATTAGTAGAATGCAAGATGGGAGGATTCAAATCAGGATGCAGCACAACTGACCTGATGTTTGCATTGAGACAGATACTTGAGAAGAAGCTAGAGATGAGGAGAGAGTCCAAGTGAGCATTCCTAGACTTGGGAGAAAGCATATGACAAGGTCCCAAGAAAGCTGATCTGGGCAGTACTATGGTTTGAAGTCCCAGAAACATTGGTAGAATTAGTGCAGACTATGTACAAGGACCCAGTGACTCAAGTATGAACAGTGTTCAGCCTCACAGAGGGGTGCCCAGTGGGACTGGGTGTACACCAGGGTTCAGCTCTGAGCCCACTGCTGTTCATACTGTTGATGGACTACATTGGTAAACAGGTTGGAGAAGACAGGTCAACAAAGTTTCTGGGGTGGCATTACAGGCAGACTGAGCTAGAACTACAGCAAAGGATAGGAGAATGGAATGCAAATCTGAAGGCACATGGGATGAAACTAAGCACAGATAAGATGGTGGTAATGGCAGGAAATTGGGGAAATCAGATGAAGCTGAGAATAGAGATAGAAGGGAAGATAGTGGAACAGGTAAACAGCTTTAGGCATCTGGGAGGGGTGGTTGAGGAGAAGGGTAGTCTGAATGAAGAGGTCAAAGCTAGAATCAGAGGGGCTGCAGCCAAATGGCATAGAGTGTCAGGTGTAGTCTATGACAGAAGAATGCCAAATAAGCTGAAAAGTAAGGCATACAAAACAGTGGTGAGACTAGTACTACTGTACGGTACAGAAACCTGGGCAGTAAAGGCAGAACATTTGAAGAAGCTAGAGGTGATGGAAATTAAGTGCCTGAGAAAGGTGGTAGGATGCACACTGTGGGATAAATGAAGGAACGGGGACATACAAGCAGAATCCAAAGTGACTCCAGTTGCAGAAAAGATCAAAGAGAACAGATTACTGTGCTTTGGACAAATGTGTAGAAAAGCAGAAGACAATCTGGTGAGGAAGATTTGGGACAGAGAGAAAGAAGGTAAGAGGAAGCGAGAATGTCCAGCAAAGAAGTGGATGGATTGTGTGAAAGAAGATCTGCGACAGTCAGGCATGAGTGTTGAAGAAGGTAGGAGTGTGGCAATGAATCAAGACAGTTGGCAATAGTTAACACAAACCCCCGACCCCATGTAGAAAAAAATGGAAAAAAGGCAGCAGATGATGATGATTATATTTGATGATATTTCCTGAGGGAAAGTTGAGGTGGAGAGAGGGGTAAATTTGGAGCTGAATTTATCAGCCAGGAGGTTTGCTATATTTTCTGGTTCAGTATAGGGACTCCATTTACAATCAGCTCTGCACACAATTGTGCATTGCCTTTGAGGTTGCAGACATAGCTAAAGAATGCTTTGCGGTTGTCCTTGACCAGGGAGGCCAAATTTACCTCAAACTTAGCTTTGGTAGACTTTATTTGTCCTCTGGGTTGTTTGTTTGATGAGAGTGTTTTTATCCTGCTGGGTGGGGCATCTCATAATTTTTGCCATGATTTTCTTCCTCCTGTTATACAGCCTGTTGATTTTGTGATTCCAACAGGGTGGCTTGTTTTTTGAGTTAGTTCTCTACTTCTCCCTGGTGGGTACAGCTGTCTCTATGTAGCTATTATTAACATGCTTGTACAGGGTTTCTGTGAACAGTTCTGCATAGGCAGCAGTGTTCTCGGGGTTTACTGGGCCTTGAAATTTTTACAGCAGGAGGTTCGCCTTTGAATAGTTCCTGAATATTCCAGGTATAGCTGGGTATCAAGGTTTTAGTTTTACTGCAAAGGACACCTTTTGTGGTCTGACCTTACCAGGGAAGACATTACAGTAGGGGGTGGGAAGCAGTCTCCCATATTAGTGAGGACCAGATCCAGTATGGTTGCACCCCTTGTTGGTGTATTAGCTATCTGGTCCAGGGAGTTTGTGTTTACAAAATCCAAGAATCTCTGTGCATGTACATTTGGTGTCATATAAGATTCTCAGTTAATAGTGGGGTAATTAAAGTCACCCATGAATATGGTATTGGATTGGATGGTTAGTGTTTCTTGTTGTTGTTGTGTCTTTTGGCTTTTCCCAGTTAGGGGTCACCACAGCGGAACTCCGGTCCGTTAATGATTGGCAGTAGATTTTTACATGCCAAGTTGCCTGCCCTGATCCGCAACCTTCAACGAAGGTACACCCATTCACACATGTCTCCACACAGAAGACGCCCTAGCTGAGAATCGAACAGGACAACATCTTACTGTGAGGCGACAACGCTACCGCAGCACCACCACCGCAGTAACTCTAATAAGTTTAAATACATGGTATGGGTTTCCTGGGTCATTGAAGGGGACCTAGAGCTTGCAAGGAAGTGGTATTGGATTTTACCTGTGGTAATTTGAACAAGAAGCAGCTCAAGTGCATTATCCTGTTTGACCAGCCTTGAAGTATATTTATTTTTGATGTAAATAAAGACACCTCCACCTTTGGTCCCTGCCTGTGAAGTAGCTAGCCTAAATGTGTGGAAGGCATTATAACCTTGCATTGTTGGTATTCTTTCCATGGCTTTAAACCATGTCTCAGTGACCGTACAGATGGCAGCATTCTCTAGGGTAAAGAGAGCTTCTGGGGGGGGGGGGGGTTGTTTAGACTCCTAGCATTGAGCAGTAATACCTTTAGATTTTCTTGGTTTTGACTTGTTATGTTGGAAGTACTTTCAGTTTGGCTTTACCTAAAAAAGGCACTATGGGGGAAGACAATGTTTTAAGAAATATTCAAAAGCCTAGAGGGGAGATGTCCAGGCCATCCCTGGCAAAGCAGTGTGGTTTGTTGACCATCTCCTGCCATGCTGACAAATATTGTACCCCCTTAGAATGACACCAGAAATTAAGTCAGTTCTTAAAGTCAATCATCTTTTGTTTGTATTGTGGCATCATCCTTGGAGAAGGTAAAATGCTGCTCAATACTAGGCTCATACCAACTTGAGGCACATATTCCAAGAGCTCCATGATGTCTCTCTTCATATAGTCTAGGGAGGTATGTCTCAGGTCATTTACTCCCACATGGATTATGACTGAGTCATATTGGCAACTGTGGTCCAATGACCCGAGTGCATGTGTAATGTGGCAGATCCTAGCCCCTGATAAGCAACTAACCGTAATTTTCTCCTTACTCATCCTAGTGAGAGGGACATCAGTGTGTCTCATGATGGAGTCTCCAATGACTAGAATGTTGGATTGTGTGGTGGCTTGCCCTATGGGCTTAGAGTTAGAGGGTCCATGAGATGGAATTGTATGTCTTGATGTGGGTATTGTTTTGAAATAGCACATTTGGGGCTGCTGAGGGAATTTGTTATGTGTACTTCATCTATGAGGTCTTTGTCATTTAGGAAGGTTACATGTAAGTGCATCAGCATATGTGGGCAGATATGTCTGCTTTGAATTGTGCATGATGGGTGCAGTGTGTGTACTACTGACAACCTTATTGACATTAGAAGTACTTTTATGTGACAGCTTTTCCTCCAGTGACATTGTGTAAATACATCTCTCACATACCATATCAGTTTGTTGAGAATTAACTGGTTGTCAGTAAACAGGAGGCAATTTCTACATTGCCTCAGAATGCCCATATCCACCAAGCCAGTAACAGAGACAGTAGGAAAGTTCATATACATAGCAGCATACCCTTTTTTTATTAATTAGACAGTTGGAATGAGCTCTCCTTTCCTGTCTGTGGTGATTTATGTACAAGAAGGAACTTGAATACCAGGCTGATAATATCCTGATGCTTGCATGTCACACTGACATTATGGCTATTTCATAGCATTTGGTGAGACCCTGATAACCTTTGTGTATTTGGTGTAGCACTTCAGCTTGCTGTGATAGGAATACTACAATCCTGTCTTGATATAACAAAAATCCACCGTGGTTGCATGCTGTGCTCTGATTGTGAAGTACTTATGCATGAGCCATTTGGTCTGTATCCAAAGATTTGGACATCCATTTTTCAGATGCTAAAAACAGATTATAACTTTTGTCTTTTAGAGTAGTTTGTTATAGCTTTTCTAGTCTTTTAGTATTTACTGGTCTGGTCATCACCATCCTTTGCACATAAGATCCAATGCAGTATTCAGTTTCTGATAAAGGTTGGTCATGTATAAAGTTTTTGAATAACACATCTTTGATAGCTTGCTGTTGTCCAAACAAATATATCACTTTGACACTGACCCTTTTTATTCTCAGCATAGCAGTTTCTGGTATCTTGCTGGCCCCTAGTCTAGGTCACGTGAACTGATTATTAAAACAAGTGGCTTGTGGTAAGTCTGGAGTTGGAGCCTCTTGAGCATTAATCAGTATTTGGAGAGTTTTCACATACCCACTGATATGGACGTATTATTAATGCTTCTATTTTATAGCCAACTAGCTTAAAGTAATTCAACAGTTTCATATATGTATTTCACATATTAGCTAAGAAGAACACTGTGTCTTTGTTAGAGTTCAAGTTAGGTATTCTGTAAGAGATAAGTATGCTGAAAAGGAGCACATTAACCTGTCAAAAGCAAAGCACTCCCATAGGCATAACATTTTATCTGGTTACTCCTTACAGCCTTGGAAGTATGTGTTTATGTGTAACCGAAAGCTTACAACTTTGTATGCAATAATCTTTTTTTTTTTTCTAAGGTTAAGATACAAAAGGAACTGCATCTGAGTATACAGCTGAATCTTTCTATATGTTGTAAGATTCTAATAATGATGCTTTGTAATAAAATGTGTTTGTATTCAGAACCTTTGATTTTCTGTGTTTGGGATTAACAGCTGAATTATATTGCTTATTAACGGATTAACCTTTATACCACATACTTGGAAAGCACTCCTTTACAATCTGAAAATATTGCTGTTCAATATCTGTTAACATTCTAGAGCAGTAGGCAACAGGGCATAATACATGTTCATCCATTTGGAGTAATGCTGCACCTAAGTCGTAGCTACTGACATCTGCATGCACTATTGTTTCTATAGTAATATCCTATTATGACAACACTGGAAAGTACAGTTGTGTAAGTTGGACTTACCATAACAGTTGCTGTTTTATGATCACTGCTGCAGTATCCTTAGATAAATGGATTGTATCCTGCCAAGGATATAACAGCCTGACAGCCTCCAAAGCTTCAGCGTACCTTCAATACACCCAAACTGTCAAGCAGCCTGAGCTGAGCTGACTAAAAGATGAGTTTGAGTGTGATGCCCTTCAGAGCTTTCCTCCCAGCAGACAGAGAAAGGCTGAGCCCTGAAAGGATAAGGTTAGGAATAATAAAAAGTAAATGTTCACACCCTGGCATAAAAAATACACCAAAAAACAAGGCTGATAGATGGAAGGAGTGGCTACTCCAACAGTGATCATTTGAGCATCTACTATCATGGTAACTTCAACTTACAAAACTATATTATGTTCTTCATATTGATTACTGCTACAGTAACTTTAGGTATATGGGTAGATTACCATAGCTGACTATAATGGGGAGGTGGAAGAAGGAAGGTCCAGGAACCCCTGGAAAATGATCCTAGCAAAGAATGATCTAGACCTAGTGATGGAATCCAGCTTATAGTGCTTTGTAAAAGTATGTGTAGAGGGCCAGGTAGCAGCTTCTAGAATATTTCTAGAATCCATCCCTTTCCAAAAAGCCATAGAAGAAGGCAAGATGCTTGTAGAGTGTGCCTTGACCATAATTGGACTAGATTTGTCATGGTGAGTATAACAAACGGTAATAGCCTTAGACAACCATTTGGAAGTAGTTTATTTTGACACCGGTTGCCCCTTCTTCTTGCCTTCACAAGAAATGAATAATTGATCCAATGATCTGAAAGATTTAGTTCTGTCAAGATGGTATCTCAGTTGTCTGTGGACATCTAAGTTATGAAGTATCCCTTCTCTCTCATTTTTAGGTTTTGGAAAGAAAACCGGGAGATGGATAGTTTGACAAAGTAAACTTGAATACCACTTTAGGCATAAAAGGATTAGGTCTCAAAGAAACCCTGTTCTTGTGGAAAATGATGTAGGGTTGACTCACCATAAGAGCTTGCAACTCAGATACCCTTCTTGCAGAAGTCAAAGCAATCAAAACAACTGTTTTCCATGTTAAGAACCTCAAGTCAGCCAGATTAGCTGGTTCAAATGGAGCAACTCTTAGTTTCTCTAACACAAATTTAAGATCCCAAGGAGAAGCCACCGGTTTACTTGGAGGCCTCTTATGCAAAACCACTTTCAAGAACATTTTGACATGCGACTGCCTTAAAAGAGGAGGATCCATGGGCAGACATGCTGAAATAGTTGATAAATGAACCTTGGCACAGGAAGAAGAAGAAAGGCCATAAGATAGAAACTCACACAAATACTGAAAAAAACAGAGAACAGCAAGCCAAGAACAGGTGATTGTTATGTTGTTGGCACCAAACAGAAAACCATTTCCATTTGCTAAGATATGAATTTCTAGTAGCAGACTTTCTTGCCTCCATTAGTACCTGCTGCATATCCTCAGAAAACAGGTGCCTACAAGGAATTAAGCCCCTATCACCCAGGCAGTCAAGTGAAGATGATTTATGTTGGGATGTATCACTCATTCTGTTCTTGTGTTAGTTATTCCATTCTGTGGGGAAGCTTGTGGTAATTGCCCTCTCTGTTTCCAAAAGAAGGGAGAATCATGGCTACCTGGGCCAGAAGGGAGTCACCACAATGATCTTGGAGGGGTTCCTTCTTAATATTCAGACGTACCTTGGATTATACTAGAAAGGGTGGAAAAGCGTACAGTAACATTTCAGTACAAAGAAAAGAAAAGGCATATGTCTTCCAGGCCTTCTTGCATGGAGTCCAGGGACAGAATTTTGCCAGTTGATTGTTCAGAGGGGAGGCAAAGAGATTTACTTGATGAACTCTGCATAGAGGGATCAATTCTTGGAAGACCCCCCCCCCCAGACCTAGTTTCCATTTGTGAGGGTCTGCCCTGGTCCTGCTCAGTTTGTCTGCCACACAGTTTTGCTCAGACTGAATGTAGGATGTCTGTAAAGATAGACTGTGCTGTGAAGCTATATCCCAAACTAACATGTCTAGTCTGCAAAGAGGGTACAACCCATCTCCCCCTTGCTTGTTGATGTACTACATCACTGTGATATTGTCTGTAACAACTTGAAGAGTCCTGAGAACCAACAATAGTTTGGACAATTGACTGTCTCGGTTAGGGCAAGCATCTCCTTGATATTTATGTGCTTGCATCTGTTCTTGGTGTCACACACTCCCTGCATTTTTGTCCCTCCTGAAATTGCTCCCCAAGCAAAATTTGAGGTATCTGTGGTGACTGACTGCTTTGGAGCAGGGAAGGATAAGGGGAGACCTTGATTTAAGTATATCTGTTATCTCAACCAAATGATTTCTCTTCTGACAAAACCAGTACTGGGATCTGAAAAGATAAAGCACTTTTATGCTGGGATCAGAGAGATTTCAGACACCACTCTATCTTTCTCATGTGGAGTCTTGCTAGGGGGTATCATGAGAGTCATATATCTTGAGGTATTCCCTCACAGTACTGAAGTCTGAGTAGCAAACCTTAGAAATAGATCTAAATAAAGATCTATTTTTCCTGTGGAAGAAAAGTTCTTTGAACTGAGGTGTCTAGTTGACATCGCAGGAACACAATCATGTGTGAGGCAGTCAAGAAAGACTTTTGAGTATTCTCTTGGAATCCCAGCCTGTGCAGGAGGAGAGAGATTCCTGACATTTTGAAAAAAAAAACTCTGCAAAGATAAGCAAGTCATAAAAAAGAAAAAAACGTGGATACCCTGTAGCTTGCAGTGTGGTAAAATAAGTACAGTTTTGTACCTACCATAAATGTAGATGTTCGAAGATCCACATTGCTGCAGTCCTTACACTTGGGTAGTCCGCTGTCCTCGGTCGGCCCGAATATCAAAGTATTAGGCTGACGTCGGTCAAGGCGCTTAAGACTGACATCAGGACGTCAGGGTACAAATGCGCATGACCGACGTCATATCCTCAGTCTTTTCTTGCCCCAGATGTCAGAAGACCCTAAAAGAAAGGTCAAAACCAAAAGACAGCAAAAAAAACAACCAACCACCCTTGCACTAATCATATGTACAATATATACAATATCCACAATATTCACAACCCAAACCACACAACCGCCTCCAACTACAGAGGGGAAGGAGGGACAGCAATGTGGATCTTCGAACATCTACATTTATGGTAGGTACAAAACTGTACTATGTTCTTCATCTCACATTGCTGCAGTCCTTACACTTGGGTAGAATCCCAAAGCAGAGGTAAGGGAGGATGGCAAACTATAAAGCAGTAGGAGCTGCCAAAATGCCCTGTAAAATTGCAGTGGCAAAACCAGCCCTAGATTTAGAGTAAAGTGGAAGGTGGTAATGCTTAGAGAAAGTATGCACTGAACTCCAAGTAGCTGCCTCCAAAATATCTTTAGTTGCTACCCCCCTTAAAAAAGCTGTAGAAGTGGCAGTAGCCCTAGTGGAATGAGGCCTAATCCCAGCTGGAATCTCCTTACCATGATGGGAATAACAGAAAGCAATACAAAACCCAATCCACTTAGAAATAGTTTGTTTTGACACAGGCTTGCCCTGAGAACCCAAAGCAAATGAAACAAATAACTGCTGAGACTGCCTGAACCCTTTAGTTCTGCTCAAATAATAACGCAACTGCCTGTGTATATCCAAAGTATGCAAAATCTTTTCCCCTTTATTTTGGGGTTTGCATAAAAGTAGGCAAATGAATAGTTTGGTTTAAAGCCACACTAGAAACCACTTTAGGCATAAAGGAAGGATTAGTGCAAAGATACCCTATCCTTATGGAAAATTAAGAAAGGCTCAACCGCCATAAGGGCCTGTAATTCAGAAACCCTTCCAGAGGTAATGGCCAACAAAAAGCAGTCTTCCATGATAAATATTTCAACTCGGCAGTAGCTGCAGGCTCAAAAGGTTGTAGAGTGAGTTTCTCCAACACAAAATTGAGATCCCAAGCAGGAGTAGGAGCTCGTGGGGTCTTATATTCTTTGCCCCTCTAAGGAATTGCTTAAACAAAGGATGAGAAAACAATGGTGGGTCACAGTCATAGTGAGCAGAAATTGCTGCAGCATGAACCTTAATAGAAGAGAAGGACAAACCTTTGTCCAGTAACTCAGTAAGATATTGAAGAGCCACACTTAAATTAGGCTTAGAAACATCAAATTCCTTTGCTGTACTCCAAAATAAAAATCTCTTCCATTTATCTGTGTACACTTTCCTTGTACTAGGCCTTCTGGCCTCCAAAATAACATTCAAAACTTGCTGTGGAAGCTGAGACCCTCCAGGGTTTAAAACAGAATATGCCAGGCTGTTAGGTGAAGAGAGTGAAGTTTGACATTGAGTAAATGACTGTTCTCCTGAGACAGCAGGTGTGGAATCAAGGTAAAGGCCATGGAGGCTCCCACCAGACTTCTCAGTAATGGGTACCAGTGCTGTCGAGGCCAATCTGGAGCTATTAAAATCATCTTTGGCTTGTCCTGTCTGACCTTCAGGAGTACCTTTGGGAGGAGAGGCAGAGGTGGAAAGGCATACACATGAAGATTGCTCCAATTGAATGAAAGAGCATCCACTTTCCAAGCTGTGGGATGAAACCTTTTGTGCAAAACTTTGGCAGCTGGTAGTTTAGTGGAGAAGCGAACAGATCTATGTCTGGAGTTCCCCATAACACTGTCAATTTCTGAAATACATGAGGATCCAATTTCCACTCGTGGGGATCCATAATTTGTCTGCTCAACACCTCTGCTAAGGAGTTCTGTGCTCCGGCAGAAACCTTGCCTGAAGATTTAGCTGTAAACTGAGAGCAGTCTCCCACAAAATCATTGCTTGTCTGCATAGAGGATAAGAATGTGTTCCCCTTGCTTGTTGATGTACCACATGACAGTTGTGTTGTCTGTTAGAACCAACACCTGCCCTGGAAGAAGTAAATCCTTGAAAGCTATTAATGCAAATTGGACTGCTAACATCTCCTTCAAGTTGATATGTAGATGTTGAAGTCTGGCAGGCCATGTCTTGTACCCACTTTCTATTTAGATGAGCTCCCAAGCTTTGTCTGAGGCATCTGTCGTTAGAATCTGACTCGCCTCTGGCTGGGTCACAGAGAGTCCCTTGTTTAGGTGACATTCCTGAGCCCACCACAAAAATTCCTTTTGAATGCAAGGTATTATCTGAATGACAGTGTCCATATCTTGGCAGTGCTGTGTCCATACATTTTTGAGATACCATTGTAGCTTCCTCATATGCAGATTGGCATTGGGAAGCACCAGAATACAAGATGCCATGAACCCCAAGGCTTGAAGGACTGTCCTTGCAGTCAGCCTGGACTGATGAGACAATTGATGGAAGTAAAGAGAAAGATTCTTTTGTTTGTCGGGGGTCAAAAAGGCCATCTGGGATGCTGTATTCAGTCTCACACCCAGAAAGCACATGTCCTGAGAGGGTACTAGACTGGACTTTATTTCGTTCACAGAATACCCCAGGCATCTTAGCACTGCTATCACATATTGTAAATGATGAAGAAGTTCGTCCATTCCTTGGGCCAGAATCAGGCAATCGTCCAAATAAGGATAGATCTGTATTCCTCTTAGCCTGAAGAAAGCTATCACTGGAGCCAGAACCTTCGTGAACACTCTGGCCGCAGTAGATAAGCCAAAGGGCAATGCACAGAACTGATAATGAGAAGTCCGCAGATACTTCCTGCAACTTAGCCTGATAGGAACATGAAGGTAAGCCTCCTTGAGATCCAGAGTCACCATCCAGTGATCTTTGCCCAGCAGAGGTAAAAGCTGTTGTAACGTCAACATTTTGAACTTGGGAATGTCCAGATAAGTGTTGAGGATAGATAAATCCAAAATTGGTCTCCACGTGTTCTCTTTGGTACTAGGAACAGGCGAGAATAAAATCCTAGGCCCACTTCTGGCAGAGGTTGTATGGCCCCTATTTGAAGCAACAGAGAAATTTGTTTGTGAGCCTCTAGTCTTTGCTGAGGAGGAACGTCCGGCATGCCTTTGAAAGGAGGCAAGGTATGGAAATAAAACTTGTAACCTTGGTGTATGATATCCAATACCCATCTGTCTTGGGTAATCAAACTCCAATTTTCCTTGAAGAGTGCCAACCTTCCTCCCAAAGGTGCTGCCAGGCAAGAAGGATCTGGCAGCTGAAAAGGTAGGTCATTGGGCCTGTTTACGAAAGGACTGGCCCCTGCCATCACCCGAAGATTGTGCAGGTGAACTCCCTGTTCTAGGTCTGAAGGAGCTCTGAGCTCTGCCCCTACCACGTCTAGATCTACCCCTAGACTGTGAATCATAAGAAGGGTACGTCCACCCCTTAGCAGGCCAGTTCCTACTAAACTTCGGAGGCTGAACTTGCAAAAAATCTTTAAAAGCCTGCATAGACTTAGCCTTGTCTTCCATTTTCTTCAAGACTGACTCCACAGGTGAACCAAACAACACATCAGACCGTAAAGGAGCATCCAAAATCCTTGTCTTAACATGGTCAGATAAATTCTGATCCCTCAGCCAGGCGTGCCTGCGAAGAACTGACCCAGTGGCAGCCACCCTAGACGAGGCCTGTACAGCATCAAACCACATTGTAAAGAATGCTTACCCACCTGTTCAGAGACATGTACCAAATCTTGTAATTCTTTGCACTCAATGCCTTCCGCCAGAGCATCTACCTTAGACTTCAATTGAGAAAGAAGATAGTTTTGATATTTCAACATGTGAAACTGGCAATTCAAAGCCCTCATAGCTAAGGTGGAAGAAGTATAGACTTTCTTTCCCCATCTATCCAAAGCTCTGGCCTCTTTATCTGGAGGAACCGGATTTTTTACAACAGAGGCCTTGACACCCTTAGGTCCCTGACTAATAGTTTCTGGGTCCGCCCTAGGACTCTTATAAAGATATTTATGAGCCTCAGGCACCCTGTAATACCTATCCGGTTTAACAGGAGCAGGAGGCAAAGAATCAGGATTAAGTGAAGCCTCTGCAAACACATCTTCCACAACATCCAGAACAGGTGGTATAGCCAAAGGCCTATGCTGGGGTAAAAGCAAAAATTCCCTAAGCCTTTTCCTGTAATCAGAGAAGTCCTGACCTTCCCACTTAAAATGTTTCCTCATGGAATGAAGAGTCTCTGAAAAAGAAAAATCCTCTGGAGGAGAAGCAGAAGGAGTCGAATCATCTGCATCAGAATCAGAATAAGGAGAGTACTCCTGCAAGTCTTCAGCAAGACTCTGAAACATCCAAAGCCTGCTCAAAACTCCCCAACTCTGGTTCCACCCTAGGCCTCTTATCAGGAGGCAAAGAACCTCTAATCAAAGTAATTAAATCTTCTGCCATTTTAAGCATGTGCTTCTTGGGCACAGATCCTGATGAACTAGGAGTGACACCAACAGAAGCTAAACCTGGCCTGCCTCTGGGAGAAGCCTTGGAAACAAAAGGAGAGGGCCTAACCACCCTAGGAAGGGAGGGAGTACAGTAACCTGAGAAGCCCCTTCAGCCTGACCTGCCTCCTGAGAGGCCACATCCTGCAATATCAAAGTCTCCCTGGGACTCCAGAGAAGCCTCCGCGGAACCACCGTTCCACTGACGCCTCTAAAGAACCGGCATCCGTACGGACGACTCTTCTTGCCTGGGTTTAGCTGCTTTGTCTTTGCGCTTCAAGAAGCGGGCGCCGGAGCATCCGACGGCATATTATAATTGCACCGCTTCGAAGACCAACCTGGCACAATCTAACCTTCGCTAATAGTGCGCTTATTGAACCTAGCACAAAAGCGACACCCAACAACGCCGTGCTCAGGCCCCAAACAAGGAATACACAAAGTATGATAATCCCTATGCGTATCTGCTTCCCACAAGAAATACAGTTAATCACTTTTTCTGACATCCGGTAAACCACTGAGGCAAGAAAAACTAAAATATTCCCAACGGGTACTTAGCCAACTTTGACTCGGTCTGAAACTCCGACCAAAATTTCAGAACGCCGAACGGCACTTGCAACGCTGCTTCTGCATCGGACCATGCGGCAAAAAAGACTGAGGATATGACGTCGGTCATGCGCATTTGTACCCTGACGTCCTGATGTCAGTCTTAAGCGCCTTGACCGACGTCAGCCTAATACTTTGATATTCGGGCCGACCGAGGACAGCGGACTACCCAAGTGTAAGGACTGCAGCAATGTGAGATGAAGAACATCTGGAGTTAGGCACTTTGTGAACACTCTTGGTGCAGTGGATAGTCCAAAGGGTAACTGATAATGTGATCCATACACACAGAACCTTAAGAAATGCCTGACGTCTGGATGGATAGGAACGAGATAAGCATCTTTTAAGTCTAGTATTACCAGCAAACTTAAAAGATGAAAAGGAGGGAACAGATTGTGAAGTGACATCATTTTGAATTTGGGCACTATCATAAACAGGTTTAGGAAAGAAAAATCCAGAACTGGTCTCCAATCATTTTCTTTCTTTTGAACTACAGTGACTCACTGTTATCCGGTCTCACTGGGACCAGACCTTAGGCTGGATAAATGAATTGCCAGTTAATCAGAAAAACTTTACCTGGTACAGCAGTTATATTTTTCAGTGTTTGCTGCTAGGTGTCAGTGAGTCATCAATAGTATCTCAGAGAAAAATATTTCACAGAGTGCAGTTTGTTTCATTGTTGCTGTCCTTTTTGTTTTTGTGCATTGAATGTGTTACTTACAAGAATAGGATGGGCAGGTTCTGAGCTCAGGTGAAACATTAACTGCATAACGTAATTGCTTTTGATAGGAAGTCAGGCTGTTTAGCTACAGCAGCAGTAATGGAATGTAATCATACCGCTCAACGTCTTAGAGCAAGAAATCTGGACAAAGCCATACATACTGGGGGGACAAAGGTCCAGAAATAGGGACAATTTTTAAATATTGCTCTTACAGACTTAGAAAGTTAATAGCATAGCAAGTTGTGTTTTAATGAATTTACTCAAGAGTATTAATTCTAAAATTGAAATGTCTGTCATTATTTTCTGACTTTAATCCTTAATGACTTGCCAGTGATTTGCCAGGAAAATACACAATTTTATGAAAAACAGACCAAAAATATTAGGCAAAAATCTGGACATTCTGTGAAAATCTATATAGTTGAGAGGTATGAATGCAATCCTATACATATATATATATATATATATATATATATATATATATATATTTATTATTGTTTGTTAACCGGGTTAGTCCAGCTGGGCTTGTGGTCCATTTTCAGTGGAGACCTGAGGAGAAAAGCTCCGGTACATAGTATAAAATGCAGAAATTTGCAACATTACAATATATAAAGTACAGAAATTTGCAAACTTACAAACATACAAAAAGCTTCGGTACATAGTATGAAATGCAGACATTTGCAACATTACAAAAATATATAAAGTACAGAAATTTGCAAAACTTACAAACATATAAAAGACAGAATTACAGAAAGTTGACACATTATTAGTAGATAATGTGAGTTATATGTCACAATTAGTCTGTACAGGAATAACAGTTTTACAATAGTATATACACTGTTTTGCAATGAAGAGGATGTCAGTTGGTCATATGAGTAAGATAGTTCAGAGGCTCGCATGCAAAAATTTTGAAAAGATGTACAGAGAAAGACCTATGACATTTTGTTAAGTTTGGCAAAGGAAAGATGATTTAGGTGTGGAGTTAGTGTTGTGAGTGTTTTTTTTAGGTGGCAGTGTGTGAAGGACATTGCCACTTGGAGGATAGATGGGAGAAAAGCATGGATTTGAAGTTGTTGTGGTTTGGTATGTTACATAGTGGTGGGAAGAGAGTGTTCCACAGTTTGGTTATGGTGTGGGACAGTTAATAGTTGGCCAGGTGGGTGTAGGGGTTTGTGTACATGTAGGAGCTTTTGGCCTTTGGACCTCAGGGTGCGGATAGGTGTGTAGGGTGTTAGAGATTTGGCAAGAGAGGGGCATTCTGTTGGTTTGAAGATGAGTTTGTGGGCTGTTGTAAGTTATAGGTATTTTAGGTGGTTGTGAAGTTATAGCCAGTTTAGGGTGTGTAGGGAGTGGCAGTTATGGGAAGAGTTCTTAGAATTGGTAGCAAATTTGCAGATTTTGTTGTAACAAGCTTCGAGTTTGGAATGGAGGCTGAGTTGCAGGTTGGAGAATAGGGTAGCACCGTACAAGAGAGAGGGAAGAAGGAAGGTAGATGCGAGGGTTTGACGGGAGGAGGGAGTAAGGTAGCAGTTGTGTCTGTAGAGGAGACCGATTTTCTGGTGGGTTTTTTTTGATTGCAGAGTGGATGTGGGAGTCGAATTTTAGGTTTTCATCAATGGTAATGTCAAGTATCTTGGTACTGGGAATGATTTCTAGAGGAGTGTTATTGTGGCTTTTGATGGAAAATTGGTCTCTGTTGAATTGGGAGGTTTTGGTGGGAGTGAAAATCATTAGTTTTATTTTGTTAGCATTTAGGGTTAGGTGATGGGATTGCATCCATGATTCTGTTTTGGAAAAGGTGATTTGGGTATTGAGTAGAAGTTTGGAGGGGCAGGAAGCAGAGCAGATGATGGTGGAGTCGTCAGCGTATTGGATGACTGAGGTGTCAGGGACTGAGTGGTGAAAGTTGTTGATGAATATGTTAAGGAGGAGTGGGCCCAGTACCAATCCTTGAGGGACTCCTGTGGGCATAGGTAAGAAAGGGGGGGGTTGATTCTTTCCATTGCACAGCCTGTTGGTGCATGGAAAGGTAGCTGGAGAAAGTACAGTTGTTTACACTTACCATAAATGTAGATGTTCGAGTGTATTCACTGTTGCAGTCATTACATTTAGGTAATCTGCTGGCAGGTTGCCCTCAGTCGGCCTGAATAAAAAGTCTTGGGTCCTGCGTCAGTTGCTGTCTCCTCTTCCATGATGTCAGGTCGTCAGGGGTATAAAACATGCAGCCGATGCCATTTTATTCAGTTTTTCTTGCCCCAGATGTCAGGTGCCCCCCAAATGGGGAGCAAAAAAAAGTGGCCTAATGGTTAAGGTGTTTGCCTTGCAAACACAAGGTGCAGGGTTTGAGTCTCACAAGGAACAATTGGCTAGGCTTAAAATGGCTCACAAGGGCAGTTAGCTTAGTACTAATCTATGAACCTATATAAATAAACAAAAATATATGTAAATGCACTTTTAGCAACATAAACTTTACCTTCATCTAAAAGCAAATACACCACAAAGGCATTAGTATATAGTGAAGGAAAGAAAAGGTATAGAAAAGGGGGATGGCGGGTGGGTAACCTGGATTGCAACAATGAATTCACTCGAACATCTACATTTATGGTAAGTGTACACAACTGTACTATGTTCTTCATGTTTCACTGTTGCAGTCATTACATTTGGGTAAAATCCCAAAGCTATGGATGGGAGGATGGAGCAAAATAGCATTAGGAGCGGCTATAAGGCCCAGCACAACTGCAGTGGCAAAGCCTTCCCTGGATTTGGAGAAGAGAAGCAAATGATAATGCTTTGTGAAGGTATGAACAGAGCTCCAAGTAGCAGCCTCTAGAATGTCTTTGGTTGGAACCCCTCTGAGAAAAGCTGCTGAGGTAGAGGCAGCCCTGGTGGAATGCGACCTGATCCACTTGGGCACAGGTTTACTATGGTGCAAATAGCAGAAATGAATGCAGTGGCTTATCCACTTAGAAATAGTCTGCTTTGATATAGCCTTCCCCTCTGACCCTGCAGTAAATGCTAACAGTAGTTGCTCAGACTTTCTTAGAGATTTGGTCCTGTTTAAGTAGAATCTTAGTTGTCTGTGTACATCCAATGAATGCAGAATCCGCTCCCCCTTGTTCTGCGGATTTGGATAAAACGTTGGCAGGTGAATTGTCTGGTTAAAAGCCACACTGGATACCACCTTAGGCATAAAAGAAGGGTTGGTCCTGAGGGACACCATGTCCGGGTAAAATGTAATAAAAGGCTCGACAGCCATGAGAGCCTGTAGTTCTGAAACCCTTCTTGCTGAAGTGCCTGCCAAGAGGAAAGCTGTTTTCCAAGATAGAAATTTTATATCTACAGTAGCCGCTGGTTCAAAAGGAGGCAGGGTGAGTTTTTCCAGCACAAAGTTGAGGTCCCATGCAGGAGTTGGTGATCTTCCGGGAGGCCTTACATTTTTGGCCCCTCTAAGACACTGTTTAAGCAGAGGATGATAAAAGAGGGGAGGCTCTGTCTTGTAATGAGCTGAGATGGCAGAGGCATGGATTTTTTTGAAGAAAAAGATAGGCCCTTGTCAAGCATTTCAGTCAAATATTGTAAAATCTGAGGAATATTGGGCTTTGCTGTGTCTATTCCTTGTGCTTGGTTCCAAGCCCAGAATCATTTCCATTTATCAGGATAAGATTTTCTAGTACTATGCCTTCTGACTTCCAAAATGACATCTATCACAGATTTACTGAGAGGTGTTGTTTGAGTAATTAAATGATCAGCCATGCTGCAAGGTTCAGAGTTTGGAGCTGAGTGTGCAGAATTTGATTGTTCAGCTAAGACAGTAGATGAGGTATTTGAGGCAAGTACCAAGGAGGAAGGTGAGACATATTCCTTAGAATTGGGTACGAGTGCTGGCGAGGCCAGTCCGGAGCAACTAGGATCATTTTTGTTTTTTGCTGTCTGACTTTTAGTAAGACCTTGGAGAGAAGAGGCAGAGGGGGAAAAGCATAAACTGATAGGATAGGGCATCCACTTTCCATGCTTTTCTGTGATAAGTTCTTGTGCAGAATTTGTCCAGCTGATAATTTTGGGGAGATGCAAATAGATCTATGTCTGGGCTCCCCCATTTCTGTGTTAACATGCTGAAGATTTGTGGATCCAGTTTCCATTTGTGCAGGTCCACTGGATTTCTGCTTAGGTCATCTGCCAGAGTATTTTGTTTTCCTGGCAGGATTTGAGCTTGAAGATGTATTTGGTAAGTCAAATCTGTGTTCCACAATGCCATGGCTAGTCTGTAAAGGGGATAGGAATGTGTACCCCCCTGCTTGTTTATGTACCACATAAATGTGGTGTTGTCTGTCTTTATCAGTTGTTGTTCTGGATTAAGTAAGTCCTTGAAAGCTGTCAGAGCATTCTGAACAGCTAGCATCTCTTTCTGGTTAATATGCAGATGCATTTGTTTTGGGCTCCATTTGCCCTGAATGCATCTGCCCACCAGGTGGGCCCCCCAAGCATAGTCTGATGCGTCTGTAGTTAGGGTTTAGGTGGCAGGGGGTAGAGTGAATGACAGCCCCTTGTTTTGGTGACATGTCTCTTCCCACCAAAGAAACTCCTGTTGTAGGCAGGGAATGAGAGAAATCATTGTTTCCAGACTGTGACAATGTTGACTCCATAAACTTTTCAAGTACCATTGAAGATGCCTCATATGCAGTCTTGCATATGGAATTAGTAGAATGCAGGATGCCATGAACCCCAAAGCCTGCAGAATTTGTCTTGCAGATAACTGGGTTTTTGTTGCCATTTGTTTGAAGTATGTTGTCAATTGCCTTTGTTTGTCTGGCATAAGGTAAGCCATCTGGGCAGTTGTTTTCAAGCTTGCACTCAGGAATGCAATTATTTGAGAGGGTACCAGTTGGGATTTCTTTTCGTTTATTGTGTACCGTAGGCATGTTAAAAGCCTTTTTACAAATGCCAGATGTTGAAGTAGAGTGACCTTGTCCTCTGCTTAAATGAGACAGTCATCCAGATAAGAATAAATTTGTATGCTTATTTGCCTGCAGAATGCAATTACTGGTGCCAGGCACTTTGTAAAGACCCTGGGTGCAGTAGATAAGCCAAAGGGCAGTGCAGAGAATTGGTAATGCAAAAAGCCTGCCTTGAAGCGGAGGTATCTTCTGCATGATTCCCTTATTGGGATATGCAGGTATGCCTCTTTTAAGTCTAGAGTCACTAACCAAGCGTTCCTGCCCAGCATAGGCAGTAGCTGTTGTAAAGTCAGCATTTTGAATTTTGGAATGTCCAGGAACGTGTTCAAAATTGATAAGTCCAGTACTGGATGCCAGGCATTGTCTTTTCTGGGTACCAGGAAAAGTCTTGAATAAAAACCTTGTCCTTTTTCCTTTTCTGGTACTGGTTGAATGGCCCCCATATCCATGAGGGACATAACTTGTTTCTAAGCCTCTGCCCACTGATTTTGTAGCAGATCTGGCCATCCATTTGGAATTGGAAAAGTATGGAAATGAAATCTGTACCCTTGGGATACTATGTTTAATACCCACTTGTCCTGGGTAATTAACTGCCAATTTTGAGCATGAAGTGCTAGTTTTCTCCCCAAGGGGGCTGCCAAAAGATAAGTGCTTGTTGAAGGTAGAGGAAAGTCATTGAGACTGCTTACTGTAGGGTTGTGCCTTGTTTCCTCAAGATTTGGAGGTGGAGGCACCCCATTGCTTTGACCTGTAAGAACCCTGTGATTGGTATCTGGAGCCTTTTGAGTGCCTGGATTTGAATTGAGTGGCTCTGTTGGACACAGGAAAGGACCAATTTTTAGTAGACCAGTGCCTACTGAACCTGGGTGGTTGCACTTGCAAAAAGTCTTTTACAGTTTGCATACATTTAGCTTTGTCTTCCATTTTCTTTAAAACCTCTTCTGCCTTATTACCAAACAGAGTATCATGCTGCAAGGGGGCATCCAACAATTTAGCTTTAACATGTTCAGGCAGATTTTGCTCCTTGAGCCAGGCATGCCTTCTAATCACAGAGGCCTCCAAGGAATCAAAACCACATTGTAACCTGTTCTGCTGAATGCAATAATTCCTGTAATTCTTTATTTTCCACGCAATCAGAAATCAACATCGTTTTCAGTTTCAGTAAGCCCATAACATGCTGTTGATATTTAAGCATATGAAATTGGCAGTTTATGGCCCTGATTGCCAAGGTTGCAGACGTATAAACCTTCTTTCCCCACCTATCCAGCATGCTGGAATCTCTATTAGAGGAGGTAGGATTTTTGGCTGTAGAGGCCTTTACACCCTTGGGACCCTATGAAATAGTCTCAGGATCAGCAGCAGAATTTTTGAATAGAAATTTGTGGTAGTCAGGAACCCTGTAATATTTGTCTGGGTTACTAGGAGCCGGAGGTAGGGAATGAGAAGCCATGCTTGATTCCGAAAACACATCATCAACAATGTCTAATACAGGAGGCATTGCCAAAGGCCTATGCTGAGGAAGAAGGAAATCCCTAAGCCTCTTTTTTGATTCAGAGAAGTCCTGACTCTCCCAGCGAAAATGTTCCCTTAAAGTATGCAAAGTCTCTCCAAAAGAGTAATCCTCAGGAGGAGATGCAGATGGGATTGATTCTTCTGCATCAGAATCCTCATAGGGTGGAATAGAAAATTCATGATCAGAAGAGGAATCAGAAAAAAATGGAAACCTGATCTGAAGATTCATAATCAGTGCCTTGCCTAGGCTTCTTAGCAGGAGGGGGGGTTGGGAACCCCTGATCAAGGTAAATAAGTCCTCAGCCATTTTGATCATCTGTTTTTAGGCATAGGGGCCTGAGAACGTGGCTCATGCATCATTTTTTTAGACACGGAAGATGTCTTTGACCTTGTTTTTGAGGCTGGCGTTGGTTTAATATAAAAATGTTGAGGCCTAAAAACACCCTCAGAAGCCAGTGCCTGCTCAGCGGCTTCAGACCCATCCAAGGGAGAGACATCTGCGGGTTCAATACTCTGAGAATCTCACGACATACCGGACTCTGAATGGGTCTTGGTAGAGGCCTGTGACTCAAAAGTAGTGGGTATCAGGGGTTGTGAAAGTGCCTCAGTGAGTACCGGTGAACCAGCGACTGGCTTAGGAGAAGCTTCGTCATCAGTTTTGGACCTCGACGGACTGTCTCTGTCTTTTTCTTTGCGTTTTTTGTGAACTCTGGTAGTCGAATTGCTAACTGACGACATTTCAGGATAATTAAATCTTGATCCAAAATATTTAGAAGCAAAAATATATCGACGCTTAATAGTGCTTTGGTTAAATCTAGCACAAAACCGACAGCAAGGCACATTATGATCTGGGCCTAAGCAAGGAATACAGTACAAATGAAAATCCTTATGAGGTATTTGCTTACCACAAGTAATGCAATTATTAACTTTTACTGACTTCGGTAAGGAGCAAGAAAAAGTTTCCCCAACGGGGTACTTAACTTTAGTTTGAAGACTTTGGTTCTGAAACTGGAATGTGAAAATTGCAGGAGTCAGCCGACCAGCACTTGCAAACTGCTTCTACTTCGGGCACTGTGCGGCAAGAAAGACTGAATAAAATGGTGTCAGCTGCATGTTTTACACCCCTGACAACCTGACGTCATGGAAGAGGAGACAGGAACCAACGCAAGAGCCATGACTTTGTTATTCAGGCCGACTGAGGGCAACCTGCCAGCAGATTACCCAAATGTAATGACTGCAACAGTGAAATACGTAGAACATCCAGGCTAAGGTTGAGGGAGATAGGTGCAAGTGAGAGAGCTGGGACAGGAGTAGGGGATGGGAGATTGTGTTGAATGCCTTTGAGAGGTCAAGAAATAGGGAAGATACGTATTTGCTGCTATCACGTGCTAGGTTGACTGTTTCAAGGAAGGAAAGGAGGGCTGTCATGGTGCTGTGGCCAGAGCGGAAGCCGTGCTGGGTGGGAGAGAGGAGTTTGTGCTGGGTTAAGTAGGGCATGAGCTGGAAGTGGATTTTTTTTCTAGAATTTTAGAGAGAGCTGAGAGTAAACCTATGGGTCTGAATACACACACACATATATGTATATATATATATATATATATATATATATATATTTATATAGATATGGATATATATATATATATATATATATATATATAGATATGGATATATATATATATATATATATATATATATATATATATATATATATATAGATATGGATATATATATATATATATATATATATATATATATAGATATGGATATATATATATATCCATATATATATATTTATATAGATATGGAGATATATATATATATATATATATATATATATATATATATATATATATATATATATATATATATATATTTATATAGATATGGATATATATATATATATATATATTTATATAGATATGGATATATATATATATATATATATATATATATATATATATATATAGATATGGATATATATATATATATATATATATATATATATATATATATAGATATGGATATATATATATATATAGATATGGATATATATATATATTTATATAGATATGGATATATATATATATATATATATATATATATATTTATATAGATATGGATATATATATATATATTTATATAGATATGGATATATATATATATATATATATTTATATAGATATGGATATATATATATATATATATATTTATATAGATATGGATATATATATATATATATAGATATATTATATAGATATGGATATATCTATATATATATATATATATATATATATATATATATATATAGATATATATATATATATATCTATATATATATATATAGATATATATATATATATATATAGATATATATATAGATATATATATATATATATATAGATATGGATATATATAGATAAATATCTATATATATATATATATATATATATAGCTATAGATATGGATATATATATATATAGCTATAGATATGGATATATATATATATAGCTATAGATATGGATATATATATATATATATATCTATATATATATATATAGAGATATATATATATATATATAGATATGGATATATATATATATATATATATATATATATATATATATATATATATATATAGATTAGATATATATATATATATATATATATATATATATATTTCCTTGGGATTTATCTGAAGCATTTGACTTGCAGTTATAGAATGAACTACTATAGTTGCTGTTATAACAATTACCAGTGACACCAAACTGCTGCAGGCTCTCAGATGGTTACAGGAATGAGATGAGAATCTTGTCTTTGTTGGGAGAACTAAAGAGTACACCTACGTGACTATCAGCTTCTGTTTCTTCACACTGAGGTTTGCTCTCATCATTCTGAGGATTTATTTCCTTTGTGTTTCATTTGTTGTCACTTATACCTTGATGGAATGCCAAGCTTATAATTACCAAAATCCAAAGAGCTTGAAGACACTGTCACATAGCAAGGGACTCAAATATCTTGTAGCTCACAAAGTTGCCACTCTTGCTCAAACTCAAAAACAAATATGGGTAAGTGTGACACCCATTCAAAGTTAGAGAGAGAGAGAGAGTGAAGCTGCAGTGCCGTACCCAAACACATTACTGTAAGTAACTCTTGTCAGGTCTCACTTTAATCTGGCATTTTGGAATGTCTTGGCTTATTGTTTTAATCTTAAAATGTTAAAATATGTTAACGTTTTAAGAGGAAAAACAATAAACCCAGACGTTCCAAAGTGCCCAGAGAATGTTGAACTGTTGTTCTTCTCTATCTGTTGCTAGGGCACAAATTTGATGACTGGTTAAAGCGGAGTCTGGTTAAAGCGAGACCAGATAACAGAGAGTCTACTGTAGGAACATCCTTGAATAAACTGTTTCTGTCACTCCTTGGGAGGGCATGAGATGAGGAACAGGTGGAACCAAAACAATCTGATCTGCAAGATGAGGAATGAGCCCCTAGAATGGAAGAATTTCCTCCCAATGTCATCGGTAACCGTGATTAATGATTTTCAGAACCCATTTGAATGAAACAATCTGCTACCAAAGAGAAAAATAGTGATCCAGACTTTTTGGAAGAGAAAGAAGGCCAGGATGGGAGAGGGTCACAAGGCCTCTTGAATAGTTCATAGGTTCATAGGCATGTACTAGGCTATCTGCCCTGGGGCCTATATAAGCCTAGCCAAAAAAGTTCCTTGGCTTTCACCACCCAAGAAAGTTATTTTCCTGTGCCCCCATCTAGCAGAGCCACAGAAGTGATCCCCAGGGTGAATTTCCTATTTCCCATCCAATTGTTGAGATTTTTCTTAAAGAGGGCTAATGAGGAGCTTTGCTTGACATGAATGGGTAGTCTGTTCCAGAGCACTGGAAGTCTCTGGGACAGGAATCTATCCCTCCAGCATGTTCTGTTTATTGTGGTGGCAAAGATTGGGTCCCTGGAGCGTGTGGCTCGGAGGGATTGGGTTTTTTTTAAGTGTAGCATGTCCAACAGATCTGGGTTTGACATGGCATTGGATGTTAGGCAGAGGTCGCTTCTGAGTAGGTGATAAGCGATGTAGTAGAGCTGGAGCTTTTTGAGATGGTCTGCATATGGCATCTGTTTGAGGTTGATAATCCTCTTAGTGAGGTATTTCTGTGGCCTTTCCAGTTGTTGTAGATGTCTTGCGAGGTACATGCCAAATGGGGCGTTGTACTCTATAATGGGTCTGATGAGGGATGAGTAGAGAGGAACAATGACCTCTTTTTTTCTTGAGGTGAACCCCTTTGTGATGAGGTGTGCCACATAGATGGATTTCCTGACTACTGTGGTGATGTGATTATCAAAGGAGAGACTACTGTCCACCTGTGTCCCAAGGTCTCTTATCACACCTTCAGTGTTTAGTGGGCTACCGACTATGTGGTAGTTCATGAGTACAGTGTTTTCCCCAAAGGGGATGACAATGCACTTATTGGTAATGAGCTTGAGGCCATGACTTTGACACCAAGCATCAGTCTCAGTGAGGCCCCTTTGTAGAATGTCCACATCATTAGGCAATTCTATTATGGCACCTTGTTTGTAGTCGTCTGTGAACTTCGTTAGCCAAAGACCTGCTGTATTAGCCTGGACTTCTGAGAAGTAGATGCCAAACAGGAGAGGACCCAGGACTGAGCCCTGTGGTACTCCAATTGTCACTTGTTTGAAGTTGGATTTGGAGTCGGCTACTTTCACTGTGTGGGTTCTGTCAGTGAGCCAGTTGGCCACCAATCTTGTGACATAGGGATTTATGCCCAGTCTAGTGAGTTTATCTATAATTCCAGAGTGGGGGATGATGTTGAAATTCTTGGCGAGGTCAAGATAGGCTGTGTGCACCACCTTACCCTCGTCCACAGCTCTAGTGACTGCTTCAAAGAAGTCAAGCAGGTTTAGGAGACATGACCTACCTTTTACAAACCCAAACTGAGTGGGGTCTAGAGTTTGAAGGTTACCTATGTCCTTGTGTTCCATGGCCTTGCAGACCAGGCTTGTCAGGTTAATGGAACAGTAGTTCCCAGGGTCCGTGGTGGCAACCCCTTTGTGGAGTGGGATAACCATCACTGTGCACCATTCACTAGGCACAAAACCTGAAGTGAGGCTATGCTTGAATATGGTACTTAGGAGGGGTGCCAGTTTGTTCTGTAATTTATACAAAATGCAGCCTGGGATGTTGTCAGGTCCCATGGATGCTGTGTTCTTGGCTTTGGACAGTGCGGTCTTTACTTGTGCAGACATGATTACAGGGGCTTTGCATTCTTCCAGTATAGTTATGAGCCCTTTGGGGGGTGGGGGTGAAATTTGCACTGAACCTACCTGCCAGGATGTTGTCAATATCAGTTAGCTCTGTATATCTAGTGCCATTGTGCTGTAGCTCAGAGCAGATCTGAGTGTCGCCATTGAGATTCTTGACATAGCTGTAGAATGCTTTGTGGCTGTCTTTAGAATCAATGGCAATTTTATTTTCATAACTAGCTTTGGATGATTTAATGAGGGATCTCAGCTTCTTACTGAGGCTGACCAGGGAGTTCTTGCAATCAGGGGATTTTACTCTTTTTTGCAACAGCTTCTTCCTTCTGTTGTAGAGTTTGTTTATGGCAGGGGACCACCAGATTGGCTTCCTTTTTTTGGAGGATAGCGTCTTGGTTCTGTTTGGGATGGCACAATACATGCACTTGTGTATGTGCTTATACAGTGAATTTGTACAGGATTCAGCAGTCATACCTCTATTTTCCATCTGTATGGGTGTTGTGAAGCTTGCCACTTCTGTCTTAAGAAGCATGAAGTTGACTTTGGAGACTTTTTTATGGTGGTTTCCTTAATGGGAGTTGGGGGCAGGATATTGATGTTTAGGGTGATTAGCTTTGGCATGGAACATTGGTTGCCCATATTGGTTATGACCAGGTCCAGGATATTGCTGCCCCTGATGGGGGTACAGACAAGCCAATCCAGGGTGTTGAAATTTATGAATTCTAGAAAGCATTGAGCAAATGAGTTTGTACATGAGTAGCTTTCCTAGTTGATGGTGGGGTAGTTGAAATCGCCCATTATTATGGTATTGGGCTGTGGCTTAATAGTACCCAGTATAGCAAGAAACATGTAGTGGGTATCCTGGGGCAAGGCGGGGGATCTGTAACAAGCTACAGCCTGGATTGCAGTCTTGCACAGTGTTAGTTGCACTTGGATAAATTTGAATGCATTATGTTGAGCAACTAGCCTGGAGGTGTAGATATCCTTAATGAATATGGACACACCTCCTCCTTTAGTGTTTCGGTCCAGGTTAGGTGGCCAAAAGGTGTCGTATGAGTTATAGCCTGGTAATGCAGGAATGCTCTCTGGAGCCTTGAACCAGGTCGCCGGCACTGCACAGATGTTGACGTTCTCCATTTTAAGGAGTGCCTTGAGTGAGTGCATTTTGAGGTTTAGTCATTCAGACTTGTCAGAGGATCCTTGTTTTTGGGAGATTTGAGACTTCTTTTTAGAACCTCCTTGACACTTCTTAAGTGTTGGTTTCCCCGAAATCTATTGAAACTTAACAAGTCCTCCAGGCTCACCCTAGGCTCAATTCCTTCTTCATTTCTCCTTTCTTATCAACCTTCCTTCACACCCTAGTTTTTCTCTATATAATGTATTCAATTATTTCACACTTCCATGCTCTGCTAACTCCACCTCAGACCTCCATTACCTCCACTACATAATGCTAACAGTATTGAACATCCTTGAAGAATTTAAAAAAAAACCTGCTGCAAAACCAAATTGCAAAAACTTTCACCTACCAATGGGTCCCCCACAATAGGTCTCTACCTATTGTAGCAAATTGCATTCTAACAAGGTAATCTGAACTGCCACTGCTAAACACCTGAACAAACCAACAAAATCTAGCACACTCACCTTAACAATTCACAACAACACCACCATACAAGCATTGACACCATAAATTACATCCTTATACAATCAACTCCTCATTCCAAACCCACCCCAGACCTACTCATTGCCCTCTCACTTAATCTCTACAAATTTCTCTGCATCTCCTTCTATAACTAATCAAAAATTCCATAACTCCAAAAAAAATTTCTGCCTATACTATCGCCCAGTTTCAACCAACCCATACAACAAGAACCACCACCACCTCAAACTTAAGTAACTCTACTGGCTTAAGCAACTCCCAACTCTAATTCCCAACTCCAACTACTCATCAAAATCAAAAATCAAACTCAACCTAAAATACTCTCTCACTAACATACTACCTTTATCAACATATCTAACTTCACTAACTCCTTACTTCTATTACTTGTTTGTACTACAAAGTCTAATAATCTCTGTCAGGATATAGCATTTTTCTCATCTTCAAACAATTTTTCAACCAACCTCCAACCAACCTAATCCTTCACTCAACTTTCTCTTTAAACTACTTCTCCTTCTTCTTCTAAAATTAACTCAAACTTCAATTCACACTACACGACTAATTGTTTTTGCTCTCTTCACTTCTATGCCTCTACTTCTCACCCCTATCTTCACACTCCTAGGGTCCACTTTCACCTCTTTATCTAATTTCTTTACTGATCTCCTTTTCCTTTCTCTTTCGACTTTTCCTTTCCTCTAATCTTCTTCCTCCTTACAACCCTTTTCTCCTGTTAACACAAATGTTGTTTATATTTATATTTTTTTTTTTTAATTATATATTTTTAACAACCAATCTAGTTTCACATCTTCAAAAAAAAAAACATTATTATTATTTTTTTTTTTTTTTTTTGATTTTTTTTTTTTCCATATTTTTTTGATTTGGTTTCAAATGTTTAGTGTAATTGTAATTCCAATATTAATCTTTTATAATGTTTGTCTTGTCTGAGTTTTCCGGGCCTCTACTGAAAATGGACATGTATCCAGTTAGACTAGCCCGGTCAACAAATGTAAAATAAATAAAATAAAAAATAAAATAAATAAACTGTTTGTTCTGTTTTTTTTTGCCAAAACTGAATGAGAAGACAGAAAATCCCTTGAACATTTTGAAAAATGGAGGGCTAAAAAATCTTAGAGAATCTCCAGATCAGCTTGCTCCTTTCATCACACTTTTTGATCACTTCTACTGCAAAGGGGCCAAACACTAAATCCGTATCCAAGGGAGAATTTAAAATCTCATTTTTAACATTGTCTGGAAGGTTCTGAGAATGCAGCTAAGCAAACCTCCCTAAAACTGTACCAGTGGCCATAGCCCTAGAAGTATCAACAGACTCATACACACCTGCAAACAATAAGGAGTGACCTATGCAACAGAAGAGACCAAGCTGTTTAAAGCTGATTTTTCATTGCAAGAAGACACTGTACTTTAATATGTATGAGACAATTCAAAATTCTGAAATTCAGATTTGCAGACGTATACAAATTTTTTCCCAAATTTATCAATAATTTTTCCATGCTTATTAGAAAGAGTAGAATTAAGGTTACAGCTGCTGGGTCAGGTTTGGGGATAGTGTACAAAAATGTAAAAGACTAAGGAACGTTATACAGCTTATCTGTTTTTTAGGGACAGCTGGCTGACAATCCAAAAAATTGTAGGCAGTAAGACACACATCCTCTAAAGCAGATATAACAGGAGAAATGAGAGGAGATTCTAGAAAATCCTTCTGTAATTTTAGGGACTGAGAAACATCAGTGTTCTTCCACTGAAAACAATGGGAAATTCTAGCAATAGTCTCTGAGAAGGAGACCCCCCACACACACACACACACACAGGGAGAATCAGAAAAAGAGCCCTCCTCTGAATCGGAATCAGAAATCTGAAGAAAAAAGTCCTGTATCCATCCATGCATTTTGCTGTTCAGTTTCAGAATATTGAATCTGTTCAGGAAAGGAGACATCTCTCTTTCTTTACCGGAAACTGCTCTATAAGAGGGATTAAAAGCCTGAGTCAAACCCTGAGCCAGTCCCAGTAAACTACACCTATCCAAAGACATTTGAAGAGGAGTAGATACATGCTTGTTTTTTTCTGTTTCTTTTTGACAGGAAAAAATGGGGCCAGCTGTGTTACTAATTACAGCTGCTGCTTCCCCAGGAATGGGCACAGCATTTTGACACAAAATGGAAACCTTCCCTCTTCCCTCTACCAGGAATGACAAAAATGGTTCTCCTTTGCCCACTGAGGGGACTTCAGTAGTCACAGAGGATGTGCTAACCCTCACTCTGTAGTGGCTGTAGGTGCTATACCAGAGAGTTCCAGGGTAAAAGATGAACGGTCTTGCTAACAAAAGTTGTTTGCCTAACATTTTCATTTATGGCTTGAAGAAGGACAGACCATGGGAGTGACAATCTGTTCCATGCTCAGGCCAAAAATAGTGCCTCTATCTCGTGCAAAACAAGTATCAATGCTAGTAAAACTACCAGTCCACAAAAGTTACTTTACAAAAAAAACCTCAAAAGAACACACAAAGTAAAAAACACTTTTAAACACTATGGCAGCCAAACAACCTTAAAATAAATACAATTTCTCAACAGAAAATATTTTATCAGTTAGATAACATTACTTTTAGACTGACAAAAACACAGAGTGCTCTATTTAAAAGTATATCACAGTATTGAGACAGTCCATTAAAACACAACACCCCTAGCTTTAAAATAACTTTCCTAAAGAAGAATGTAATAAAACATCAGTAAAAAATAAGAAAATGGAAGCCCCCCCCCCCCCCCAAAGAGAACTTATCTGCCCAGCTAAGGAAAGCACAAGCCAATTATCGATCCTCAAAAACCTCGAAGAGGCATAGTCTTCAGCATCAAGTAATCCTCTGAAGGGATTCTCACCCAAACTCATCCTTTAGTCAGCTTAGCTCCAGCTTCTTGAAAGTTTGGGCATGTGTACAGTGCCCTGAGCCTTTGGAAGCTGTCCGACTGCTATATCCTTGGCAGAATATAACCCATATACCTAAGGCTCCTTCAGCAGGGATCAATATGAAGAACATCTTATGTTGGTATTTCTTTTACTTTACTGAATGCATGGGCTTTAGCATGTCCACAGGATGACTGCACATTTTTTAACAAGTTATATAAAGGATGAAGCTTATAGAGATGTCCAGTGCAAACTTGTCCAAGTAGTTGGTTATGCTTAGAGCTTATCTTCTCTCACCACATAAGACAGATTTTGTAACTTGGCTATGTTTCTGATATTGCTTGCATTTGGTCCTGTCTGCAGCATTGCCTCTAACCTTGAATCACGTTTGTCTGTACAAAGACTAATATGTCATTAGTAACAACAACATCATCTAGCCCATTGAGTATGGCTGAAAGATTTCAGGTGCTGAAGTTATATCCTTTTAAAAAAAATCCATCTCATAATGGTAATGAAGGCTGCCAGCTTTTGACTTACTTTCTCTAACATAATTTGCCAAAATTGAATGGATGCATCAAGATGGAAAAGACTTTTTTTAATTAACAAGCGTGGTGCTATGTCTTAAAAATCTAAGTGGAATGAACCTATAATTCTGTCATGCAAAAATGTACCAGTGAGCTTTTTTCAAGTCAACAAATAATCACACTTCACCATTCTTTTTAATTATCATTTTAATTACTAAGGGACCATAGCAGCCTAAACTTCAGCTGATTTCATTACACTACAATTATATCCAGGCTTTGCATTCATCTAAGCCCTGCCCCTACTTTGTACAGCATAGAATATGGCACCTTCCAGGCTGTGGCCAAGGCGTATAGAGCAGCATTACATTTTAACTTAATCTCTACTGTTGAATCAAGCCAGCAATCTTTACTAAACAACTCTATCCTGACTATATTTATTCTGGAATAAAGGTCACCTTGAATGCCACAACTATGTATGTATGGACCGTGCAGGTCATAAAACTAAAACTCAGACTTGTACCTCTTCCACTCAGAATTGGCTAGAAATGTAACAATGCACTTGAGGCTTGCCTGTAAGGTTATGAATTTCAGTATCTATTTCATGCAACTCTGGATGCTTTAAAAAGTTTGGTGTGCAGCACATATCATCACTAACATTGACCCCTGTATCTATCTTGAAACTCAAAATTATTTCCTGAATAAGAATTTTAACTTGCTAATCTGCTTTTACTTCAGATCCATTAGTGTTCGAACTCAGGAAAAATGACTTCCATTCATTATTTTTAATCTGATTTTCAGAAGCAATGTCTTTATTCAGCTTTGATTTATAAACATCAGCAAAATGTCTTGTTCATTTCTTACACATACTGCCATGTGCAGGACACTGCTTGGACACATCATTGTCAATGGTCACTCATACTTCATGCATTTACCAGGCCTAATCTCACTCTCCTTCTCAAACATCCATTTTGTTTGAACAGAACTCTCCCTTTTATGACATTTGCCATTAAGTTTGCATATTATCCCACAAACATCATTTGACATATTTTAATTAGCATTTTGCCTTTTCACTAATTCTATCTCACTGGTAACTTGTATTCTAATATTAGGTTAACTGCAAGTTGTAACATTTGAGACATTTCAACATCAGACAGACCAATCACAATTTTGTCACTTATTTGCTCATCTTTTACCCTCACATCTTCTGCCATTTTATACAATTACAAACACTTACATATTCACCTTTTACTTGCACACATCTGTGGATGCAGGCAGTTTCATGTATTATATTTTTTTGGCACAAAATGCTCATTGGCCTTCCTAATTAATGACTCACATGCAATACTCCAGCCTTTTGCAAATGAAAAATAACTGTTTGAAGTCTGTATTTCATAATCCATCGTACAGAGATGTGCATTTACCTGGATTTCTGTCTCCTTATCTAATTTGTTTGCCACATGACACCATGTGAATCTCTGTGTCTCCAAGCAGGTCGGCTAAAGGCTTTTGAGAAGGCTCATGGCTGTGGTAGGTTAAACTGCATTGTAATTACATAAATTCAGTATTCCTCAGCCAGATGGTTCAATTTAAGTAAAACAAGGACTTTGCAAGATAAAATGACTTAAATGACTTTTATCAGTAGAGGAATTTGACTCTGAGCTTGTGGCTTCACTCATGGTAGCGTGGCATGATTTTTATAAAAGGTAAGGCATACTTTTTTTTTGTCCATCAAGAAAAAAATAGCTCTGACAGCATGGCAGAGCAGGCACCCTGCATTACGCATTAGTTGAGCTAGAAATGTCAAGGTACACAATTAGCTTCAACAAACAACTAACTTTTATTCATAAGAACATTAATGGAAATGCCTCACCATCTCACACGCCACTCTATCTATGGCTTAGAAAAGTTAGTATATTATTGATTATGTACATTCTTAAAAGAGCAACACATTACATTAGTTTTAAAATCATTGGGGCCACATTATGTTTACAGATCATATACAAACATTTTAGCAGCTTTATTCCACTGATCATCACAGCTATTCACTGAACTCTTAACTAAATATATGAGACAGACTACATATGAAAGACCAATATTCTAATTCCACAGAAAGTCAACATCTAATCTTGGCTGTAAATTGCATCAGACTATTCTGTTGGAAGTTAAGTACATCAATGGACAGAATTGCATCTGACTATTCTGTTGGAAGTCAAGTACATCAATGAATAGAATTCCCTCATGCTGTATCAACTTATGAAAGACTGGGCAATTAAGTTGCCATCCAAGGTCCAGGTGGAACCTGCAAATGGGATTGCTTCTCTGCCAGAATATTAAAATCTCCAAGCAGATAAATTGCAGTAAGATGAATATTTATTGACAAATAAAAGTCACAGTCATTCAGTATAATTCTTAAAAGTGGATGTTCCCTACCTTGTTTATTTAAGTCCTATGTTGTTTTGATATTTTCTGACACTATATGGAGGACTGCTTGACGCAGCAAAATCTTTTCACTTTTTAAACATCATCTCTGTGGATGCATTTCCATGAGATCTCTATGCATTTTTCATAGAGAGAGAAATGATAAGACCTGTACATTCGTTTTTGTCCAAGGTGTGCTCTCCACCTTGATAAATCATTCATCATAACTGTAAGGAATGGATGGAGAACAAAGGCTCCTTTTATTTGTTTCCCCAACATCTCATTTTTTGAGGAGACCGACAGTTTGAGAGACCTCCTTTAAAAAATAGTGGACTACCTTATTGCACCTGTTCTTCAGGCAGTAATGAGAGAACCTCATGTGATGCCATACGTATTGTACATCATAATGCTTGCAGGCACATAAGCCAGAAGGGAAATGAACACTCTACTGTCAAGGTAACCCTGCTTGCATGCCTTTCAACTCTCCAGATTGTTGCAGAATTTACAGATTTTTGCCGCATATTTTTGGTCTCTTCCTTATTAAATTTGTGGTTTTCTAGCAAATCATTGAAAACCAAAGTCAGAAAATAATGACAGATGTTAGAGTTTCAGACTTCATATCATGTTTCTCACCTGTCCAGAATTTCACAGAATGTCTAGATTTTTGCCTCATATTTTTGATATGTGCCTCATAAAATGTGTTGTTTTTCTGGCAAATCACTGAGGACTAAAGACATTAAATAGTGACATACATTTCAGCTTAGATTCTGCATCCTTCAGAAAATGCGTGAATACAAACCCTATCATTCTAGCAGCTTTTTAAGTTTATAAGAGCAGTATTTAAAATGTTTCCCTATTTTTGGGCCTTTGTTCCCCCATTATTTTAGGCTTTGCCTAGATTTCCTGTGGTAAGCAGTTGAGATGTATGCTTCATAACCTTAAGAAAGCACACACTAATCCTGTTATTCTAGCAACTTTCTAAGCTTAAAAGAACAATATTTAAAATCTGTCCTTATTTTTGGGCCTTTGTCCCCATGTTATTTTTGGTTTTGTCCTGATTTCTTACATTAAGATGTTGAGAGGTATGCCTGCTTGTTAACACCCAAAAGATAGCTACCATATTGTGATATTCATCCAGGAAAGAAAAGTCCTCATTGAGATTGAGCCTAGTGTCTCCCCAAGAACAAAAGTTTCTGAGTAAATGTCATATGATTTCATATCAATGGAGTGAGACCTAAGAAAACTAGAATGAGAATAATAAAGTTCTGCATGTATAGTAATTTTAAATGGGCATGCAATACATAACATTGTACATAAATGTGCGTGTAAATCCCTTTTATCCTGAAAGTCACTCTTGGTGAATACAAGGAACAAACCTCAGGGCTGTGCCAGAGAATCAAATAGGAAGCTATGATTGACAGTTGATTCTTACTCACCAGAAATATGAGAAGACCCCTGTACGGAGGAAACATTCTAACATGCAGGCATCCAGAGTTCAAAAGGAAGAAGGAAAGAGTTTGAAAAATTAATGTTATTGGCTTTTCAGTTCTGAAATCTTGTTGAGATCTAAAAGCTTTGGAACAGGTCTTCAGTCTTCTATCTTGGAGACAAGGACAATGGAAGACAACTGCCCTGCCAAAATTAGACCTTTCTATATATTTATTTCTCTCTTCTGAAAGAAGAATTAGTAAAAGTGTTGGCATTGTGCATGGAGTTTGTCTTACAGGAAATTAGCAAACACATTTCAGAGTAAATGTTCCAACCAATAATCTTCAGAAATAGTTGTCTAAATTGCTTTTAATTGTAAAATGTCCCCTTCTCAGGACACTAATGATACAAATTAAATGGGAGGAAATGTTAACATACAAAATCATACAAGATGAAAACCTTCTTACAAGGGGTCCATGGGAAAAGAATGAGTAATTTCATTGCCAAGGTTAGGTTATCTAAGGAGATGAGGTAATACAATTTTGGACAACCTGAGATACCTGGATAGACAAATCTTTGAAACAAATAAAAAAGAGTTATGTGTAAAAAGGTCCCCTATTACAAAATGATGATTTCAAAACTAATCACAGAGAAGAAATTCATATATATATATATATATCATCAGGAACAAAGTATAAGTTCATAGCTACTAATGGCATACAAATAATGGCTGAAAACTTCCTGAATAAAATTGTCTAGCATGCACTGTAATGATATCAAAGGCTGCTTCTGATGTACAGAAGAGAAACTGAACATCTTAGCATGCCTGTGAATGAAGACCGTAACTTTAACTGCTACATTTAACATACTATCGGTCTAATCATGTATGTTTTGAGAGAATTCAAGCAATGTGTCAGAATCGGAGTCATATGGATGATAAGTTCCTTATGAAAAAAAATGGAAGCATATATCATTATCCACAAAACCTCCATAATCATGGCATCTTTACTGAAAAAGAAACAGTATTATGAAAAATCCACAGTAGCTCTCATTAAAGTGCTCAAATATTGAAAACATGCATTAAGAAATCTAAGCAAATCTTTTACTTTAAAATTCTTGAGTTTTGTGGTGGAAGGTTCACAATTGGTGGTAAAAGTTACATGGATTAATTTGAAATCACTGTGCTCTAAATACAGATCGTGCCTATGACCATTTTTGTTTCCTAAAAATCCTCTCCCTTTTTCCATTCCACATGCCAACGTGATGACTGGACTATGTCTTTCAGATGCTGTCTTCTGCTTGGTGGAACTATCATTCCCTCCTGATAAATCCCCTCAAAGTCCTTTATCTCTTAATAATTTTTTGTTAGAAACTCAACATCTGATGTTGTTCATTTTCATTATATCCTCAGCTGATAGGGTTCAGATCCAATCCTCGGAGCTGACTCAGCTGTTACTAAAGCTCGATCTTGTTTGTCACTTTTCACAAAAGACATGGTTGCTAGTAGCTCTTGAACTTCATTGCTTATTTTTCAGATAAGTTGAATTTTTTTGTCATATCTTTCTTCCTTTATTGATTCATTACCCTTGTAATGTTATAGACCTATTTTTCTTCATAGTTGATTGAATTTCCTCCTGTTTTTTTTTTCTTACTCGATAAGTAGTCTATGATACCATTATTGGTAGTCTCTGTTCTCTTCCTACTTGTTAGATTAACCTCACTTATCATTGTTGGTAATTGCTATTATTCCTTTTTTATTCTCTTTCTGCTTATAAAAAAAAAATTCTTTGTATTAAGCTCCCTTCTTCCATTTCTCATTGCCATTACCATGGCAGAAAAGGGTCATCCTGTCATTTGGTTTCAAAAAATGTTCTAAGTGTGGACGTAAAATGCCTATGTCAAACACTTACTGTCTGTGTTTACTGTTTGGCCCCTCAACACCTTCATCAAGAATGTTCTATTTGTAGAAATTTTAATCCATGCCCTGTGATGGATAGAAAAAAACAAGCTGTTATTAAAAGGTTTCTTACCCTGTTCCTTCAGAGAGGCTATCACAGGGGCTCAACCCCCCCCCCAGAAAATCAAAGGAATCAAAATCTCCTGCTCCATCTACTTCCTTGGCTCTGTCCTCTGAACCTTCCAGGAAGAAATCAAAACTGGACACAAGGAGATCTCATACCTCTTCCCTCTCTGATCCAAAGAGAAAGAGCTTGTCAAATCCGATACCCTCGGATCCCACTAAGAAACCATTGGATCCTATGACTCAGGATCCTATGACTTTACCCAGGACCCTGATATTCCCCATCAGTTGATCCTGCTCTTTCTAGGCTGCCTTCTCATTTCTTAGAGAGGAGCCATACAAAATTCATTCCACTGGTATCATCTCTGTCATACAGAGGTCTAACTGAAGAGGTGGATCAGATGATGAGGAAGTTTTTCTCAGTCCAGATCCAGATGGTTATGTTACAGGAACCTACCACCTTGGATCAGTCCATCTTTCGTCCACTCTTAACATTTCACTCTCCTCCTCAGATTCCATTGGATGTTTCAGAGACCCAGAAACTGGGTCTTCTAGATCTGTCAGGCTTGGATCCGAAAGTTGCCATATCATTAGATCTGAGACTCTGAGTGCCTCGTCTCTGACTTTTTTGGATCCAAAGGACTCTCTGAGCCAAAGCCTCCATGTCTGAGGCATTGGAGTTGACTTCAAAGTTTTCAGAGCCATCTCTACTCCTTGGCCATTTGGCACTGGATAGCTTGTCTCTGACTTCTTCCTAAGGGAGACATCTTTCAGCGAATAAGGAGGGTATGATCCAGAATCTTGTCTTCTCAGATCAGAGGTCTTCTCATTCTTTGTAGGGGTCTGCCTTCAAAGTTGTGAAGAGGGTTTTATCTGCTTCAATAGGACTGACAGATCCAGCCCCCTTGTATTTCCAATCCACCCAGATTCATCCATGCTCAGAGCCTCACCATTCGACACAACAGGAATAGCCAGCCTGAGACCTCCAGACTACCCAGCAGGGTATTACAGCCTCTTCTGACACCTCCCAGGAACACCCCACCAAATAGGTCCCTATGAAGAGGAAGTGCAAGAGGAAGTATGTAGAATCTCCTCAAGAGTCAGTTACCATGGATACAGACTTCAATGAAAGTGAAGGGTCCCTATGCTCACCTCCAGAAGACATCTCATTTGGAGACATCCTCAAGATCCTGAAACAGAGAGGTGATTAGACCCCAAGCAACCTTTCAACTGAGGAGTTGATATTTCTGGAGGCATTTGGAACTAGACCATTTACCTCCTAGGTTATTCCACCAGCCGATGATCTGATTGATTTGGTTGCTTCTTGGGTGTGGAAGGAAGCTGACACAGTTGCACCCATCCAGGATACCAGACAAAATTCTGGCACCACCTTTGGGGAATAAATTTTGGGCTTAAGGGGTGCCCATGATGCCATGGTCATGGTGACAGTCACCAAAAACAAACTTGCCAGAGTTCCTCAGTTCATCCCGCTAACAGGGAGTCTAGGGCAATGGACAGGTTTGGGGAGCATGTCTAAGCTTCAGTGACCTTTGCCCTTAGGGAACTGAATTATTTGGTGCAATTTATAGAAGCAAAGGAATTTGATCAAGGAACTTTCAAATTCCCTTTCAGGGTCCAGTCCTGCAGACACACAGTCATCTGTGGCTTCGCAGTTGGCTACCCTACAATTTGTTTTGAATTCAACCTTGAAGCTAATTTGGCATGCAGCTGAAGGCGCCTCAAGGGCAGTGAGTTCAGGCATTTCCATTAGGAGGCATGCTTGAATGCACTTATGTGATTTTGCTGAGTCCTTTAAGTCTTCTTTCATCAATGCTCCCTTTGATGGCATATCCTTGTTTGGACCCACAGTAAACTAAACTCTATCCAGGTGTGAGAAGGATGAAAAGACCCTCTCTGCAGTGGGCATACATTTATTGACCCCTCAAAGACTCTTTTCAAGGAATCAATGAGGTGGGCAAAAGATGTGGTTCAGGAAGTCCCAGGCTCCTTTCTAGGACACACAAGGAAAATGTTCCCCTAGGGGCAGTGGGGGACTCAAATAGCTGATGCCAGCCCCATGGCAGAGGAAACTCCCAATATCAGGGGTCCAGAGATTCTTTCTCTGACAGACCCTTCCAGCACTCCTGAAAGGAGGCCTGATTGCTCATCTTTGAAGACATCTGGGGATGAGTGCCTCTGCACCAGAGAGCCTGGCTAGACATAACAAAAAAGACTTGAGTGCAGAGGATTATATTCAGAAGTGATATAATACCCTGTTATCCCTTTCCCCTCCAAAATAATCCCTGATGTTCCACCCAATCCAAAATAATCCCCGATGTTCCACCCAGTCACAGGGAAAAAGCAGCAACTCAAATTCTGAAGCTGCTGGAGAAAGAGTCATCCAAGAGGCCCCACCAGACCTGATAGAATCTGGAACTTACTCAAGACTCATTTTCATGCCAAGAAAACATGGAACTGGAGACCAATTTTGGAACTCGGCAACTTGAACAATTTAGTTTGAATCACAACGTTTTGGATGGTCAAGGCTCAGTCCATTCTCCCTTTTCTGGACAAGGATGACTGGATGTACTGTATAGACCTTCAGGATGTGTACTATCATATAAAGATGAAGACAATCCAAAAGGTGTTTATGCATCTAGCTGGGAGCCAGTAACTTCCAGTTTAGAGCTCTGGCCTTTGGCCTCATCACAGCCCCCAGGGTGTTTACCAAATGTTTGGCAGTAGTAGCAGCTCACTTGAGACTGCAGTGATTCCAGGTATTTCCATATCTAGACAACTGGCTCCTTACCCCCTTGACACAGCATCTATTGATAAGGGCATGGAATCATATTCTCCAGGCTTGCTCACATCTGGGGATAATCATAAATTATGGCAAGTCTCATCTACAACTAACTTAAAACTTAGAATTCATAAGAGCAATTTTCAACATGAAGTTGATAATGGCTTCACCACTTATATCATAGGTTCATAGGTTAGTACTAGGCTAACTGCCCTTGCACGCCATTGTAAGCCTAGACAATTATCCCTTGTGAGACTCAAACCCTGCACCTTGTGTTTGTAAGGCAAACACCTTAACTATTAGGCCACCCTTCCACCCAAATGAAATTCTCAAATGCTGCAATTCCCTGTCAGGTTCACATGCTCGGGTAGCGCAACAGGCAAGTGATGTCTGAGAGAGAATTAAAAACGCTTGACAGCAATTCACATTCCTAAATTGGCAGTGGTGGGATTCAAACCCACATCTCCAGAGAGACTGGAACCTGAATCCAGCACCTTAGACCACTCAGCCACACTACCTCCCCTCAAGAGTACGGAATATCAGATTATAGATCAGAATAATCATCTGCAGTACCAAGATTTCAGTTCAGTTAGACCTTCAAGCCCTAGGATCTATGACAGTGGCAATAACCTTAGTACCTTTAGCCAGATTTTGTATGAGGATTCTCCAATAGGTACTAACAACACAGATCACATTCTACAAAGCTGCCCATTCATTCTTGTTTAATGTTAGGCTAGTATGTTAAAAAGTTAATATCAATTTAAAAGTCTTGTCTGGTGAAGTTCAAATAATTTTAGAATAATAGCACTTTTTTTTTGTTTTAAAATAAAGGGTTTCACTGAGAACTGTCAGTGTTTTTTTCAGTATTCTGAAAATGTTTGTTGCCAAACTTAATGAAGGACATATCTATATTCTCTATGACAAGAATACTGGATCTGATCTTGCAGAATAGCCTTTCTGATAATTTATAATTTTAGTGAAAAAATTCAATCTTTCAGGCAGATTCCAAAATCCTGCTAAAGATTTATGTAGTGGCAAAGGTAAAATATAAAAAAAAGTGTTCTTTCCTAGACTCAGATTTCTGGGATGACTTAAGAAATGAGCAGTCTTTCTAAATAAAATTAGCCAAATTATTATAGTAAGACTCAAATATAGGGAGCCTAATCTGAAAGAGCGTATCATTGTTTCTGAGTACTTGTTTCACACTGATGACTTGGTTTATGTGCTTTTTCATGAACAGCAATCTCACTTTGTGTATTTCATTTTATATTTCTAACAACTCTATATCCCAATCTTTCATTTTTTTTACTAAACCATCTTCTCATTCAATCTTTAATATGCATTTTAAGGAGTCCCATAGTATAACTTCACTAACCTGACCATTATCTTTCAAAGATAAAAAATCATCGATTTGTTCCTTAAGGTAAATCTTAAACTCTTTTAATTTCATCATATATAATGGGATTCTATAAATAATTTCAAATTGCCTTATACCCATTACTATATTAATACTTAGTGCATTATGATCAAATAGAGGACAAGGAACCGTTTTAAAATAATTCACTTTATTAAGTAAATCTATAGAGGCAAATATATAGAGGCATAAATCCTATCAATTCTAGTTTGTGTCCCATGTGCTTAAGAATAATGAGTGAAGAACAATGACTTATCTTCTGCTTTTACTAGTAAATCAACTAAACTGTTATTACTAATCCATCTATTTAATGCTTTAGCTGATGCCAGCATTTCAGCTTTCTTCTGTTTGCTTGTATATTATATATACATTATATATATTATTATATTGCTTGTATATAACAAAAATACAAATGACAACTACAGTTCAGGCATTGTGATCACATACGACGGTGAGGCTGGACTGGTTAGAAAAACAATAGATAAAGAATGGAAACATTTTGCAAAAGTATCAGATTTGAAACATATTTTTGATAATGAGTTGAGATACACATACTGGAGGGGTAACTCATTAAAGGTTTGTTAGAGAGGGGTGTTTATGACGTACTTTAGAAAGAAGTATGAGGAACAAAAAAGGTGTGTTTAAATGTGGGAGCTGTAACTATTACTCCCACTTGCTGACAGGGGATGTTTTGTTCTTAAAAGCAAGAAACAGGAAGATCACTTTAAACACATTTGTTAACTGTAATATGAAGGGTATTATCTATGTGGCCTTATCTATGGCCTGTGACTCATTTTATGTGGGTAAAAGCAAGAGAAAGCTTAAACAAAGACTGTATGAACATCTCTATGATACAAGGACGAAACATGAGAACAATGCCATGTATAGACATACTTGTGTGTGTTAAGAAGCTGAATTTAGTTGTTTTGTCCTTGAGACAGTACCCATTGATCCTACAGGCGGATTGTGGGAAACAAGAGTGGAATACAGGGAACTCTACTGGCAAATAATGTTAGAAGCTTGTAGACACCCAGGTCTAAATGACATGATTTCACTCAACCCAGTATTAAAACTCAGATCTGCCAAATTATAGAACTAGGATCACCTATATAAAATGCAAATAAATTTTATGTTGGTTCATTAAGGTATGTTTTATTTAAAGTATTCATGAACTGTAATAAATTATTATTTTATGGGTGAAAAAACAATCTAACATTTGGATCATGTTTCATGGTTGACCACTAGAGGGGGTTGTGAGCTTTTAGAAAAAAATGTTTTTATGGTATTTATGTTATTTATATTACATGTGTTTTTAAACTAATAAATTAAAAGTTCATTTTAATTACACTACAAAAATTTAATATTATGTAGCACAATGATTGTATAAACTCTGTGTTTTTTAGGGACTGTTTAAATTAGTAGATTAAATGTGTTTTTAAATGTTTTAAGTACACACTGTTGTTATACATTATTTGCCTTGTTTTTATTGGTTACAAATTAATTGCTGATTGTATAAAGATGGTGGCTTGGAGAGGAAATTTTATCTGAAGAAGTTGTGGGACGAAAACGTAAATTTGAGCTTGTCAGCGTTTATCTTGGATGTCTGTTCATGTATTCATTAAAGTTTGTTGAGTGCTACTACCAGTTGAAACCTTTGCGCTTTTTTTCCTGTGCTTGTATATTCTATACTACATATGCAGTTAAAATCCCTTGCTAAAATTAAACTACCTTTCCAATGACTGTGTAGTAAGTTTAAGTGATATTTAGCTACTCTTGCACCTACTCGAAAGAGGCAGTAAAAATTAGCTAATGTATAGAGTTTGACATTATATTTAATTATTACAAATGTATGCATTCCTTTAGGATCATTTAAGGATTCAATGACCATGGGCATTACAGTGGATATTCCCCAAAATATAACAGTTTCTCTCCCATTTTTGTTAAAAGAAGCAGATAACATTTTATAACCTAAGTTATTTCAACATTGTATATGTTTATCTGTCTAGCAATACGTAAAAATTCATAGAAAAAAACTAGCCAGAAGCTACTGTGACTTATAAGTAATTAAGAATATCTATAATATATAACATTAAGTATCCTGTTTTTTTTTTTGCTTATTTTTTCGAGTTATTTATAGCACTTTATCTACTGCATACTTTTCTAGCTATTTTCACTGTGTGTGAGGTATTAAATTGTCTACTTTTATTAAACATCTGTTTTGGTTGTTTGATTCTGATCTCCAGCTAAGGAGAGTGTCATATAACTTGTTTGCAGTTAAAAGCTTTCTCTAGAGGCTCCTTTATCTGTTTAAAACTTTCATTTAAAGGCTCACTGCTGCCTGCTTTTCTGCAGTGAGAAAGATTTATGCAGTTTGTAGTTGGTGGCTTTGCAGTTGTCCGCCCCTACTGTAAATTTGATCTGGGACACTCCTCCCAGTCTAGTGTTATTACCTCATTCTACCTAATACAGGGAGAACATTTAAAAAGGCCAATCCACTTAGTTTCTGCTCCTCCTCTCTTTCTACTAAAAAAAAAAAAAAAAAAAAAAAAAATTTCTAAGCTTGTTTCCTGCCTTTCCTGTGGGTAGTCTAGTCTGGCTACAGATTTGCTGTGTCCAGGACTGTTTGTGGGCTTCTGAGCCCCCAAGCCTTTCTGTGTTGGAGGAAAGTCTCCTAGCTTAATTTTGTTTCTTAGAACTAGCCAGTTTTTTAGTTTCAGCACTAAAGTCTGTTTCGTTGAGCTCAGCACTTGTTCAAAACTCTTTGTAAGCACTAAATAAGCTACAAATTACTACAGCACTCAACTTTCCTCACTTGTCTAGAGGAAAACAGTTTATAGTACTTCACAAATAAGGACCTATCCAGTCATGTCTAAGGGTCAGCTCCTGATGTTTTCTCCTGTCTACCTGATGAATCTGGACATCTTGGGGCAATGCAGCAATTGCCTCATGTACACAGACAACCCTCTCCTCCTACCACCCAACACTACAACCTGTGAGAGATGCACTTATATAGCCAAACTGGAAGCAAAGCTCTCTTCACCCTAGACTGGACTAGAAAGTAAAAAGGAGAAGGTAAACACTTGCACCACACCATACTCATCACATAGTCCCTCAAAACTTACACCACCAAAACACTCACATAGAAACACAAAACACACACCTACATTCGCGGAGGCTCTCAGTAAAAACCTGCCCAAGCAACAGAGACCTCCAAATCAGAAACACAAGCAACCTCCACCCCCCAACACAACACAAATAACACATAGCCCACAAACTCAGTGTGCCACTCAACCACAGCCCAGAAGGCATAACAACGTACCCAACACTCTAGTCATAGGTGACTCAATAGTCAGGCACACTGATGTTCCACTTACCAGGCTAAACAAGGAGAAAGTTACTGTCAGCTGCCTGTCGGTGCCAGGATCCGCCACATAATGCATGCACTCAGGTCACTCCACAACAAGTATAAATATGACTCTGTCATTGTCCATGTTGGTGTGAATAACCTGAGACATACCTCCCTGGACTACATGAAAAGGGACATGGAGGAACTGTCTGATCTCGTAGCCCAGTCATTTATGACCCTAGCCCTGAGTAGCATCCTGCCATCACCCAGAATGATACCACAATACAAGTACAAAATGATTGACTTCAACAATTGGCTAAGCTTCTGGTGTCATTCTAAAAGGATCCAGTATTTGTCTGCCTGGGATGACATGATCAACAAACCACGATGCTTTGCCAGAGATGGTCTGCACCTGTCACCCCTGTGATTTCAGATACTGGCTAAGGCTCTAGCCACCCCTATAGTGCCTTTTTTAGGAAAGGTTCAAATGACAAATTCACTACTGTAACAGGTACAAGCAAGAAGAATCTGAGGGTATTGCTACTCAATGCTAGAAGTCTACACCTCAAAATGCACTCACTCGAGGCACTCTTTAAAATGGAGAACATCGACATCTGTGCAGAGAGAGAGACCTGGTTCAAGGCTCCAGAGAGTAACCCTGCATTACCAGGCTATAATTCATACCACACCTTTCGGCCACCTAACCTGGACCGAAACACTAAAGGCGGAGGTGTGTCCATATTCATTAAGGATATCCACACCTCCAGGCTAGTTGCACAGCATAATGCATCCGAGATTATCCAAGTGCAACTAATTCTGGGCAAGACCACAATCCAAATTGTAGCTTGCTACAGATCCCCCACCATGCCGCAGGATTCCCACTCCTCATTTCTTGATACACTGGAAAATATTAGGATACACCCTAACACCCTAATAATGGGCGATTTCAACTACCCCACCATTAACTGGGAAAACTACTTATGTATCAACTCTTGTGCTCAACGTTTTCTGGAATTCATAAATTCCAATGCCTTGGATCAACTTATCCACACCGCCACCAGGGGCAGCAATATCTAGAACTGGTTATTACCAACATGGGCAACCGGAGCTCCACACCAGAGGTCAATTCCTCGTTGGTCAGATCCGACCACAAGCTAATAACCCTAGACATTCACATCCCTCCCCCACCCCCAATTAGGGAAACCACCATAAAAAATTTCTCAAAAGCCAACTTCACGCTTCTTAAGACAAGAAGTGGCAAACTTCACAACACCCATGCTGACGGACAATAGAAGTATGACTGCTGAATCCTACACAAATGCACTTTATAAACACTGACATGAGTGCATGGATCATGCAATCCCTAACAGAACCAAGATGCTATCCTCCAAAAAAAGGAAGCCAATCTGGTGGTCATCTGCCATAAACAAACTCTACAACCAAAGAAAGAAACTGTTGCAAAAAAAGAGTAAAATCCCATAACTGGAAGAACTCCCTGATCAGCCTCAGTAAGAAGCCGAGATTCCTCATAAAATCCTCCAAGGCTAGTTAAGAAAACAAAATTGCCACTGACTCTAAAGACAACCACAAAGCATTCTATAGCTTTGTCAAGAATATCAATGGCACAACTCAGATCTGCTCTGAGTTACAACACAATGGCACTAAATATACAGAACCAAACTGATATTGCCAACATCCTGGCAAATATGATCAGTACTAACCTTACCCCCCCCCATCCCCTAAAGGGCCCATCTCTATACCAGAAGAATGCAAAGTTCCTGTAATCATGGCTGCACAGGTAAAAAAAACACGCTCTCCAAAGCCAAGAACACAGCATCCATGCGACCTGACAACATCCCAGGCTGTATTATACATAAACTACAGAACGAACTGGCAACCCACCTAAGTACCATGTTCAGTCATAGCCTCACCTCAGGTTATGTGTCCACTGAATGTGCACAGCGACAGTTATCCCACTCCACAAAGGGGGAGCCACCACAGACCCCGGAAACTACTGCCCCATTAGCCTGACGAGCCTGGTCAGCAAGGCTATGGAATGTATCATCATGGAACTTAAAAACAATGACATTGGTAATCTCCAACCTCTTGACCCCTCCAAGTTCGGGTTTGTAAAATGCAGATCATGTCTCCTAAACCTGATAGACTTCTTTGAAGCGGTCACCAAAGCCATAGATGAGGGAAAGGTGGTTCACACTGCCTATCTAGACCTCACCAAGGCTTTTGACACCATCCCCCCCTCTGGAATTATAGATAAACTCACTAAACTAGGTATATATCCCTATGTCACCAGATGGGTTGCCAACTGGCTCACTGACAGAACCCACACTGTGAAAGTAGCAGACTCCACATCCAACGTCAGACCAGTGACAAGTGGAGTACCACAGGGTTCAGTCCTGGGTCCTCTCCTGTTTGGTATCTACTTCTCTGAAGTACAGGCTAACACAGAAGGTCTTTGGCTAACAAAGTTTTCAGATGACTGCAAACTAGTAGCCATAATCAAAACTTCAAAAGATGTGGACATCCTACAAAAGGGCCTCACTGAGACAGATGCCTGGTGTCAAAGCCATGGCCTCAAACTCAATGCCAAAAAGTGCATTGTCATCCCTTTTGGTAAAAACTCTGTACCCATGAACTACCACATAGGCGGTAGTCTACTTAACACCGAAAGTGTGACGAGACCTTGGGACACAGGTGGACAGTAGTCTCACATTTGATAATCACATGGCCACAGAAGTCAGGAAATCCTTCTACGTGGCACACCTCATCACAAAAGGTTTCTCATCCAGGAAAAAAAGAAGTCATTGTTCCCCTCTACTCGTCACTCATTAGTCCCATTATAGAGTATAACGCCTCTTTTGGTATGTACCTCACAAGACATCTACAACAACTGGAAAGGCCAAAGAAATACCTCACAAAGAGGATTACCGGCCTAAACAGATGCCCTACGCAGACTGTCTCAAAAACCTGCAGCTTTACTCCGTCGCATATCGCCTAATCAGAGATGATCTCTGCCTAACACACAAAGCTATGTCAAACCCAGAGTTTTGGACATGCTCCACTTACAGAAATCCCAATCCCTCTGAGCTACATGCTCTAGGGACCTAAACCTTGTCACCACAATTAACAGAACATGCTAGAGGGATAGATTCCTGTCCCAGAGAATTCCCATACTCTGGAACAAACTATCTATCTATATCAAACAAAGCTCCTCATTAGCACTCTTCAAGAAAAATCTTGATGACTGGATGGGAGATAAGAAATTCACCCAAGGGATCACTTCTGTGGCTCTGCTCGACAGTGGAACAGGAAAATAATTTTCTTGGGTTGCGAAAGCCTGGGTAGCTTTTGGCTAGTCTTATACAGGCCCTAGCGCCAATAGCCTAGTACCTACCTATGAACCTATAAGAATATTATATCAAAATATTAAGAGACTTTAATTTACTTATATATTTTGCCATGCAGTACTATTCCCCCATTACTACACGCACATTTAACAATCCTCTTCTATTAATAATAGACAATAAATAATCTAACAAATAGTATACCATATACCTATTTATATAATAATAGTGTAAATTACCTGTTTAATATTTCTAAATTATTCACTCATTCAACATTATTATAACTAGATTTCTGAATAAATAAGTATAACAGAGTGGGACCTGAAGAGATGAAGACATCTGTAAACTTACAGGTCACAGTTAATCTTGTCATACTTAACTATAATAGGAAAGAGAGATCAATGTACATATATATTTATCATGTCAAAAGATACATGCATATTTTATAGCTCTAACAAAAAGCTGTAAATTAGTTTTTAAAGTACAAGTGCCTTTATTTCAAATTTCTGTAATACTCAACACATCAAATATCAAAATATTTTTTAAAAGTATGACCTTATTAAACTACTTCATAAAAATATGTACATTACAGAGGTCAAAGAGAATGTCTTACTATTTCTATGGAGACAAAAATATAACTGCGGTCTGTATTGTACTCAAAAGTTACAAAGTGTTCAGTTTAAATATCAACCTCCTTTTCTGGATTCAATCATATTGAAAAATCTGCTTTACTTTCTATCACAATGAATGTGCTGATTCAGCAATAAAACACTCATGTTTCAACTTTGATTTATGAAATGAGTTATGTTAGGTAGTCTTAGTAAATCTAATAACATTCAACATGTAAATAGCTTCAAAGTTCACATGACCAAGATTCAAATTTCAGCTTTCATATCATTTTGAAATGCTTTTTTTTTCTATGTAAACTCACACTTCTGTCATATACAGGCATATATAATAGGCATCTTTCTTAAAAGCAATTTGTTATTTAAATATATTTTTGTCTTATTTTCCCACTAGTATTCTACCTTATTCTGTATATCTTGCATTTCTGAAATCTCCCATCAAATGGCAATTTAAGCATCAGCTCTCTATTAAATATTTTAGTATGTGTATATATTTCTTAATTTACTGATACTGCTCTTTTATTAATCGTACATAGTAGATATTGCATTACTTGTTTATCTGCATATTCATAAGATGTTTAGTGTTATTAAGTCTAATATTACAAGAAAGCTTAACTTTATAAAATAATTCCTGCCTATTTAATTTGAATATATCTGTTTAGCCATTGTGAACTGCTGTTCTGATCTAAGCTTTACATCAGAATCTAGCTACAGCATGTGAAAATAACTCACAGCACACAGCAGCTAATTTCCTCTGTAAGTAGCTCATTCATCTTAGTTCTTTTAAACTGTTCTAATCAGTAACAGACATCTAACTGCACTTCCTTCAATTAGTATGTACAGTTAATACATATAAAGTTAATAACACTGCAGCATAAGCTGTTAATATATAAAATGTTAGCAAATTATATGTTACATTAATATACATTATATGTTATGACATTATTATAGCTTCACTTCTAAGAGATATTATTTTGAGTAGATTTTTCATATATATATATATATATATATATATATATATATATATATATATATATATATATATATGTATATATATATATATATATATATATATATATATACATACATACACACACACACACACACACACACACACACACACACACACACACACACACACACACACACACACACACACACACAGTATATATACTTGAGAAGAGAAAAAATGGAATGTATTTTCTTCATTCACAGACATCAGTGATAAACTTTGATCTAGATTTTCTTCAGTGCAGCTCAAGGTAGCATTCTGAAGAGGTAGAATATTTATTTTATTTTCAAGGCTTTTCAGTGTGTCTGTTGTTTCATAAATGACTTGTGAAAGGAATGGGTTACACAGGAACAAGGAAAACAAAAACCCCAGCACTTTAACATTTCCAATTAGCACATTACTTAGTTTAGTTAACTTAGCAATGGTCATACTAAGTGATTTTGAATAAATATAATAAAATTCTAAACATATATAGCTTTAAAGTTACTAATTCTTTTGCTTATAATATAATGACATTTTCTTAAAGAAAGTATGTGTTTAACATTTAGAAATACACTTATAGGTTTAGTTAAATTAAATATATTAATCATTTCAATGTAAATATGGTAAAGCAATAAAACTTACTAGTTATATTTCTCATCATGGATAAAATGCTTTAGCTTAAAATTTAAATACATGCTTACATATGTTTTGAGGCTCAAAGTCCAGTACAACCCTTTTACTTAAAAGGCAAATCTATTGTTTCAGAAAAGAATAGTCCAGCAATCAGTGAATAAGAATAATTTGTTCTTCGGCTTTGTAGTTTTAGATACAGTTTTCTGAGAATTCAGCTCACACTTTCTCTTCAGAGATATTGTTCCACTCCATTTCTTCAGTATTAAGGACTTCTTTGCAGTTAACAAAAGCTGATGCCTCCTCCAGTGCATTCAGTATTTTGGTTTCTTCAGAAAGGAATAAGTTGATCTTTGCAGGAAACACCAAAGTGGCATTTATATTGTTCTTTTTTAAGTTCCATGATCAGCAGTAAACAGGATTTCCTTTTACTCATTACTTTACTAGAATAGTCGGTGTCAAATCTGACTACATGCTCACCTATTTTAATAGGTGGGCTGAACCATGCTACTTTTAATATTCCATCTTCTTATAAACTAGACATGAAGTTAACTATAACTGAGTGTGGTAGTGGGTTTTCTTCTTAGAAGGTGGTCTCAGGGATCTATGTGCTGTTTCAGTTCCAAAAGATAAAGTCTCAGGCAAATTTAATGTTTTATGTTGCTGGAGAGTTAAGAAGTTTATTATATTATCTCCATCATACTTTTCATGTATACTATGTATTCAAATGTTATTTCATCTTAGTCTATTTTCTAAATCCGAGCCACATACTGCACAACATACCATCATGGCTACCATTCTACCCCTTCCTCACATTAAAACTACAGACCTTCTCATTAACACGAACCTTAGAAGCCTAGTTAACAAGATCACAGACTTTCATGCATTCATTGCACGATACTCAACAGAAATTCTTATCCCAACAGAAACTTTGCTATAACCCCATATTAGAGACCCAAACATACTCCCACAAGGTTATAGCATACACAGGTTAGACAGGATCAGGAAGAAGGGTGGCGGGGTTGCAATCTTCTACAAAGATAACCTAAGCATAGACTACCTAACCATCAAATACCCTTATGATAACAACTTTGAAGTTCTAGTAACACAGCTCAGAATCAACCCAAAGAAAAATATTACCATAGTAGCCACTTACATACTTCCCAATAATACTCCCACTGCCATTAAGGACCTCATAGCCTAGACAGCCTCAACCTACACCCATGAAAGCATTATTACAGATGACTTCAACTTAAACTGGAACACTTGCACTGGTGGTTTCCCCTCTAGCTTCATAAATCTACATGGTTTCTCCCAAACAATCCAGTTTCCCACACAAATAGATAAACATAGCAAAAGGGAATCTAGTTTAGGCTGGTCCCTTATCAACAGTACCACCCACAACTATCGCTGCAGGTGCCTTCCAAATAATTTAACTGACCATAGACCTACGTACTTAATCTGTCATCAGCTCAACTCACCCAGAACCATAGTTTACAAAGTTGTACGAAATACCAAAACTTCTCCAAAGAAGCATTCAGAGACATGCTCAATAAATGCAACTGGACACCTCTCATTATCTCTAACTTCACTAGGCTGTAACACACTTCACTGACACATTTCTAGCTATTCTGAATAGCTTAGCACCAACTCATACATGTGTTAAAAACAAGAGATTGCTCTGGATATCAAAAGAAACCATTAGACTCCAAAAACTAAGGGACAAAACCTGGTATCAATACCAAAAAACAAAAGACAATAAAACTCTGCCGGCATACTAGCAGCTCCATAAACAAACAAAAAAAAAATTCAAACTATACAAAAAAACATATTATACAACTATGCAAAACAAATATGAAAACAGTCACACAAAGTTCTGGCAAGCAATTAACTCACTCCTCCACCCAGGGAAAGCTACAACCCCATAACCAACAACCAATAACCAAAGCATGAGTATCGCCTCACAAATCAATACCTACTTTATAAAGACTATCCTCTCCTTACTTACAGGGAACAATTCCATCCCTCTGTCTCTTCCACCTAATGTGGAAACTAACAACAACTTTTTTGACCTCAAACCTGTCCCAGCAAACACCATAAGAACAATACCGAAAAAAAACTGAAACCTTCTTCCTTAGCAGCTGACCAACTCTCTAATGATTACCTCAAACTGTCAGCTGATGCCATAGCTCTGTCTATCTCCATTCTGGTAAATATGACTATAGCAGAAGAATATGTCCCAAAATTATGGAAAATTTCCTATATGACCCCTCTGCATAAAGGAAGAACATCAACATAGTTAAACAATTACAGACCCATAGCCATCCTTTTCCCCTGTGTCAAAATTCTGGAAAAAATGTATCCACACTCAATTTCTACAATACCTGTTCTCTCACAACCTTATCTCTCCCTCCCAACATGATTTCAGACCAAAATACAGCACCACCACAGCCCTATTGAATTTCTCTAACACCATCAACCAACTGAGAAATTCAAACCAGCAAGTAGCATCAATCTTCTTAGGCATGTCAAAAGCATTTGACACTGTCTCCCATCAGAAACTCCTTAGTACTCTTGCTTCACTAAACCTATTAAAGATGTCCCTCTCCTGATTCCTAAGCTACCTTTCTGACCGATAAGCAGTAAGATGAAAATCCAAACTATCACCACTTCTGCTTGTCTCGGTTGGAGTCCACCAAGGGTCCATACTAGGACCCCTTCTTTTCACCATCTTCTCTAATGATCTAGCCTCATCCACAACACATGCTAAAGTAGTTCAGTATGTGGATGACTCATCTTTAGTCTGCTCAGCAGATACCTTACCAGACCTCCAAATAGTAGCCCAACATGCTTTTAATGATATAGAAACATATCTAAGTAAATCACAACTAATCCTCAACCCCAAAAGATACAGTTAATGCTATTTACCAGTAGCAAACAATCATTTCACTATTCTCTCAGCAAACAATACAGTCATCCAACCAGTTGAGCATACAGAACTCAGACTGACAATTGACAACAAACTCAGATTTGACCAACACATAGCCACCATAATTAAGAAAGTTCACATCAAACTTGGCTCACTGTACAGAAGCAAGCCATTCCTCACTGACAATACCAGACTAGCCATATCCAGAACCTTTCTCCTCTCTAAAGTCCTATATGCATTCCCCCTAGTTACCAACGTAAAAAAAAAATCAGACAACCAAATTGGAAACTTGCTACAACAAAATAGCCCATTTCACAGCCAGCCTTCCCCAACAAACCCACCACTGTATTGCGCTACATAAATAAAATAGACTCAAGCTAACTAACCTTTTTTTGTCTCTACCAACTTAAACTCACACACACTATCATCTTCCATCCTGACAGTTGCCCATCCATTGAGGAACTTGCTGTTCCCTACTCATACCCACGAAGTCCAAGATCTGCAGACAGAAACTTTCTCACAGTAAACAAAGCTTACAACACTCATGGTGAAGCCCTATTCTCAAATCAAATAGCCAAATTATGGAACTCTCTACTCCACATCCTCCAAAACAGACCTGAATCTACCAGTTTTAAACAACTACTGTTTGAACATCTGTCCACGAACTGCAATTGCTCCTGTGCCAAACCTGACTGACAAGATATCTATAACTCTCTCAACACACTGCCCACTCCTTAAGTCATTTTCTCCCTCTCCTCAGTGTTTATAACTACACAACAATAAATATGTATAAAGGAAATCTCATTTAGTAATAACTATTATTTAATATGTACACACTACTAACTTTATTTTTTCTCACAGTGATCTTCACTGAAATGCTTCTGTTTTTCTTTTTGAACCTGTATCTACTAGAAAACTGTGTTGAATACTACCTTGCATAGATTAGAAGATATGTATTCTGCATCTTACTGCATCTTACTGTATGCATACTATTTAATTATTGTATATTGCTTGTACTTCTGTGGAGCTTTTCTCCCAGGGCCTCCGGTGAAAATGGGCTTCTGGCCCAGTCAGACTTTCCTGGTAAAGAAATGTAAATAAATAAATAAATCATCTAGTTTTTCTATGAGTCAGTTATTTTGTTTTAAATGAAATTCAGTCTGAGACTCACCTTGAGTTATGCTGCTTTCATGATCATCTGAAGTCTCTTCCATACTGCTGATTAGTGTCCCTTGCTGTTTCATAATAGCTTCAGAATGTTCCATCCTCTTTCTGGTCTCTTCTTCGAAACATTCCAATTTTGTATCTAGTTTGTCTATTTTCAGTAATGTATCCTATATACTAGACAATATTGACTGAATAAATACAAGAATCCTGAGTACCATTTCTTGATGACTCATGTTACAGTCTCTTCTCTCTTAACCATACAGTTGAAATTCTAACAGAAAAATATTGCTTTTGAAGAACTTGAAGCAATAAATCTTCTATCTTATTATTAATTAATAAAATTAGCGAGCAAGTATCTTCAAATTTTATTTTTTTATTACATTTTCTGTCAGAGAAAAGTTTTCTGTCATAGAGCTTTCACCAGTTGCTGCTGTCAGTTAGCCATCTTGGCTATACCCTCTTTTAACCATTTTTGATAATCCAAAATGTTCACTCCCCCAACACATGCATTTGAAATACCTTGGAGTATGGCTACATTACATGCTTAACGTTTTCTTCCACACTGGTCTGGTGACTAAAAACAAGGATAATAATCATCTCCAGTTGGCCTTATCTCAGGGATCCCCAACTGAGAGAACTAAAACCTCAAAATAATAAGATTCCCTCTCTATTCTTGGACACATATTAAAATAAAATTGCATATATAACAAAATATATCTGGACACTCAGTCTAGCTGCCTTACTGTTACTTATCGTGAGCTATTATTACTAGTTGTTTACTGATACAAATTACTTTTAGGGCCACTGAGCACTCTTCAGTCGATATTATCTACTTAAGTACTACTGATATTGATGAATAATATTAGGTAAATCACGCCTCTCTGACCCCATTCAAAGAGCTTGTTCTTGAGTTGCTGACTTTTCAAATGGTCATTCTTAAATCGTTAATGTTTATAAACCAACTATTTACTTTAACAGTATGATCACAGAACCTAGGGGAAATGGTGCCTCAAGGCATGTGACCTCTGAACTAGTTTATATAATATTTCTGAATTTACAGCCATTAAGGATAAACTCGAGGATTACGTTACCCACTTATCTGACTAAAAAAGTGTCAGAAATCCTGGATAGTATTGTGTACTACCATAGCTCTCAAACCTTCCATGTCCAAAATGAGGAACACTAGCCCTCATAATGTGGAACAAATGGGCAAAATGTGGAACACATACTAATGGCTTGCTAACAAACTTCAACTAGGAAGGTCATAGGAGGGTCAGAATATGCTGGTTTTACTTATAAAGATCTTTTAATGAATTAATATGATTCATTTCTATTTACAATGGATTTCACTTAAACAAATTCCTAACACTGAATGTGTGACAGAGTCTTTCAATGTGGAACTTTGAGGGAACTTCGAGGAACATGAACTTTTTAAGACCCCAAATGAGGTACGTTCCTCGTAATGAGGTACACTTGATAGGTATGTGTACTACTCTTTGATTTTTTTTTTTAATACTTGTTCATGTCTGAAAGTAGTTCTTGAAACCAACATGTACAAAACAAAAATCACTGAATGGTAATGAAACAGGTTCATTCAGCAAGATGCCCATAGGTTCCTAGGTTCATAGGTAGGTACTAGGCTATCAGCCCTAGGGCCTATACAAGCCCAGCCAAAAAGGTACCCTGGCTTTTGCCACCCAAGAAAATTATTTTCCTGTGCCACTGTTGAGCAGAACCACAGAAGTGATTCCCCAGGGTGAATTTCCTGTTTCCCATCCAGTCATCAAGATTTTTCTTGAACAGGGCTAATGAGGAGCTTTGTTTGATATAGATAGGTAGTATGGGAAGTCTCTGGGACAGGAATCTATTCCACCAGCATGTTCTCTATTTATTGTGGTGACAAGGTTTAGGTCCCTAGAGAGTGTAGCTCGGAGGGATTGGGATTTCTTTAAGTGGAGCATGTCCAATAGCTCTGGGTTTGACATAGCTTTGTATGTTAGGCAGAGATCACCTCTGAATAGGCGATATGCGATGGAGTAAAGCTAGAGTTTTTTGAGATGGTCTGCATAGGGCATCTGCTTGAGGCCAGTAATCCTCTTTGAGAGGTATTTCTGTGGCCTTTCCAGTTGTTGTAGACATCTTGTGAGGTACATACCAAAAGGGGAGTTGTACTCTATAATGGGTCTAATGAGTGATGAGTACAGGGGAACAATGACCTCTTTTTTTCTGGATGAGAAACCTTCTGTGATGAGGTGTGCCACATAGAAGGATTTCCTGACTACTGTGGTGATGTGATTATCAAAGGAGAGACTACTGTCCACCTGTGTCCCAAGGTCTCTTATCACACTTTTGGTGTTAAGTATACTACCGCCTATGTTGTAGTTCATGGGTACAGAGCTTTTACCAAAGGGGATGACAATGCACTTTTTGGCATTGAGCTTGAGGCCATGGTTTTGACACCAGTCATCTGTCTCAGTGATGCCCTTTTGTAGGATGTCTACATCGTTAGGAGTTTCGATTATGGCTCCTAGTTTGCAGTCATCTGCAAACTGCATTGGCCAAGGACCTTCTGTGTTAGCCTGTACTTCAGAGAAGTAGATACCTAACAGGAGAGGACCCAGGACTGAATCCTGTGGTACTCTACTTGTCACTGGTCTGAAGTCAGATTTGGAGTCTGCTACTTTCACAGTGTGGGTTCTGTCAGTGTGTCAGTTGGCAACCCATTTTGTGGCATAGGGATTTATACCTAGTTTATTGAGTTCATCTATAATTCCAGAGTGGGGGATGGTGTCAAAAGCCTTGGCAAGATCTAGATAGGCTGTGTGAACCACCTTACCCTCGTCTACAGCTTTGGTGACTGCTTCAAAGAAGTCTAACAGGTTTAGGAGACATGCTCTGCCTTTTACAAATCCGAACTGGGTGGGGTCCAGAGTTTGAAGATTACCAATGTCTTTGTTTATAATTTCAATGATGATACATTCCATGGCCTTGCAGACCAGGCTCGTCAGGCTAATGGGGCGGTAGTTACCGGGGTCCGTGGTGGCTCCTCCCTTGTGGAGTGGGATCACCGTCACTGTACGCCATTCAGCTGGCACGAAGCCTGAGGTGAGGCTATGATTGAACATGGTACTTAGGTGGGGTGCCAGTTCATTCCGTAGTTCTTGTAGAACGCAACCTGGGATGTTGACAGGTCCCATGGATGCTGTGTTCTTGGCTTTGGAGAGTGTGTTTTTTAACGTGCAGCCATGAACATTTGATAAGGCCTTCTGTTTCTCCTTTTTCCCTTTCAAAAAAAAAAAATTTTGCCTGAATTACTTTATGTTCTGACTGTGCTTCTCAAACATTTTGGAAATATAGAGTATATTTTAGAGCCTTTATTATAAATGTAATTGCCTTAATATTGCTACAACTCAAGTGCTCTAGGTTGCACTGCATCTAAAGTATTTGTGTGTTTTAGCTGCTTTTCTGTATATATAGACTTCTCTGTATATGTAGACTAGCTACTTATTCTGCTGTATTACTGCCACAAATCGTTTTTCAGTTGTGCACTTGCCTTGCTTAATTTAAAAAGTTTTAAATTGCTAATTTTGTAGAGTTTTAATGGCATTTACTGTTTAGGACTACACACTCAAGTGTGTTAGACTTTTCTGCATTTATTTACTGTATTATTGCATTGTTTAGCCTGTTTCAACAAAAAAATATATATACTATCTTGTCTGCTCGTTTCCCACCTTTTCTAGCCAGTCCATATCCCAGGCCTTGCTTGTCTCAAGACTTTATTTTCTGTGCTCACAACTATCCAGACCTTGCTGTGGCAGAGGGAAGTCCTACTGCCTACCAGTGGAACTGGTGAGCATTGTGCTGCATGTCTGGCGCTGGAGGAGTGGTTTCCAGATCTGAAGTTGTAATTTTGTTGGCCTTTTTGGGATGATTCCTGTCCCTTTCAACTTTCTGGCTTAAAAACGCGTGTGTTTGCTCATTTTTCACATCGTGCAGCACTACGAGGCTACAGTTAAACTATTCCAGGTGCCAGAAAGTCTGCTCTTCAAATTTTCCCTTAAAACTAGCTGGTTTCTCAGTAGTAGAACTAAAATCTGAACCCCTGTGACTAGCACTTGCTCTAGAACCTGCTGTAAAGCACTAGGAAGCCTGAAACTGATACAAGCACTCAGCTCTTCTTGTCAATAAGGAGAAATTAATCATAGGCACTAAACAGCCTACAATTGCAAAGTACCTTGCAAAGGTAAGGGAAAACAGCTCTTAAACCTTACAAAAAAGCACCTATACAGGCATGTCCAAGGGTCAGCTTCCGGTGGTTTCTCCTGTCCACCTGGTGAATCTGGGCATACTGGGGCAATGCGGCAACTGCCCCATATATACAAAGACAATCCTCTCCTCCTACCACCCAACACTACAACCTGCGAGAGATGCACTTACATAGCCAAACTGGAAGCAAAGCTCTCTCCGGTCAAGACTGTGTTAGACAGTCAAGAGGAGAAGGCTAACACCTGCATTACACCTCTAGCAACTCATAGCCCTTCAAAACCCACACCATCAACTCCCACACATAGCAACACTAAACCCACATATGCGGAGGCCCTTAACATTAACCTGCCCAAGCAACAAGGACCTCCGAAGCCGAAACGCAAACAAACACCAGTCACAACCAAAGTGACATATAGCTCACAACACCAGTGTGCAATCCAACAACTGCCCCTAAGGCAAGACAATGTACCCAACACTTTAGTCATAGGTGACTCTATAGTCAGGCACACTGATGTCCCACTCACCAGGCTGAACAAGGAGAAAATTACAGTCAGCTGCCTGTCGGGTGCCAGGATCCGCCACATAACGCATGCACTCAAGTCACTCAACAACAAGTACAAATACGACTCTGTCATTGTCCATGCTGGAGTAAATGAATTGAGACGTACCTCCCTGGACTACATGAAAAGAGACATGGAAGAGCTCTTGGATCATGTGACCCAGGCGGGTATGACCCTAGCCCTGAGTAGCATCCTGCCTTTGCCCAGAATGATACCACAGTATAAGGACAAAATGATTGACTTCAACAATTGGCTAAGCTTCTGGTGTCATACAAAGGGAATCCAGTATTTGTCTGCCTGGGAAGACATGATGGACAAACTATGATGCTTTGCCAGAGATGGTCTGCACCTGTCACCCCTGGGATTCAGGTTACTGGCTAAAGCTCTTGCCACCCCTATAGTGCCTTTTTTAGGCAAGGTTCAAAGGATAAAACCACCACCGTAACAGATACAAGCATGCAAAATCTGAAGGTAATGCTACTCAATGCTAGAAGTCTAAACCTCAAAATGCACTCTCTCGAGGCACTCCTAAAAATGGAGAACATCAATATCTGTGCAGTGACTGAGACCTGGTTCAAGGCTCCAGAGAGCACCCCTGCAATGCTAGGCTACAATTCTTACCACACTTTTCAGCCACAAAACCAAGACCGAAACACTAAAGGTGGGCGAGTGTCCATATTCACCTAGGATATTCACACCTCCAGGCTAGTTGCCCAACACAATGCATCTGAAATTCTCCAGGTGCAACTAACACTAGGTAAGACTGCAATCCAAATTGTAGCTTGCTACAGATCCCCCACCATACCACAAGATTCTCACTACACCTTCCTAAACATACTGGAAAATATTAAGATACAACCAAACACCCTAATACTAGGTGATTTCAACTACCCTGCCATTAATTGGGAAAACTACTCGGGTACCAACTCCTTTTCCCAACGGTTCCTGGAATTCATAAATTCCAACACCCTGGATCAACTAATCCATTGTCCCACCAGGGCATCCAGTATCCTAGACCAGGTCATTACCAACATGGGAGATAGATGCTCCACACCAGTGGTCACCCCCTCATTGGTCAGGTCTGACCATAAGCAAATCACCCTTGACTTCCACATCCCACCCCCACCCCCCCAGTAAGGAAACCTCCTTAAAAAACTTCTCCAAAGCCAACTTCATGCTACTGAAGTCAGAAGTGACAAACTTCACAACACCCACGCAGACGGGATCTGGAAGTTTGACTGCAGAATCCCACACTAAGGCACTGTACGAGCACATCCACTCGTGCATGAATCGTGCCATCCCAAACAGAAAAAAGATGCTCTTCTCCAAAAAAAGGAAGCCAATCTGGTGGTCCCCTGCTATAAACAAACTATACAACAGAAGGAAGAAACTGTTGCAGAAAAGAGGAAAATCCCAGGATGCAAAAAACTCCCTCACCAGCCTCAGTAAGAAGCTGAGATCCCTCATAAAATCCTCAAAAGCTAGTTACGAAAATAAAATTGCCAAAGATTCCAAAGGCAACCACAAGGTATTCTATAGTTATTTCAAGAATCTAAATGGCAATGCTCAGATCTGCTCTGAACTACAACAGAATGGCATTAAATATACTAATCCCAAGGATATTGCCAATATCCTGGCAGATCGATTTAGTGCCAACTTCACTCCCCTCTAACCCCCTAAAGGGCCCATCTCAATACCAAAAGATTGCCAAATTCCGATAATCACAGCCACACAGGTAGAAACAGCACTCTCCAAAGCTAAAAATACAGCATCCATGGGACCAGATGACATCCCAGGCTGTGTACTACATGAACTACAAAATGAACTGGCACCCCACCTAAGTGTCATGTTTAATCATATCCTCACCTCAGGCTTCGTGCCCACTGAGTGGCGCACAGCTACAGTTATCCCACTCCACAAGGGAGGATCCAACTTGGATCCCGGGAACTACTGTCCCATCAGTCTGACAAGCCTGATCTGCAAGGGCATGGAACGCATTATCATGGAACTTATAAACAAAGACATTGGCAACCTCCAGACACTGGACCCCACCCAGTTTGGGTTTGTGAAGGGCCGATCTTGTCTCCTGAATCTGACTGACGTCTTCGAGTCGGTCTCCAGAACTGTGGACGAGGGTAAGGAGGTCCACACAGCCTATCTGGACCTCGCCAAGGCCTTCAACACCATCCCCCACTCTGGAATCATAGATAAACTTACTAAGCTGGGCATAAATCCCTATGTCACTTGATGGGTTGCCAACTGGCTTACTGACAGAACCCAGACTGTAAAAGTAGCCGACTCCAAATCCAGCTCCAGACAAGTGACAAGTGGAGTACCTCAGGGTTCAGTCCTGGGACCACTCTTGTTTGGCATCTACTTCTCTGAAGTACAGGCCAACACTAAGGGAGTCTGGCTAACAAAGTTTGCAGATGACTGCAAACTGGGAGCCATTATTGAATCCCCAAATGATGTGGATATTCTACAAAAGGGCCTTACAGAAACAGATGCCTGGTGCCAGAGCCATGTGCTCAAGCTTAATGCCAAGAAATGTATAGTCATCCCCTTTGGAAAAAAACATATACCCATGAACTACCACATAGGTGGCAGGACACTAAACATCGAAAGTGTGATGAGAGACTTAGGGACACAAGTGGACAGTGGTCTCACTTTCAATAACCACATCACCACAACAGTAAGGAAATCCTCCTATGTGGCACACCTTATCACTAAGGGCTTTTCATCCAGAAAAAAGGAGGTCATTGTCCCACTGTACTCATCCGTCATTAGACCCATTATAGAGTATAATGCCCCATTTGGTATGTAACTCACAAGACATCTGCAACAGCTGGAAAGGCCACAGAAATACCTCACTAAAAGAATCACAGGCCTAAAGCAGATGCCATATGCTGACCGTCTAAAAAAACTCCAGCTACACTCTGTGGCATATCGTCTTCTCAAAGGCGATCTCTGCTTAACATACAAGGCCATGCCAAACCCTGAGCTGTTGGACATGCTCCACTTAAAGAAATCCCAATCCCTCAGAACCACACGCTCCAGGGATCTAAACCTTATCATCACAATGAACAAAACATGCTGGAGGGATAGGGTCCTGACCCAGAGACTCCCCATACTCTGGAATAGACTGCCCATACATGTCAAGCAGAGCACCTCATTGGCCCTCTTCAAAAGGAACCTTGATGACTGGATGGGAGATAGGAAATTCACCCCGGGGATCATGTCAGTTGCCCTGCTAGACAGGGGCCCAGAGAAGTAAATATTGTGGGAAAAAATTTCCAGGGAATTGTTATGGCTAGGCTTGCATAGGCCTTAGGGCCAATAGCCTAGTACCAACCTATGAACCTATTACAGGAACTTTGCATTCTTCCAGTATAGAGATGGATCTTTTAGGGGGTGAGGGGGTAAAGTTAGCACTGAACCTATCTGCCAGGATGTTGGCAATATCAGTTGTGTCTGTATATTTACTGACATTGTGCTGTAACTCAGAGCAGATCTGAGTGTTGCCATTGAGATTCCTGACATAACTAAAGAATGCTTTGTGGTTGTCTTTAGAATCAGTGCTGATTTTGTTTTCATAACTAGCTTTGGTGGATTTTATCAGGGATCACAGCTTCTTACTGAGGCTGACCAGGGAGCTCCTCCACTCATGGCATTTTACTCTCTTTTGCAACAGTTTCTTCCTTCTGTTGTACAGTTTGTTTATGGCAGGGGACCACTAGATTGGCTTCCTTTTTTTGGAGGATAGCATCTTGGTTCTGTTTGGGATAGCACGATCCATGCACTTGTGTAAGTGCTTATAAAGTGCAATTGTGTAGGATTCAGTAGTCGTAACTGTATTGTCCATATGCATGGGTGTCATGAAGTTCACCACTTCTGTCTTAAGAAGCATGAAGTTGGCTTTGGAGAAATTTTTTACCATGGTTTCCTTAATGTGGGGTGGAGGCAGGATGTGGATATCTAGGGCGATTAGCTTATGGTCGGATCAGACCAATGAGGCATTGACTTCAGGTGTGGCACACTGGTCACTCATGTTGGTAATGACTAGGTCTAGGATATTGTTGTCCCTGGTGGGGGTGTGGATACGTTGATCCAGGGAATTGGAGTTTATGAATTCCAGAAAGAGTTGAGTGAAGGAGTTGGTACATGAGTAGTTTTCCAAGTTAATGGTGGGGTAGTTGAAATCACCCATTATTAGTGTGTTTGGTTGAACCCTAATATTTTCTAGTACATTAAGAAAAGAGGAGTGGGAATCCTGGGGCGTGGTGGGGGATCTGCTACAATTTAGATTGCAGTTTTGCCCAGCGTTAGTTGCACTTGGATAACCTCGGGTGCATTATGTTGAGCAACTAGCCTGGAGGTGTGGATATCCTTAATGAATATGGACACACTACTGCCTTTGGTGTTCCGGTCCAGGTTACATGGCCAAAATGTTCATGTTCACCAATGTGTTCTCTGTTATCCCAGGTGGTCTGAAGGTGGAGAACATAACCACAATCTGAATGACATTTTGAGTTTCATGCTAAATAGTTACAGCTTTTATCTTTAAAGGGTTTATACACCTTATTCCATAGCAATCCACATATCTTAATTACTGATTCATTGCCATATCCATGAATTATGAATGAATGAAGGATAACCAAAAAAAGGGTTCACACATGATTATGTATAGTCATGGATCCCTTATGCAGGCTTGTACTCAGCATGGAAATTTGCAGGATCTTTTTGTATTTCATACACAAAGCTATCAGTGTATTTTAAGCAACTGTCTCTTCCAGAAAAGGGGGATATCAGCCACAGTTGTGTAGGACTCATCACTGGGAGTCTTTATTTCTAACTTACTTTTGTGTGTTATTTATCCTTTGCTGACGTGGTTAGTTTCACTAAGCTAGTGACCAAGAAACCTGAGGTGGCATTTATACTACTAGGGGAAATTTAGCCAGGGGCATCGAGGAACTTAACTCTACTACTTTTAATAGGTGATGTGTGATCTTTTATATCCACCAGATCTACTGTCAACTCAAGCATACGAGTCTGCAGATTAAAATCTTATCCAAAAGCCACCATACTCAGGTATACAGAAACCCCCTTATGTTGCACTGCAGTGTCAGCAATCCATCTACTTAGTGTGGAAATAGAACCCAGAGCCTTTTACACATATTGCACCACTGACACTGCTCTTCATCTTTCTTCTTCTGTTCATTGTCAGATTTACAAGCAAGACAGCAAGGAATACAAATTGTTGATCCAGTTTTGTTAAAAGAAAATGAAATATCCAAAGCATAATAACCTAATTATTTCAATTACGTCAGAAGACTTCATGGAAGACTTCATTAAGAAATTGCCATATGAAGTAAAAAGTTAAGATGGTATTCATAGTCTTGGGTTTCTTATTTTCATAGCAGTAATCCATGTACCTTCAGCATGAATATGGAAATGTGAAGGAGTTGTTATAACCTCCCCCCTGCATTGAAAAAGTGTAACATGCTTATTGCATAAGGGATAAGTGGACAGCTAGTACTCTGATAAGGGATCTTAGACATTAAGTGTCCGATTCATAGACATGAATCTAATGATGCAAGTATCATACTAAGCTTGCAAATAGTCCTGAACTTATGCAAGTGAGCATCAATTTTCCAGGAGAATACATAGATGCAGGGGAAGATTGGTTGGGTAAATGTTTCATTTCGGTGCTTATGCATACCTGGACATATTACTGAAAGGGTTGCTTGCTGTGACAGACAAGGATATGCATGAGAATATTTCCTTTCACTTCTAGAAGAAACATCCTTTCAAATCCTCTGCCACTTTAGAGATAAGTGTCTTCAGTAATCCCCAGTCTCCACCACGAATTTCAATGCAGAGACCATGACCTGGTTATGCATCCTTCACCATTCTTCCTGAGAGGAATGAACAGGCTTGAATGTCATCATTCCTGTCCAACTTTCTCCAACCAGTTGCTACTATGTTCTAGGCCACAGGCACATTTTTATCACTCTGTAACATGGAGATGTTGTGAAAGTCAAACTCTGACTTTTAACAACCTGGTTTCATCTATCTATCTATCTATATGTGTACACACATGCACACACACACACACACACACACACACACACACACACACACACACACACACACACACACTTTCTATTTTGTAACCACAGACAATAGTATGTAACAAATAATGTAAATCATAGCATCCCCCAAACATATCACAAACCAAAATCAAGCAATTTTTAACCTTGTTTATTGTCCCTAATCACAGTTTTTATTGGTGATGTCAGTGAGAGGTTAATTTTCACCTGAATCCCTGCAAATGTGTAGCCTTTCTATTAAATCTTAAGGGCTGATTTCTTTTCCATATCATCTTATGTCAGACATTATCGCTGAACAGCTGTGTCATTTAATTTATTTGTCTCTGTTGGATAAAAGACTCTGACAGTAATTGATTGATTCCTTCAGGACATATTATTTTTCCAAGAATAAAACTGTGTTCATAATTTACAAATCAGGCTTGATCATCTTGCATATGCTAAATGATATGATGAAAATATTTCTAATTATCCTGATTAATGAGATGCTTTGAAGTAAAAATAATGTTTTGAAGGACTCTCTCACCTTGTGTACATGGCAACTGGGTGACCATGTCTGTAGCTGAAATCACTGCAGTAATCACAGGTCTCCCTATTGAAAAGGAGCATGTGTGGATGAAATCCCCCCAGAGAGGATAATGGCACTGGATACAGTTGAGTTAACATGACTAATGTGTCTCGATAACGTTGTGTGAAGGGTGGAGTTAGTACCTCTTAGGTCACAAACTGCTGTAGTGCTATAACAAAATAATATCCCCAAATACCCCTATGGTCAATATGAACTGAAGAAGCCTGCATAAAAGAAGCTAAATTATCAGTACTGATTCTGTGGCAGGGATACCTAATACTGGAATAAATTAAGAGATGACATTAAAGGCTATGACACCTTAGAAAATGTTAATGATTGGATAGCTACTATGGTAATAATAAGTTTAAGGAGTGACTATGTCACAGGTTGATATAGGTTTATATCATAGCCTGTACTGTAAACTTGAACTTGAAATTAGAGAGAACCAACTTACTAAGAGTTTATTATTAATTCTGAGATATTGACAACTGTGTGTTTGTTACATTACTTGGAAGATAGAAATTATAGTTTTCTGCATGGGGACTGTGGAAAGCTTTGCAACCAATGTAAAAAATATTTTTGCAGAGTTAACCAGCCTGTCTACTCATCATGACTGAATAACAGAATATTGCTGGAAAAATATTTGATTAAATAACCCATAGTCATTTAAAATAATTGGTCTCATACTCTTATGTGAAAATGCCAAAGAGGAAACTTGGATATCCGATAGTCACTCTCAAATTGTGGCGGATGAGTATGAAATGCATCAAGGCCACACAACAATGTACACACTCTTTAGTCTGCTGCACTTGCAAAAGTAGTTGTGTGAATGTAGTAATCAGAGCAGTAGCTGGTTTACAGACTGAGAGTGGGATTAAGATTGCATATCCCCAGCATGTGTTGTTGGAGGCTATGGAATAGTCTTCCATTACATATGGAAGAGTTCATAGGTACATAGGTATTCACTAGGCCTTTAACTCCCATAATAATTATTAACAATTATATTTGGCAATACAAATATACAATGGTGGGGCAAACAAGTATATGATGGTGTTATTACACATTTCATCTATCCATGAGAGCCAGTGTCATTAAACTGAGGTGAGTTTGTAATTACTCATTTATTCATCCAAATTATATTGAATAGAATAAGGGACATACTCTGTTTAATGGGGTAGCAAAGAAAGATGCATAGGCATGCATATTCTATGGGATACATTACTATCCCTCCAGCATATTCTATTAATTTTGCAAAAAAAAAAATTAGGTCCCTTGAGTGAGTATTTATGACACAACTGGATTTGTAAATGTGTAATAGGTTTGGCAGATTGGGGTCTATAGAGGCTCTATAAGTGAAGCAAAGGTTGCCTGTCAAAAGCCTATATGATACCAAGAAGAAAGACAAGGCTTTGAGATAGTCTGCATAGTGTTTAATGCTATTGATTTTTTTATTGGGAAAATGTTGTGGTCATTCCAGCTGTGACCAGTGTTTTGAGAGATACAAACAGAAAAGGGCATTATACTAAATGATCGGTCTAATGAGTGCTGTATACTTTGGAACAATTATATCACTGGATCTTGGCACTATATCTGTAGATATTAGCTGTGCAATAAAAAAGTACTTCCTTACCATAAAAAATATGCATTGCTCAATGGACAGCTCATTATAGATATCGTTTCTCAGATCTCTAAGCACGGGCTCAATTTTCAGAGTATTGTCAATGTGACAGTATCAAGAGAAGAAATTCTTGCCAAAGCATACAGTTACACATTTTTTGGCATTCAAATTTTAGTCCATGTTTTCTCACTTTTGAGACAGGGTTTCTTGTAAGATCCTGGTGTCCCCTTGGGAGTTTACAGTAGCACCAAGTTTTGTAGTCATCTGCTAACTTGGCTAATCACAAACCCTTAGCATTGATTTTGATCTCCAAGAAGCAAATGCCAAAGAGGAGTGGTCCAACAGCAGGGGCTCTCTGCTAGTGACAAGTCTTTTGGATAGGGGAGAGCTACCCACCCTTACTTCTTGGGTTCTGCTTGAGAACCATTTTTATATCTAATGAATAGCATTCGAGTTAACATTTCACTGACAGTACTGTTCTCAGTGATGCCTGTCTCTTACATAAATGCCTTAAGACTAGTGTCCTCATTCTTGGCATTTAGATTATTTCTTTCCCATGAGTACCAAGCTCGCCCCAGGCAGAGCCTTGTCACCACTGATGCTTTTATGTTTGTGCCCAGGATACTAAGACAGGCAGAGCCTTGTCACCACTGATGCTTTTATGTTTGTGCCCAGGATACTAAGATGTATTCTGAGTCGGAAAGTGCAGTGCTTAGTTATGTTTCTGTGGTATCTATGTTGTTTGTGGATAATGTTGCCTTTTTGATCTTATTTGAGATGGATCACTAACATAGACAAAGTAGTACACTGCAATATGTGAAGCACTGGCATGAGAAAAAACACTACAAAAACTTTTCAGTTCAAAAAATACAAAAAACACACGTAGAAAAGGTAATAGATTCTTTTTACTTCACCACAAAATCATCTGGTACCTCGGCCTCTTGCCTTCAAGGATACATACATCCAAATGCATTCTACTTTTATATCAGGTGAAACCATTAATTAATCAATCAATTAACTAATAAACTACCTAAACACTTTAATATAAAATATAAATCTCCCATTGCCTTGAACCTAATAAAGTGACCCATGCATATTTTTTAAAATACATTTTCCTATTTTAACTATTGTTATCTTTTTAAATACATACATTACAACATGTTTTAACATTTTATAATATAGACATTTTATATAAAATATAACACATCTTAAACATTTACTTACATATAATCTACCTCTAAATTTAACCCTCTGGGTGTTAAAGTGTCATAATTTAAAATCATTTTACTTTCAAGCACATTTAATTTTTGCTTCAACTCACCACTTTTTGCTTGGAAAGGTCTTGCCAAAACACTGAAGAAAAAAGTGGAGTCATCTCCCCCATGTACTCTACAAAAATGATCTGCCACAGGGCTCCTATAATTCTTATTTTGAATATCACCTAAATGTTCTAGAATTCTAACCTTAACAGCTCTTTTAATTTGATGTATCATTTTATTTTTTCACATCCACATCCTATAGCACACACTACTCCACATGAATTGCAAGTAAACCTATCTTTGCTTAAACATTTACTATTATTTATTAGACCTCCTGAAATGTTTCTAATTTTGTGACAAACTTTGCATTTTCCACAAGAAAATGAACCCATGACTAATTCACCCAATGCAAACAAAGGCTAATTCAACAATTAATAAAGGTTAGAGTATCTCCCATATGCAAATTTTACTTCACCTGGAAATACATCACCAACTACCTCATCTAAACATACCAAATGCCATAAGCCCAAAAGCAGTTATCTCAATATGGGTGAAAAGGAAGAATATTTAGAAACAAAATAAATGTCCATGCCCCAAAAAGTCAGGCTTCAAATTTCAGCTCGTATTCTTACTTATTCCTTGCCCTTATTATTAACCTGAAACTCTTTACCTGTCTTTTCTCTTCTTAAATCATGGTCCAATTTTTCTCTATCATAACCCCTTAGCAACAGTCTCTCCCTTGTTTCCACCAAAAATAAAGTTCTATATCCCTCCTCAGAAGTATTATGGGGAATTTTCTTATATTCCCCCAAAGGCAATGAATTAATCAAATGTGAAGGGTGCATGCTTGTCGCAAACAAAAAAGTATTTACAGCTGTAGGCTTCCTATATGGGCTGTATTGAATAACCTGATGTTTATCCACATAAAACTCAACATCCAAAAATTGTATAACAGAATTACCAAAACATGTGGAAAATTGATGTCATGTGCATTACAATTCAAGCCTACAATAGATTGCTTAAATTCTATAGGTGAGCCCTTACACAAGAAAAAAAGGTCATCAATAAATGGGGTAGCAAAGAAAGATGCATAGGCATGCATATTCTATGGGATACATTACTATCCCTCCAGCATATTCTATTAATTTTGCAAAAAAAAAAATTAGGTCCCTTGAGTGAGTATTTATGACACAACTGGATTTGTAAATGTGTAATAGGTTTGGCAGATTGGGGTCTATAGAGGCTCTATAAGTGAAGCAAAGGTTGCCTGTCAAAAGCCTATATGATACCAAGAAGAAAGACAAGGCTTTGAGATAGTCTGCATAGTGTTTAATGCTATTGATTTTTTTATTGGGAAAATGTTGTGGTCATTCCAGCTGTGACCAGTGTTTTGAGAGATACAAACAGAAAAGGGCATTATACTAAATGATCGGTCTAATGAGTGCTGTATACTTTGGAACAATTATATCACTGGATCTTGGCACTATATCTGTAGATATTAGCTGTGCAATAAAAAAGTACTTCCTTACCATAAAATATATGCATTGCTCAATGGACAGCTCATTATAGATATCGTTTCTCAGATCTCTAAGCACGGGCTCAATTTTCAGAGTATTGTCAATGTGACAGTATCAAGAGAAGAAATTCTTGCCAAAGCATACAGTTACACATTTTTTGGCATTCAAATTTTAGTCCATGTTTTCTCACTTTTGAGACAGGGTTTCTTGTAAGATCCTGGTGTCCCCTTGGGAGTTTACAGTAGCACCAAGTTTTGTAGTCATCTGCTAACTTGGCTAATCACAAACCCTTAGCATTGATTTTGATCTCCAAGAAGCAAATGCCAAAGAGGAGTGGTCCAACAGCAGGGGCTCTCTGCTAGTGACAAGTCTTTTGGATAGGGGAGAGCTACCCACCCTTACTTCTTGGGTTCTGCTTGAGAACCATTTTTATATCTAATGAATAGCATTCGAGTTAACATTTCACTGACAGTACTGTTCTCAGTGATGCCTGTCTCTTACATAAATGCCTTAAGACTAGTGTCCTCATTCTTGGCATTTAGATTATTTCTTTCCCATGAGTACCAAGCTCGCCCCAGGCAGAGCCTTGTCACCACTGATGCTTTTATGTTTGTGCCCAGGATACTAAGACAGGCAGAGCCTTGTCACCACTGATGCTTTTATGTTTGTGCCCAGGATACTAAGATGTATTCTGAGTCGGGAAAGTGCAGTGCTTAGTTATGTTTCTGTGGTATCTATGTTGTTTGTGGATAATGTTGCCTTTTTGATCTTATTTGAGATGGATCACTAACATAGACAAAGTAGTACACTGCAATATGTGAAGCACTGGCATGAGAAAAAACACTACAAAAACTTTTCAGTTCAAAAAATACAAAAAACACACGTAGAAAAGGTAATAGATTCTTTTTACTTCACCACAAAATCATCTGGTACCTCGGCCTCTTGCCTTCAAGGATACATACATCCAAATGCATTCTACTTTTATATCAGGTGAAACCATTAATTAATCAATCAATTAACTAATAAACTACCTAAACACTTTAATATAAAATATAAATCTCCCATTGCCTTGAACCTAATAAAGTGACCCATGCATATTTTTTAAAATACATTTTCCTATTTTAACTATTGTTATCTTTTTAAATACATACATTACAACATGTTTTAACATTTTATAATACAGACATTTTATACAAAATATAACACATTTTAAACATTTACTTACATATAATCTACCTCTAAATTTAACCCTCTGGGTGTTAAAGTGTCATAATTTAAAATCATTTTACTTTCAAGCACATTTAATTTTTGCTTCAACTCACCACTTTTTGCTTGGAAAGGTCTTGCCAAAACACTGAAGAAAAAAGTGGAGTCATCTCCCCCATGTACTCTACAAAAATGATCTGCCACAGGGCTCCTATAATTCTTATTTTGAATATCACCTAAATGTTCTAGAATTCTAACCTTAACAGCTCTTTTAATTTGATGTATCATTTTATTTTTTCACATCCACATCCTATAGCACACACTACTCCACATGAATTGCAAGTAAACCTATCTTTGCTTAAACATTTACTATTATTTATTAGACCTCCTGAAATGTTTCTAATTTTGTGACAAACTTTGCATTTTCCACAAGAAAATGAACCCATGACTAATTCACCCAATGCAAACAAAGGCTAATTCAACAATTAATAAAGGTTAGAGTATCTCCCATATGCAAATTTTACTTCACCTGGAAATACATCACCAACTACCTCATCTAAACATACCAAATGCCATAAGCCCAAAAGCAGTTATCTCAATATGGGTGAAAAGGAAGAATATTTAGAAACAAAATAAATGTCCATGCCCCAAAAAGTCAGGCTTCAAATTTCAGCTCGTATTCTTACTTATTCCTTGCCCTTATTATTAACCTGAAACTCTTTACCTGTCTTTTCTCTTCTTAAATCATGGTCCAATTTTTCTCTATCATAACCCCTTAGCAACAGTCTCTCCCTTGTTTCCACCAAAAATAAAGTTCTATATCCCTCCTCAGAAGTATTATGGGGAATTTTCTTATATTCCCCCAAAGGCAATGAATTAATCAAATGTGAAGGGTGCATGCTTGTCGCAAACAAAAAAGTATTTACAGCTGTAGGCTTCCTATATGGGCTGTATTGAATAACCTGATGTTTATCCACATAAAACTCAACATCCAAAAATTGTATAACAGAATTACCAAAACATGTGGAAAATTGATGTCATGTGCATTACAATTCAAGCCTACAATAGATTGCTTAAATTCTATAGGTGAGCCCTTACACAAGAAAAAAAAGGTCATCAATAAATCTACCATACAGCACTACTTGTTTCTTCCAAAATTCAGTGTTATATACAAACAATTTTTCAAAATAACCCATATATATCACTGCATAAGTGGGTGCATAAGAAGCACCCATTGCTGTGCCCTTTTTCTGCAGGTAGATCTGTTTTTCAAACCTAAAGTAATTATGAGTCAAACAAAACTCTAATAACCTTACCACAAAACTAGTTTTAGGGCCATCACCCATAATCTCATACACAGCCTCCAAACCAAATCTATTCTGATAGAAGTGTAAAGGGAACTCACATCAACCGACGCCCACTAATAATCTTTTTCCCAACGGATTTTACTTACTTTTTCACAGAGTTCCTGAGTATTCTTAATATGAGAAGGAACCCTGTTCAGATACTCTTTCAGCACAGAATCCAAAAAAAAATCCTACGTTACTTACAAAAGAATGTACTCCAGACATTATTGGCCTACCTGGAGGGTTAGCAATATTTTTATGTATTTTAGGTATAACATAAAAATAAGGATCAGTAGCATCTTTAACTACAAATTTCTTTACATCTTCCTTAGCAAAAAAGCCTAACCTCTCACCTCTTTCAAGTAGTTCCAACAGTTCCGTAGTGTACTCATTTACTGGGTTGTCAGTTAAAAGCATATAATCCTCTTCACATTTCAACAGATCTAACTCCATTTTCTAATATTGTTTTTTTGACATTACAGTCCAAGTTCTACCCTTATCAGCTTGCCTAAACACAAAATCCTTTAAACAACCTCAAAGTCTGGTTAACTCTAACCACTCAGACTTAGTCAAATTGTAAGACTTTTTAACTTTTAAAAATTTACTATAGGCAAGTTCAACCTTTTTAAGTAGAACTTGTTCAAAAATAGCAACAGCTGAACATTTGGGAGGAACACAGAGACTGGGAAAAACTAAACAAATTTTGTCCCCCTACTCAGCAAACTAACCATATCTTTAGTTAAATGAACATCACATAAATTAACAGCTTTTAAACGGTCATGAGAAACATTCATGGGAGATACTCAAACCTTAAGGAATTGTTGAATAAGCCTTTGTTTGCATCAGGTGAATTAGTCATGGGTTCATTTTCTTGTGGAAAATGCAAAGTTTGTCACAAAATTAGAAACCTTTCAGGAGGTCTAAAGAACAATAGGACATTTTCAAGCAAAGATAGGTTTACTTGCAATTCATGTGGAGTAGTGTATGCTATAGGATGTGGATGTAAAAAAATAAAATGGTACATAGGTCAAACTAAAAGAGCTGTTAAGGTTAGAATTCTAGAACATTTAGGTGATATTCAAAATAAGAATTATAGGAGCCCTGTGGCAGATCATTTTTGTAAAGTACATGGGGTAGATGACTCCACTTTTTTCTTCAGTGTTTTGGCAAGACCTTTCCAAGCAAAAAGTGATGAGTTGAAGCAGAAATTAAATGTGCTTGAAAATAAAATGATTTTAAATTATGGCACTTTGACACCCAGAGGGTTAAAGTTAGAGGTAGATTATATTTATGTAAATGTTTAAGATGTGTTATATTTTGTATAAAATGTCTGTATTATAAAATGTTATAGTGTATGTATTTAAAAATATAACAATAGTTAAAATAGGAAAATGTATTTAAAAAATATGCATGGGTCACTTTACTAGGTTCAAGGCAATGAGAGAGTTATATTTTATATTAAAGTGTTTAGGTAGTTTATTAGTTAATTGATTGATTAATTAATAGTTTCACCTGATATAAAAGTAGAATGCATTTGTATTTATGTATCCTTGAAGGCAAGAGGCTGAGGTACCGGATGATTTTGTGGTGAAGTAAAAAGAATCTACTACCTTTGCTACGTGTGTTTTTTGTATTTTTTGAACTGAAGAGTTTTTGTAATGTCACTGTCTCAAGTAGAGGGTATATCAGGGACCAGTCAGGTCCCGTTGGCTGCAGATAATTTGTTGTCTGCTGACCTGGTTAGAGAAAGAGAAGCCAGGCTTGCAGGCTGTGATCCTTGGTTTGCTCCTGAAGTTATGGACAATTGCGCTCAGTTTGATGAGCTACAGCACTTGATGACCAAGGAAATTAATTTATTTTTTGATACCAAGTTACTTAAAAAATATGTGGAATTGAAGATTGTTCCTAGTGGACTCAGGATTGGCAAATTGCCTGCCTGGGAGTTCACCGATGAGGAACAAGATCTTCAGGAAGAATGGAGGAAGGCTTAGTTGAAGTGTTCATTAGAATGGATCCGTGTGTTAATTAAAAGAAATGCACACACAGGTGCAAAGCTGCAGGAGCAGATCGTCAATTTACAACACAAACTGAAAAATGACTCTGATAATGGAGTTTTTGTTGGCAGGATAGGTGAAATAAAGGTCCGACTAAATAAAGCTCAGTCGGAAGTGTTGGCTAGAAAGAAAAGAAAATTGGTTCGTGATATGAGGGATTTTGACAGCGGAACCTTTTTTTCTTGGCAGTGAGCACAACGTTGCGATAACAACAGGTTGGGAAGCAGGAAGTCCAACTCCAGAGAGTCATCATGGTCATCAGTTGAAACGCTGTCGAAGAAGAGCGTTTCATTTGAAAATATAGGGTCATTGGGAGCTGAAACCTCCTCAAATTTATCCCCTGAGGCGGATGGAGAGGTTTTGGGTCAAGGCAATCACCAAAAGGGACGGAAGAATCGTCCGAGAGGCAGAAAATATTGAATGTTTCAAGTAAAGGTGACTTTGTTTTGAATATAGTTGGCAAATTCGTTGAGCTTAATGACTGTGATTTTGATAGTCTAATGGATAATGGTAATATCATTGAGCCGGTTTTGAATGATGATGTGAATTTAAATGTGAATACTGGCTCAAGAAGTGCTAGCAAATTTGATAGTATTGAAGTTGTAAATACTAGTGCTGGACATGTTAATAACTGTTTTTCCACCAGCTCAAGCAATGCCAATGGACCTAGTTTTGTTGAACTTCCTGAAATGAATGTTTCTCATGACAGTTTAAAAACTGTTAATTTATGTCATGTTCATTTAACTACAGATATGGTTAGTATGCTGAGTAGGGGGACAAAATTTATTCCAACTAAGATCCCCACTCTGGCTGAAATTTTAATGGACATCAAAAAGTTTTGTAGAAAGCTGAATTTAAGAGTGTATTTTGACAAACTTAGTAAAGAAAGAAGTAATGATGTGAATGATGTGAGTTTTGATGAGGAAAATGATTCTTTAATGAATGTTTCTATTTATGACTATTATGAGGGGTCGGAATGTGAATGTGAAGCTAAGGATGACATGCCTAAATGTGATAACTATGATGTAGGTTTCAGTAGGTTCAATTTGCCCCCTTTAGTTTCTCCCAGTCGCGTTGTTCCTCCCAAATGTTCAGCCGTTACTATTTTTGAACAAGTTCTACTTAAAAAGGTTGAACTTGAGCATAGTAAATTTTTAAAAGTGAAAAAGTCTTACAATTTGACTAAGTCTGAGTGGTTAGAGTTAACCAGACTTAGAGGTTGTTTAAAGGATTTTGTGTTTAGGCAAGCTGATAAGGGTGGAAATTGGACTGTAATGTCAAAAAACAATATGAGAAAATGGCTTTAGATCTATTGAAATGTGAAAAAGATTATGTGCTTTTAACTGACAACCCAGTGAATGAGTACACTACAGAACTGTTGGAACTACTTGAAAGAGGTGAGAGGTTAGGCTTTTTTGCTAAGGAAGATTTAAAGAAATTTGTAGTTAAAGATGCTACTGATCCTTATTTTTATGTTATATCTAAAATACATAAAAATATTGCTAACCCTCCAGGTAGGCCAATAGTGTCTGGAGTACATTCTTTTGTTCGTAATGTAGGATTTTTTTTTTTTGGATTCTGTACTGAAAGAGTATCTGAACAGGGTTCCTTCTCATATTAAGAATACTCAGGAACTCTGTGAAAAAGTACGTAAAATCTGTTAGGGAAAAAGATTATTACTGGGTGTTGGTTGATGTGAGTTCCCTTTACACTTCTATCAGAATAGATTTGGTTTGGAGGCTGTGTATGAGATTATAGGTGATGGCCCTAAAACTAGTTTTGTGGTAACGTTATTAGAGTTTTGTTTGACTCATAATTACTTTAGGTTTGAAAAACAGATCTACCTGCAGAAAAAGGGCACAGCAATGGGTGCTTCTTATGCACCCACTTATGCAGTGATATATATGGGTTATTTTGAAAAAATTGTTTGTATATAACACTGAATTTTGGAAGAAGCAAGTAGTGCTGTATGGTAGATTTATTGATGACCTTTTTTTCTTGTGTAAGGGCTCACCTATAGAATTTAAGCAATCTGTTGTAGGCTTGAATTGTAATGCACATGGCATCAAGTTTTCCACATGTTTTGGTAATTCTGTTATACAATTTTTGGACGTTGAATTTTATGTGGATAAACATCAGGTTATTCAATACAGGCCATATAGGAAGCCTACAGCTGTAAATAATTTTTTGTTTGCAACAAGCATGCACCCTTCACATTTGATTAGTTCATTGCCTTTGGGGGAATATAAGCAAATTGCCTGTAATACTTCTGAGGAGGGATATAGAACTTTATTTTCGGTGGAAACACGGGAGAGACTGTTGTTAAGGGGTTATGACAGAGAAAAATTGGACCATGATTTAAGAAGGGTACAGACAGGTGAAGAGTTTCAGGTTAATAATAAGGGACAAGGAATAAGTAAGAATAGGAGCTGAAATTTGAAGCCTGACTTTTTGGGGCATGACATTTATTTTGTTTCTAAATATTCTTCCTTTTCACCCATATTGAGATAACTGCCTTTGGGCTTATGACATTTGGTATGTTTAGATGAGGTAGTTGGTGAAGCATTTCCAGGTGTAGTAAAAGTTTCATATGGGAGATACTCTAACCTTAAGGAATTGTTGAATAAGCCTTTGTTTGCATCGGGTGAATTAGTCATGGGTTCATTTTCTTGTGGAAAATGCAAAGTTTGTCACAAAATTAGAAACATTTCAGGAGGTCTAATAAATAATAGGAAATGTTCAAGCAAAGATAGGTTTACTTGCAATTCATGCGGAGTAGTGTATTCTATAGGATGTGGATGTGGAAAAAAAATGGTACATAGGTCAAACTAAAAGAGCTGTTGAGGTTAGAATTCTAGAACATTTAGGTAATATTCGAAATAACAATTATAGGAGCCCTGTGGCAGATCATTTTTGTAAAGTACACGTGGGAGATTACTCCACTTTTTTCTTCAGTGTTTTGGCAAGACCTTTTTCCAAGCAAAAAAGTGATGAGTTGAAGCAAAAATTAAATGTGCTTGAAAGTAAAATGATTTTAAATTATGGCACTTTGATACCCAGAGGGTTAAATTTAGAGGTAGATTATATTTAAGTAAATGTTTAAGATGTGTTATATGTTGTATAAAATGTCTGTATTATAAAATGTTATAATGTATGTATTAAAAATATAACAATAGTTAAAATAGGAAAATGTATTTAAAAAATATGCATGGGTCACTTTATTAGGTTCAAGGCAATGGGAGATGTATATTTTATATTAAAGTGTTTAGGTAGTTTATTAGTTAATTGATTGATTAAGTAATGGTTTCACCTGATATAAAAGTAGAATGCATTTGGATGTATGTATCCTTGAAGGCAAGAGGCCAAGGTACCAGATGATTATTTGCTGAAGTAAAAAGAATCTACTACCTTTGCTACGTGTGTTTTTTTTATTTTATGAGAAAAAACACCCCTGAATTTGAAGCTATGAAAGTCTCTTAGAAATGTATTCTTCATGTTTCATGGTCATCTGCTCTTACAGAAGCAGTTAAGTATCTAGGAGTTTTTGTTCATGAATAATGACAAGGGGGAATATGAAACAGACAACCAGACTATGGCAGCATTCACAATTTTGTTGGTGATGAACAAACATTTGTTAATGGAGAGCTCCATTCTTGGACAAAGCTCTTAGTTTGTTAGTCAGTCTATGTTTCTGTCTTCACCTGTAATCAAGATTTATGGGTAAAAGAATAATGCACTTCAGGATGTTTTTCTTATATCCAGACTTGGCAGTAGTATTTTTTTTGTTTTACGAACACTTGTAAAAACAGATAAACCAAGGAACAGAGATTACGTGGTTCCAAACAGCTTGGAGAAATAATCCACAACAGTTTTTTAGCGCTTTCAGTCACCAATTTATTATGCGACCTTCTTCAGAAACCATTACTTTACTCTGTTGCTTCATTTTATACCTCTTAACAGGAAGTTACCTCATAATTACACATATTGAATTAAAGTGCCATTCTACCATTTCTATCAACCTTCAATAAAAAATTCTTTGTATAAAAAGTTCTTTGTATAAAAATATATTCTTGTATGTGTTCTCGTCTGTCAAAGACTCTTCCATATTTTGTGTATATTCATCACTATTCATAATCACTATTTTGCCACCTTTGTCGGCTTTCATTATTCTGATACTTCTGTCATTACTCAGAGAACGTAACGCCTTTATTTCCAAATCTGACAAATTGTTGTCACAAGTGTTGTGTTTTATTTTTCTAAACTCTTTTTCACAACAATTTTGAAAAACCTGTAAGGTATTAAGCAAAGGTGGATTATAAGTGCTTGGCCTTGTGACATTTGGTGTTCCCCCACTGTTAATACTGGCTATATCATGCATGATGTAATTTAAATTTAGTTTTCTTAAATATAGTCTAAAATCTATTAACAATTTCCCCATGTTGAATTTATTCGAGGGAATAAATGAAAAGCCTTTTTTGAGAACACTTCTAGCTTCATCAGACAAAGATATTCTTGACACATTTAAAATGTCCACTTCATAATTGTCTATTTCTGTTGATTCTACCACCTTTTCCTGTTCTTTCCCTTCATCTTGTGCTTTTTCTGTGTGGCATTGTACCACCTTGTAGTTCTTTTGTGTAAATTGTTGTTTACTTGAAAAGGGGCCCCTGAAATATTGCTTGATGTGCTGGCTACCTCAGCATAAGTAATGTTGTCATTGTTGTTATTATTCACTTTGTTGGAAATCATCACTTGTTCAACATTCTCATTTACCTCCGAAGTCTGAATATTAACATTGTCATCCTTAGATGTAGATTTGGACATTTCTAAGGGTGAAACTCGTTCAACCCTTGTTGTAGTTCTTTTGTCATTTAATTCAGTGTTACTCTGAATTATAGTGTTGGGGTTTTCCTCATTCCCTTCTTCATTAATGATGTATGCTCTGTTTGAATTATAAGCCAAGAGATCCCTTTTCAATTTGTGTTGTTTTCTCGTTACTACTGTCGCTCTATGTCTCTCAGCTTTGGCTTCTACACCATTATATAAAGCTGTAAAATTATGGAAGGAGGTGTGTCCCTTAATTCTTTGATCTAAAGTCTTAATTACCTCCTTCAATTTGTTTAACTCGGCCTTGTAATGATCTATTAATATAGTCATCATCTTTATTCCGGTGTCATTGTATAATTTAATCAAGTCTAAACATAATTTGTCCCCAGGCGAAACGCAATTAGGAAATTTTGCTGTGCGCAAGCCTTGCGGGACAACCTGACGCCTTACACACTCTTCCAAGTATTGCACTTCCAAAAGTAAGTTTACATGTTGTATTACCGCTTTTTCCATGTCAAAAATACTTTTGCGACAGTTAATATACTCCATGTTATCATTACTTACTCTGAAAGACACTGTAATGTTCTCAACATCCGCAAAAGGATTTTCGTTGTCTCTGGATACATATCTCCAAACGTCGCTACCATTATCTGCCAACGTTGAACCTCCTTCTTTACGGTTGTTGTTATGTTGAAGTTCTACGGCTTGCCCTCTATTCTCGGCTCGTACATTAGTTTGAAAAATAGACTCACCATTCTCTTAACAGGAAGTTACCTCATAATTACACATGTTAAATTAAAGTGCCATTCTACCATTTCTATCAACCTTCAATAAAAAATTCTTTGTATAAAAAGAGGTTAAGAGGTATAAAATGAAGCAACAGAGTAAAGTAATGGTTTCTGAAGAAGGTCGCATAATAAATTGGTGACTGAAAGCGCTAAAAAACTGTTGTGGATTATTTCTCCAAGCTGTTTGGAACCACGTAATCTCTGTTCCTTGGTTTATTTTTTTTTGTTTTATGACACTATTGCGAACTAAAATGCTTGTCTAATAACCAATGATGCTGCACATGAAAACAAAACTTGACTTGATTTTTCTTAATTGCAGAAGTGGGGACCTGGTTTTGCCACATATTTATTTAACAAAAACTCAGAAGCTGGTATTCAGAAAGGGCAACCTACAGCAGTAAGCCCTAACAAGTGTTGCTACCACTGGCAGCGGCCTTTTCTGATTTAGAGACAGGCCCATAGCAGTGATTCTGTAAGACAACCACAGTGAGCCATTTCACCAGCTGTGCTACATGCAAATGAGGCATTTTGGTGGAGAGGTCTATGCTATATCTTAATGCGATTTCACCCAGAAATGTCTGCAGTAAGGAATTTACACAGGCAATGAATTCAGAGAATTGCCAGCTGCAGTCAGTTTTTGTGTGTTTTCATGTGATCAACTTTCAGTACCTCGAGATGAAAATTATGAAAGTGCAGTTATTCGAAACTGCACTTTAACAAATGACAGTTTACCGAATCTGTGGTTGTAGTGGTGTGCTGCAATTTGTCTTTAAGGTGCAGTGTGGTCTGGGATTTAGACATGGTAGACGATGTGTGGTTGTGTATGGAGATTCAGGTAGATTTTAACTCTTTAAGGGTTTGGGGTAGAGATTTATTATTTTTAGTTGTTTGAGAAGTTTTGGGAGTAGGTTTGGGTAGATAGGTGAGAGTGTGTGTTTGTTAGTGTTGAAGCTGGTGAGTTTTGTAAATTTGTAGTATGTGTGTTTTTCTTGGGTATGTTTGACAGTGTGCAAAGTAAGTGTAGGGTGCATAATGGTATTTTTTTGGTGTTTTTGGTGGTAGTGCGGCCTCAGAGTTGGTATATATAAGTAGCGGGGTGTGGGGGGGCAGACCCCCACATGAGGGTGCAGAGGGGCTTGCCCCCTGCTTATACATAGGTTATGTGGGTTTTGTTGCTTTGTTTGGTGTAGGAATGGAGGTGTTATTTGTGATTTTGTGGTGGAGGGTATATTAAAAAACTAAACGTCGCTAGCGTAAAATTCTGTATTATGAACCTTCTGTATAGTGACATTCATTTTTTAAAATTTTTCTTTCTAGTGCGTATTCGGTATTTCCATCTTGAGTTACTGAAAGTTGATCTTTCAGTATTCCGAGATTTGAAAGTAGACCCATATATGGAAGTACTTTTTGTGTCAATTGTTCATATTGCAAAGTGGTATCGAGAACTAAATCAGTGACTTCGGTTAATACGTCTAGGGTGTTTAATATCAGACACTTGATTACTTGTACAAGTGAATGGGTAGTTTATTTAGTGGTGTGTCAGTGTGGAGCAGACTTCCAGACCCTTTATTTATTTATTTAACATTTGTTTACCAGGAAAGTCCAACTTGGAACAAAGCCAATTTTCAGTGGAGGCCCAGGGAGAAACGCTCTGGACGCATGTCTTTGTGACATGGGAGGAAACTGGGGCACCCGGAGGAAACCCACACAAATGCAGGGAGGACATGCAGACTCCGCACAGAAAGCACCCCAGCCGAGAATCAAACTGAAGAACCTCTTGTTGTGAGGTAACAATGCTACCGCTGCACCACTGTGCTGTCTTTAAACTGAGAATTGCACTACACTTGAGTGACATCCAATGCAGACATCCAAGAAGTGCTTTATATAAAGATTTGTTGAACCATACTACTGACCATTTTGTTTTTGTAGGTATTGATATGGTGGTGGGGGATGGTTTGTCAGATAAGCATAAACATAATATTCTTAACTGTAAAGAAATCATGTGGATCATCTATTTAGGAGCACTGTTTAAACCCGGTTTGAATGAGCATATTTAACATTTGATAACAGTTTTTGGTTATAATTTATTTAGTTGTGTGTTTGTTTTTTGATATTTTGGCTCTTTATATGAGTTGATGAACTGGGTTTGTTGTGAGAATGTCTTTAAAAGGGAAGTTATATATTCCCTGATACCTAGTAGTACTTGTTAATGCACTGATGATGCCATAGGGTGAAACTGGTTTCTTCCTTGCCATTTTTGTAGACAGTGGTTTGCTCCTTGCCATTTTTCATATATTGAGTTAAATTTATTTGGACTTCACAATTTCTGTGGATATATGTAGTTATTGGTGCTGGAGTTTGAGAAATGGAGTTGTTATTTGGTTCTACGTTGCACCTTATTATTACTGGCACAGTTATGTTGCGTGAACTATATGATATATATGTATATGGTTCGCCTGCATTACAAATGCAGGGGTGTGATTGAATGTCAATGGTACAAATGGATGAATGGTGGATATGTCGATGGTATGGAATATCAGTACAGGTAAGTAGGGTTGGGGGGGTGAGAGCATGAGTATGTGTGTGTGTGTACAGTATGTGAGTTAGGGTTAGGGTCAGGGGTGAATAAAGGATGGGTGTTATGTGTTTGTGTACAGGTTTGTGTATTTTAGGTTAAGGGTTAGGTTAGTGGATAGATGTAGTAGTGTTGTATGTGTGTGTTTGTTAACTCTTGTTTGTCTGAGTTCTTCCTGTATAGTGGCAGCATTTCAGAAAGTTTTAATAACATTAAGGTGTCATGTTAGGGTTGAGGGAAGGGGCAGTGTTAGGGTTAGTACCCATTACTTAGGTGGTGTAGGGGGCTGGCTAATCAAATATGCTGATAATAGTAAGATAGGGATTGTTATTACTAACAGTGATTAATCACATAATTCATTCTTTTTTGGGAAAAAAAGTAATAATGCTGGGCCATTATCACTGGGCTACAACTTAGTCCTGACAAGTGTAATATTATCTATTTGAAAACTACTTCTGTATTAAAGCCAATTTCATTTATATCAAATATACTTCAGGTAGTGAAGCATTATTAAGTATTTAAGTATATCAAACAACTATTCATTGAGCACGCATGTTGACACTATTACATGCCTAGCTTTAAAGCAGTTGATTATTATGTTTAAGAATAAGTAACTTATTTATTTTGACATTATTATTTATTTGCTATGTAAAATCTATGTTTGAATTTAGCAATATGTTTTGTATATATAGTAAAAAAAAAAAACAGTTTGGAATCAAGTCAAAAGAAATTCACAAATAAAATCATATATCCATCAAGTATGACATATAAGGAACGGTGTAAATATCTCAATCTACATACGAGTTAGATATATTAACAAAAATGTATCTTTGCCTGTAAGCTGTTTCATTACCAATGTTAGTAACCCCATAGGATATTGAAACATGAGCAAACCTGAACTCAGGTTTCAAGAGTTAAGATTTCACATCCCTAAATTTAACATTACCTCAAGATAATGCTTAGAGCTGTGGCTTTATGGAATAAACTGCCTATCTATATAAGGCAATCAGACAATAACTGGCTATCTATATAAGGCAATCAGACAATAACAAAATTAGAGATTAATTTAGACTGCTATGTATATGAGTTAGCATATCATTCTGGTATATAGAAATCAGTGTAACTTGATAATTAACTTGTTGATGATGGTGATCATGTGTCCAGTCTCTATGCTTCCTCTCAGGAATGCAACAGATCACTAGGATACATCACCAAATATTTTGTAACAGTAAAGGTATATAAAATTCAGTAAACAAAATATTTCATTACTGTTTTTGGACTCCACTACACATTTTTATTAAAAGTTACAATAGTACTCCATACTTTTCAATATGAGTCATATCAAATGTTGCTATAACCTTGATATTCCTTTGTTTTTCAAGCAGCAAAAAGGAGTCAATCTTTGCATTTCTAGACAAGATGCAGTTTTGGGTTTTGGATAAGATAACGTGTTAAGATGGTAACCACAACATTATGACAACTTCTCTGCCTCCTTAAGGCTCAGCTTTAGATGACTGATTATCCTTCAGAGATGCATAGAGTTTCATCACCACATAAAATACCATGTAATCATTCTCCAATCTTAAACCAGTTTGATACAAATGTACCTGACCTGCAACACAGTTAAGGCTCCTATACATAGCACAAGCAGAAAACTATAACTCAAAGTGGAAAAGGATGATGACTAAATGGGGGGAGAAACAAGGAGAAACTGGGATTTTCGATGCAGACCTTTAAGGAGAACAACAATACCCATACAGAATATTATATTCATAAAGTATCAAAGTATTTTAAGAACTAAGCCAGCATGCTAATGGAGAAAGGAGATTCTGCCGATAGGGATGACTGCAATTAGGGATACAGACAATAGGTAAGAGGGGGCTGGAGTTTATTGGAGAAAACTGGCAAATGAACCAAGGTATTAGGAGTAAATAACTAGAGAGGGAAAGGTAATAGACTGGGAAGAGGCCAAGAATTTATTTGGACTACAGGTTAGAGATTGCCTTCCGTATCAAGGATTGATATTAGAGTATAGGCAGAGAGAAAGAAATAAGGGGTGGGGTCCTAAATGAAAGACCAGCACTGGTAGAGTTTGTAGTAGAATCTAGAACAGAAACTGCCATGAAGAAATAAATAATTAGTAGAGCATAAAAACATTGCATGATAACTGTAAAAATCGATCAGAGGAGGCTATAAATGATTGGGAAGAGAGACTGGATATGCAATTCACAAGAAAAAGTGGGGGGATATATGCATGTCTCCCAAATATGCAACATAGTCTAGAAGATTTAGAATCTTTACTTGTAAGTGTTTACATAGGTATTTTTATACCCCAAGTGGACTCCAAATGAGGTAGACCGCAACTGCTGGAGGTGTGATGGGGAAGAAAGAGGTAACTGGGAACATATTTTCTGGGAGTTTAATATTGGCAGACTATAAAGATTCAGTGCAGATACTGGGTGAGCAAATTGGTGTAACTAAGGAAATGATTCCTTTGAGCTATGTACAGAATCGGAATTGTAGACATAGTAATGCCATGCTGAGTCTAATTATGGTGGTTGCCAAAAAAGCATTTACTTGAAAATGGAAATCAAAGTCTAAACCAATTTTACTAGAAGTAGCGAATATAGTAACAGAGATAAAAGAACTGGAACTGAGTAGGAGGAAATTACATAGAAAATAATGGGAATTGTGGGATCAATACATGCAGAAGAGGATTGAGGTTTAACAGAAGGAAGGATTTACATGAGCTATGTAATGTTTAACTGACAATGACTGGACAGAGTATAGGTGATGTATAATGTTTGCAACCTACAATTGTGATAACATGGTTTGTAATGTTTTCATTTATATAAATGTAAGATTGCCTATGCCATATGTAATAATCTGATAAAGATGTTCCTTGCAAAAAAAAAAAAAAACTAAGCCAGTTTCATGTGTTTTTCCTCTGGGCTGAGCAATTCAGTTATTGCATGTATGTGTGCATTTGTGGCTGGGCTATACCTTCACTCTGTAAGGTTATTGTGACAGTGGCAGTATAACAATATGCCAGCACACAGCTGTTGATTCAGTTTAGGAGCCCCCTACTGCATGAATCTTTGAGTGCTATGATGCATGCTACCAAACATTACCATATGTTGCTACTTCCTTAGTAAGTGATTCTCATGTCATACTCATTGATTGTATCCTTGTAGTCTTGTACACTACCTACCTTAGATTTATTCACTTTTTACCTGCACTCTAATTGACTGCAGTCCTTGCTGGAACACTGGAAACGGTAATAATTATGCACATTGAAATTGCCTACTTACACTGTGAACCAATTCATAGTACTAATGTACAGAGCATTAACCTACGGTATGCTGTATACCTGATTTGGTACTTCAGTAAGCACATGTGAAGCAATCGCCTTTACTGTGATATATAGTAACACCTTACTAATCCACACAAGGATTACAGTTGTTTCAGAAAAGCAATCGTCCAGATCACTGCAGCTAAACACATCAACATTACAGCTTTGTAAAATCCACGGACACCAGTCACAAAAATGTTAACACTGAAGGCATTAGCAGAAACAAAATACTATAAACTCAAACTCATTTTTAAAACTGAATTGACACTGAGTGACAGTAAACCAATGAAGACTTGATATCAATGTAGCCAGCTTATATATCTCATTGTGATAGATGTGGAAATGGTACATAAGCAGCATAAGTAGGGTGATTTCACATCAATATACACCAACACAGCAGCCAGCACTCATCACACTATAGTGAATAGACAGCTAATAAATAGCACACTTAAGTAAACTTTCTACCATAACAACATACCTGTTTCGGCTTAATTAGCCTTCATCAGTGCTTCATTACCAACAAACACTGTTACAAGACTTAACGTATTTGGCAATCTTTTGGTATTGAGATGGGCCCTTTAGGGGGTGAGAGGGGGGTGAAGTTGGCACTAAATTGATCTGCCAGGATATTGGCAATATCCTTGGGATCAATATATTTAATGCCATTCTGTTGTAGCTCAGAGCAGATCTGAGCATTGCCATTTAGATTCTTGACATAACTATAGAATGCCTTGTGGTTGTCTTTGGAATCTTTGGAAATTTTATTGTCGTAACCAGCTTTTGAGGATTTTATGAGGGATCTTAGCTTTTTACTGAGGCTAGTAAGGGAGTTTTTTGCATCCTGGGATTTTCCTCTTTTCTGCAACAGTTTCTTCCTTCTGTTGTATAGTTTGTTTATGGCAGGGGACTTCATTTTTTTGGAGGAGAGCATCTTGGTTCTATTTGGGATGGCACGATTCATGCACGAGTGGATGTGCTCATACAGTGCCTTAGTGTAGGATTCAGCAGTCAAACCTTCAGACCCTGTCTGCATGGGTGCCATGAAGTTTGTTACTTCTGACTTGAGTATCGTGAAGTTGGCTTTGGAGAAGTTTTTTTATAGAGGTTTCCTTACTGGGGGGTGGTGGTGGGATGTGGATGTCAAGGGTGATTTGCTTATGGTCAGACCTGACCAATGAGGGGATGATCACTGGTGTGGAGCATCTACTCCCATGTTGGTAATGATCAGGTATAGGATATTGGAGCCCCTTGTGGGATAATGGATTAGTTGATCCAGGGTGTTGGAATTTATGAATTCCAAGACCTGTTGGGAAAAGGTGTTGGTACCCAAGTAGTTTTCCCAGTTAATGGCAGGGTAGTTGAAATCACCCAGTATTAGGGTGTTTGGTTGTATCTTAATATTTTCAAGTATGTTTAGAAAGGTGTAGTGAGAATCTTGGGGCATGGTGGGGGATCTGTAGCAATTTGGATTGCAGTTTTACCTAGTGTTAGTTGCACCTGGAGAATTTCTGATGCATTGTGTTGGGCAACTAGCCTGGAGGTGTGAATATTCTTGGTGAATATGGACACTCCTCCACCTTAAGTGTTTTGGTCTTGGTTTGGTGGCCGAAAAGTGTGGTAAGAGTTGTAGACTGGTATTGCAGGGGTGCTCTCTGGAGCCTTGAACCAGGTCTCAGTTACTGCACAGATATCGATGTTCTCCATTTTTAGGAGGGCCTCGAGAGAGTACATTTTGAGGTTTAGACATCTAACATTGAGTAGCATTACCTTCAGATTTTGCATGCTTGTATCTGTTACGGTGGTGGATTTGTCCTTTGAGCCTTGCCTAAAAAAGGCACTATATGTGTGGCAAGAGCTTTAGCCAGTAACCTGAATCCCAGGGGTTACAGGTGCAGACCATCTCTGGCAAAGCATTGTGGTTTGCCAATCATGTCTTCCCAGGCAGACAGATATTGGTTCCCCTTTGAATGACACCAGAAGCTCAGCCAATTGTTGAAATCAATAATTTTGTCCTTATACTGTGGTATCATTCTGACCGAAGACAGGATGCTACTCAGGGCTAGGGTCATACCTGCCGGGGCCACATGAATTGGTTAGGGAGAAACTCTGGTTCACATGGATGGAGAGCCTGTTTCAGAGATGAGGTAGTCTTTGTGATACATACCCGTTTCTCCAGTGGGTCCTATTTATATCACAGGCAAGGTTTAAGTCTTCAGAATGGGAAATTATGGTGCTGTTTGTTTTGTGGATATGCAAGAGGTCCATCAGAGTGGGGTCTGACAATGCACTTTATGTCAGGCATAGAGCTCCCCTCAAAAGCCTGTAGGAGAGAGAATACAGGAACAGAGCCTTGAAGCGGTCCATATAAGATATTTTACTTAAGCCCTGTATTCTTTTAGTGAGGAATCTCTGTAGACGTTCCGATTGGTGGATATGCCTGATTAGGTACTCATTGATAGGTCTGATGAATGCCGAATATGGTGGAACAATGACTTCCTTGGACTTAGATGCTATATGTTTGCTTATAAGTTCCACAACATAGAATGATTTCCTCACTACTGTAGACATGTGATGATCAAAGGCTAGATTACTATCTATGTGTGTCCCTAAGTCCCTGACTAGTGGGTCATCTCTAAGGGGTGTGTTGTCAATATGATAGTTACCAGGGATGGATGACTTCCCAAAGTATACTATTATACATTTCATGGCATTTAGTTTTAGTCCATGACTCTAACAATAGTTGTTTGTTTGTGTCAGTCCCTCCTGGAGAACATTTGTGTCAGTGTCAGATTCAATGTCAGCTTCTAATTTGCAATCATCTGAAAACAGAGGGGGGAGAGACAGAGCTGATCAGAGTAGAGTATAGCTACTTCTCCATCCTTTTTTAACTTCTGTCCAGTCAAATAATATCATAACCAGTGGGGAGAATTTCACAGTTTGTAATATGAAGTTGTAGCCATATCTCAGATAATGAAGCATATCTGGATTATATTGAGAAATCCAGGCGTGAAGGAGGGTACTCTTATTGACAATGCTTTGTATATTCATTAAAAAAAGAAAGATTCTTGGAGGCTTGCGATTGTAATTAGTTATTTGTGAGGCAGCTGGAAAGGAGGATGCTGTATAAGTATGGTTAGAGTGCTGTTGGCAAGGTCCTGGGTTGGGCTGAATATCACCAGATAAGAGTAGCATTATGCTTTGAAGTATTTGTATGAAGAAATGTTTTCAAGGGAACTGATGTTTTGTTTTGATGACAGGATAGGGATTTGGGTATGTACAGTACTTTGAACTTGTGAAATGATATAGTGGTATGGTTAAAGAGAGAATGGGGCAATAGGGGTGGAGTAATTATTTGTATGGTGGGTAGTGGGATAAGAGAGTGTGGGAGATGGGGTGGTAAGCAGCTGAGGAGTATCGTAAGGGGTTTAAGCAAAGAAAAGAATTAGAAATAGGAGGGAGAGAAATAACGTTTTGAAAGGTATAGCCATGATTTAGTTTCATCTGAGAAATAATTAAAAGGTAACAATTTATTTAAGATTAGTAGAAGAAATCATGAATTAACTAAAGGAGTTTTCTAAAGTGAGTTCCCGCCCCCACCCCCCATTAAGGAAACCACGGTAAAAAATTTCTCCAAAGCCAACTTCATGCTTCTCAAGACAGAAGTGGTGAACTTCATGACACCCATGCAGATGGACAATACAGTTACAACTGCTGAATCCTACACAAATGCACTCTATAAGCACTTACACACATGCATGGATCATGCTATCCCAAACAGAACCAAGACGTTATCCTCCAAAAAAAGGAAGCCAATCTGGTGGTCCCCTGCCATAAACAAACTGTACAACAGAAGGAAGAAACTGTTGCAAAAGACAGTAAAATCTCATGAATGGAGGAGATCCCTGGTCAGCCTCAGTAAGAAGCTGAGATCCCTTATAAGATCCTCCAAAGCTAGCTACAAAAACAAAATTGCCACTAATTCTCAGGGCAACTACAATGCATTCTATAGCTATGTCAAGAATCTCGATGGCAACACCCAGATCTGCTCTGTTGCAGCACAACGGCACGAACATTACAAAACCAACTGATATTGCCAACATCCTGGCAGATAGGTTCAGTGCTAACTTTACCCCCCCTCACCCCCTAAAAGGCCCATATCTATACAGGAAGAATGCAGAGTCCCAGTAATCACAACTACGCAGGTAAAAGCTGCACTCTCTAAAGCCAAAAAACACAGCATCCATGGGACCGGACAACATCCCAGGCTGCGTTTTACATGAACTTCAGAATGAACTGGCTCCCCACTTAAGCACCATGTTCAATAATAGCCTCGCATCAGGCTTTGTGCCCACTGAATGGTGCACAGCAACAGTTATCCCACTCCACAAAGGGGGAGCCACCACTGATCCCGGGAACTATCGACCTATTAGCCTTACGAGCCTGGTCTGCAAGACCATTGAACATATCATCATGGAACGCATAAACAAAGACATTGGTAACCTCCAAACTCTGGATCCCACCCAGTTCAGGTTTGTGAAAGGCAGATCATGCCTTCTGAACTTGATCGACTTCTCTGAGGCAGTCACCAAAGCCATAGATGAGGGTAAGGTGGTTCACACAGCCTATCTTGACCTCGCCAAGGCTTTCAACACCATCCCCCATTCTGAAATTATAGCTAAACTCACTAAACTAAGTATAAATCCCTACGTCACAAGATGAGTTGCCAGCTGGCTCACTGACAGAACTCACGCTGCAAAAGTTGCAGACTCCAAATCTGACCACAAAGCAGTGACAAGTGGAGTACCACAGGGTTCCGTCCTGGGACCTCTCCTGTTTGGTATCTACTTCTCTGAAGTGCAGGCTAACACAGAAGGCATCTGGCTAATGAAGTTCGCAGATGACTTTAAACTAGGAGTCATAGTCAAGTCCCCAAATGATGTGGACATCCTACACAAGAGCCTCGCTGAGACAGATGCCTGGTGTCAGAGCCATGGCCTCAAGCTCAGTGCCAAAAAGTGCAGTGTCATCCCCTTTGGTAAAAACTCTGTACCCATGAACTACCACAAAGGCAGCAATCCACTTAACACTGAATGTGTGATAAGAGACCTTGAGACCCAGGTGGACAGTAGTCTCTCCTTTGATAGTCACATCGCCACAGTAGTCAGGAAGTCCTTCTACGTGGCACACCTCATCATAAAAGAGTTCTTATCTAGGAAAAAAAGAGGTCATTGTTCTCCTCTACTCGACACTCATTAGACCCATTATAGAATAAAACACCCCTTTTGGAATGTACCTCACAAGACATCTGCAGCAGCTGGAAAGGCCACAGTAGTACCTCACAAAGAGGATTACTGGCCTCAAACAGATGCCCTACACTGACCGCCTCAAAAAACTCCAGCTTTACTCCGTAGCATATCGCCTACTCCGAGGTGATCTCTGCTTAACAGATAAAGCTATGTCAAACCCAGAGCTGTTGGACATGCTACACCTAAAGAAATCCCAATCCCTCTGAGCTACACTCTCTAGGGACCTAAGCCTTGTCACCACAATAAACAGGACATGCTGGAGGGATAGATTCCTGTCCCAGAGACTTTCCATACTTTGGAACAGGCTACCCATCTATGTCAAGCAAAGTTCTTCATTAGCACTCTTCAAGAAAAATCTTAATGAGTGGATGGGAAATAGGAAATACACCCCGGGGATCACTTCTGTGTCTCTGCTCGACAGTGGCACAGGAAAATAACTTTCTTGGGTGGCGTAAGCCAGGGAACCTTGTTGGCTAGGCTTATGCAGGCCCTTGGGCCGGTAGCCTAGTACCTACCTTTGAACCTATGAGTTACTGAAAAAGTTAAGGTGGGTGTTACAGTTCATGGTGATGTGGGGTATGAGTAGAGGAGAGGGATGTGTACTGGCTAATGCAGAGGTGGGGCAAATTGACAAATTTATTTATTGCTTTTGTTGACCAGGAATGCCCGGCTTGGTAGAAATCCTCTTTTCAGCAAAGACCTATGGAGAAAAACTCTACAAGATACAGAGAAAAAGTAATATACATACACAATATAGTAAATCGTTGTGCTTAGAAAAATGAGAAAAAACAATGACTGAGCAAACAATAGTGAGAAAATAAAAAAAAATAAAATGACAGATGCAAATGAACAGTCACAGCACATTATCATAGTAAAAATGTATACAGCTTCATTTTTCATTGTATCTGTACTTCTTTTTTCCTGACCCTCTTTGTCATTAGCCTACTACATAAATTTATTTGGCTTATTATTTTATTTCTCTTTATTTATTTTACTGTTACATGAAACAGTATATATACTTGCACCCACACTTCCTGCAAGGCCTGTTAGCCCTCCACAAGTGGGAACAGCAGTACCACCACCACCAACACATGAATCACCTGAAATATCTGGGTCTCAGCCTACCATAGTCACCTCTGCACCCTCTGTCACACCTGCACCATCCAGAATAGATAGCCTTACACTGGATGGTGGTACTATTGCATTTGTCAGTGAAGTTAACTACTTTTTTACCTGTAGGCAGCTAGCAGACATAGCCGGGGAGATCACTGGCAGGAGGTTAGATGCCCACATCAGCCACATGAAGAATCTCCTCTGACAACTTATTGAGTTGCAACACTGTTACACACTGGTACCATTATGAGCCAGTGCCCAGTGGTAAGGGAACTCAGGGTGATGAGAAAGTTCCCACTTGGAAGCAGATGCCAGGGACAGTAGCTGTACAACCCCATTCTGGTGTCCTTCCATCTTGGAGTTCCCTTCCCTTTTGTGTTTATGCCCACCTTTGTTTCTTGCCCAGTTCTCCCCCTTGCCATTGTCTTTCCTCTGCTTGTTTAATGTCTGCTTCAACATCATGCTCTCTCTGTCTATTTGTGTTAGCAGACCCGTTAGTCTTGTCTGTCTTCTGTTTTTGTTTTGGTACCATTACCTACAGTAAGCTTCTTACCTTCCTCTTAATTCTGCAGCTTCCTTTCCCAACTTACCTTCTCTTCATATATGAAAAACTGGCACCTGACCCAAAAAACTTTTACCTGACTTGCTCCACCTACATCCTGCTCATTCCTTTGTTAAATTTCCTTATCTTCTAAACTTGGCTTGTTTCCCTTTTCATTGCTTTCTTATTTTCCCATTTTCTCCTTTTCATCTGGTCAAAAACACCACAATCATGGCCTTTGTGTTTTTTTCTCAGGGTAGCTCAGGCTAGTTTCAGGGAGGGGGTTGTTGAGCCAGCCCACATCCTAGCTGTTAGTGATTGCCTGAGGTGTATTTCATTGTAATTCCAATACAGACTGCATGTCAGTGAACTGTTGGAAAGCTGAAAGACTTGCTGTGCAGAGTTGGAATCTATTTCAAACTGATAAGTACATATTTTGCCACTTTAACTTGCACTGTGTTGTATTCATACACTTGTCTATTATTTATAGTGGTGCTGTATTGTTTCTGTTTCTGTCTCTTCTGTCTCCACTGTGTTTTTTTCTCAGGGTAGCTCAGGCTAGTTTCAGGTAGGGGGTTGTTGAGCCAGTCCACATCCTAGCTGTTAGTCATTGCCTGAGGTGTATTTCATTGTAATTCCAATACAGATTGCATTTCAGTGAACTGTTGGAAAGCTGATAGACTTGCTGTGCAGAGTTGGAATCTATTTCATACTGATAAGTACATATTTTGCCACTTTAACTTGCACTGTGTTGTATTTATACTCTAGCCTATTATTTATAGTGGTGATGTATTGTTTCTGTTTCTGTCTCTTGTGTCTCCACTGTGTTTTTTTTTTCAGGGTAGCTCAGGCTAGTTTCAGGGAGGGGGTTGTTGAGGCAGCCCACATCCTAGCTGTTAGTCATTGCCTGAGGTGTATTTCATTGTAATTCCAATACAGATTGCATTTCGATGAACTGTTGGAAAGCTGATAGATTCCAACTCTGCACAGCAAGTCTATTTCAAACTGATAAGTACATATTTTGCCACTTTACTTGCACTGTGTTGTATTTATACACTTGCCTATTATTTATAGTGGTGCTGTATTGTTTCTGTCTCTTGTGTCTCCACTGTTTCTCCCACTCACCCTCCCTGTTCTTGTGTTGGTGTTAATCTTGGTGGCTTTGAAACTGCCCACCCCTCTTGGAAGTTTGTATTTGGATACTCCTTCTGGGCCTATCTCATTTGCTCAGTCAACTGAGTGCAGTGAGATCATATTTTGATTTCAGGCACTCCTACTGTGTACAAAGAGAGCATTTGAGAAGGACAATCCCTGTAGCCTGTTAATCCTGCTGTGTTCCCTCCCGCCAAAAAAAAAAAAAATATATATATATATATATATATATATATATATATATATATATATATATATATATATATTCAGCTGCTCTTACTGTAACTGTCTTAGTTGCTGTTCTGCGGGCTATCAGTTCAGTTGTTCTCACTCTGCACTTATTACTGCTTGTTAGTAGCCTTCTAATTTAATGCATTCTGCACTTGTTTTTTAGTCATTTGTTACATTAATTTCATTTAATTAAACTGTATTTGCCATAATATTGATATACGTGTGCTAGCCTGCACTGTATTTGAACTGTATTTATTGCTGTTTTAGCTGCTTTTCTGTAAAAAAAAAAAAAAAAATCCTAGCTTATTTCCTGTAACATATCTAGTCCAGATACAGACTTGCTGTATCCAGGTCTGTTTGTAAGCTCCTGAGCCCCCCAAGACTTTCTGTGTTGGAGGGAAGCCTTCTAGCTTATCAGTGGGAGTGGTAAGCACTAGGTAGCCTATCTACCACAGGAGGAGAGGTTTCCGGCCCATAAATTATAGTTTATTGGCTGTTTGGGAAGCTCTTCCATCTCTTTCAACCTTCTGATTCAAAAGCCTGTGTTTGTGCTTGTTTCCTGCCTTTCCTGTTACTAGTCTAGTCCAGGTACAGATTTGCTGTATCCAGGACTCTTTGTAAGCTTCTGAGTTCCCCCCCCCAAGCCTTTCTGTGTTGGAGGGAAGCCTTCTAGCATATCAGCGGGAGTGGTAAGCATCAGGTAGCCTATCTACCATGGGAAGAGTGTGTTTTGGCCCATAAATTGTAGTTTATTGGCCGTTTAGGCAGTTTTCCATCTCTTTCAACTTGCTGGCTTAAAAGCCTGCGTTTGCACTTGTTCCCCACCTTTTCTGTAACTAGTCTAGTCCAGGTACAGATTTGCTGTATCCAGGACTCTTTGTAAGCTTCTGTGCCCCCAAGCCTTTCTGTGTTGGAGGGAAGCCATTTGGGAAGCTCTTCCATCTTTTTCAACCTTCTGATTCAAAAGCCTTCTAGATTATCAGTGGGAGTGGTAAGCACTAGGTAGCCTATCTACCACAAGAGGAGTGGTTCCTGGCCCAGAAATTGTAGCTACTGGCCATTTGGCCAGTTTTTCCCATCTCTTTCAACTTTCTGGTTTAAAAGCTGCACTTGCGCTTATTTCCCATCTTTCCTGTTACTAGCCTAGTCCAGATATAGAGTTGCTGTATCCAGGACTGTTGATAAGCTTCTGAGCCCTGCAAGCCTTTCTGTGTTGGAGGGAAGCCTTGTAGCTTATCAGTGGAAGTAGTAAGCACTAGGTAGCCTATCTACCACAAGAGGAGTGGTTCTGGCCCAGAAATTGTAGTTTATTGGCCGTTTGGGCAGTTTTTTTCCATCTCTCTCAACTTTCTGGTTTTAAAGCCCGTGTTTGTGCTTGATCCCCACCTTTCTCGTAACTAGTCTAGTCCAGGTACAGATTTGCTGTATCCAGGACTGTTTGTAAGCTTCTGAGCCCCCCAAGCCTTTGTGTTGGAGTGCAGCCTTCTAGCTTATCAGTGGGAGTGGTAAGCACTAGGTAGCTTGTCTACCACAAGAGGAGTGGTTCTTGGCCCAGGAATTGTAGTTTATTGACCATTTGGGAAGTTGTCCATCTCTTTCAACTTTCTGGTTTAAAAGACCACACCTGCACTTGTTTCCCATCTTTCCTGTAACTAACCTACTGGAAAGCACTAGAAAACCTTAAACTGATATAAGCCTTCTAGCTTAAATGAGAGACTTTGGAGTGATTATCAGTTTTCTGTATTTTCTTGATGCTCTTAACTGTTTTCTGCCTACACGCTGATTTTCCATCACTTATTGTGATTTAAAAGCTTGTTTTTTTCACATATTGTACTTATTTGACTGCCTGCACTTTTAAAAAGTTGTTTTTTGTTTAAATAAATTGTTTAACTGTTGTAGGCTACACATTAAAGTACGATAGCCTTTTCTGATTGCTTGTAGTCATTTAAAGCTGTTTTAATTGTACTTTTTACTGTTTTTGCCTTATCTTTTAAAAAAAAAAATAAATGAATACATTTCTTGTTTCCCGCATTTCTAAGCTAGTATAGTCCAGTTTTCAGGCTAGTGCTGAATTCAGGGCCGTGTTACAAGTTTCTGAGTTGCCCATACCTTGCTTGGATGGAGGGAAGTTTCTCTGTTCACCTGTGAGAGAGAGTAACTTTGAGCAGCCATCTGTCCCTGGAGGTTGGGAGGGTGGCCTAATGGTTAAGGTGTTTGCTTTACAAACACAAGGTAAAAGGTTTGAATCTCACAGGGGATAATTGGCTAGGCTTAAAATGGCTCGCAAGGGCAGTTAGCCTAGTACTAACCTATGAACCTAAGCAGTGGTTCCAGCCCATAAGTTAGTAGTTTAAAAAACGCGTTGCATGGTTTTGTGCGCCGGGCAGCACCAGTTAGCTAGGGTTAAATTATTCCCGGCTCCACTAAGTCTCCTCTTCAGTTTTTCACTTGACACTAGTCTAACTCTCAACGTAAGCATTCAAAAAGCATTCTACAGTCCAGCACTTGCTCAGACCTAATAGCAAGCACTAATATACCCCGACACGTGACTGCCCAGCAGGGCAAGGCTCTTTATCCACCCCTCACCAACCAAGTGACTAAGCAGCTCACCCTACTAATTCAGGTATGACCAAAGGGCAACTTCAGGTGTACTCTTCAGTCCAGCTGGTGAATCTGGGTATCCTGAGGCAGTGTTACAACTGCCTCATGTACACAGACAGCCCTCTCCTCCTACCGCAAAACACTAACATATGTGAGAGATGCAATTATACAGCCAAACTGGAGGCTAAGGTATCTCCACCCAAGACTGGAACAGACAATCATGAGGAGAAGGTTAACACTTGTACCACACCTCCAGCCTCACAGAGACCTACTAAACCAGCACTGGCAAAAAATACACATAAATACATGAAATAATACTCGGAGGCTCTAAATAAAAACCTGCAAAAGCATCAGAGAGCTCCAAAGCAGACACCCACAAAACCTGCACCTCCCATCACAAACCAGACAACACATAAAAACACAAAATCAATGTGCCGCACAATCACAGCCCTTAAGTCGAAATAACATACCTAACACAGTAGTAATAGGTGACTCAATAGTAAGGCACACTGATGCTCCACTCACTAGGCTGGATAAGGAGAAGGTTACTGTTAGCTGCCTGTCAGGAGCCAGAATCCACCACATCATACAAGCACTCAGGTCACTCCAGCACAAGTACAAATATGACTCTGTCATTGTTCATGTTGGTGTGAATGACCTGAGCCATACCTCCCTGGACTACATGAAAAGAGACATGGAAGAGCTCTCTGATCATGTAACCCAGGCGGGTATGACCCTGACCCTGAGTAGCATCCTTCCCTCACCAAGAATGATACCTCAGTATAAAGAAAAAATGATCAATTTCAACAATTGGCTAAGCTTCTGTTGTCATTCAAAGGGGATCCAGTGTCTGTCAGCCTGGGATGACATGCTCGACAAGCCGTGTTGCTTCGCAAGAGATGGCTTGCACCTGTCACCCCTTGGCTTTCGAATACTGGCCAAGGCTCTTGCTGCCCCCATAGTGCCTTTTTAGGCAAGGCTCAAAATTCAAACCCACCTCCGTAAACAGCACAAGTAAAAAATTGAGGGTTATGCTACTCAAAGCCAGGAGTTTAAATCTCAAAATACATGCACTCGAAGCACTCCTAAGTATGGAGAATGTTATCTATGTAGTAAATGAAACCTGGTTCAAGGCTCCAGAGAGCACTCCAGCACTACTGGGCTACAACTCATACCACACATTTTGGCCACAAAACACGGACCGAAACACAAAAAGAGGGGGTGTATCCATATTCATCAAGGATACCCACACCTCCAGGTTAGTGGTGCAGCATGATACCTCTGAGATCATCCATGTGCAACTAACATCAGGCAAATCTGAAATGCAAATTGTGGCCTGCTATAGATCACCCTCCATGACCCAGGGCCACCAATCCGGAGACACTTGAAAACATGAAGGTCCTACCGAACATCCTGATCTTTGGACATTTCAATTACCCTACCATTAACTTGGAAAACTACTTGAGTACAAACTCCCAGGCTCAGCGCTTCCTTGAATTTATCAACTCAAATGCCCTGGCTCAGCTGGTAAACTCCCCTACCAGAGGCCACAACATGTTGGACCTGGTCATCACCAACATGGGCGACAGGTGCTCCGAACCAGAGGTCGACCCGTCACTGGTTAGATCAGACCATAAACTAATCACCCTGGATGTCCACACCCCACCACCACCCCCAACCAAGAAAACCACAGTGAAAAACTTTTCTAAAGCAAACTTCACCTTACTTAAAGCAGAGGTGGTAAGTTTCACAGCCCCCACGCTAAAGGATAACACTGCCCAAGATGCAGAATACTTTACAATTGCACTCTATGAGCACCTACAAGGATGCATGTATCGTGCCATCCCTACCAAAACCAAGACTCACTCCACTAAGAGAAGGAAACCAGGCTGGTGGACCCCTGCCATAAACAGGTTATACAACAAAAGGAGGAAACTAGTTCAGAAAAAAAGCAAATCCCAAGAAGGAAAGACATCCCTGATCAGTATCAGTAAGAAACTAAGGTCCCACATAAAATCAACCAAGGCTAACTTTGAAAGAAAAATAGCCAAGGATTCGAAAGTTAACCAGAAAGCCTTCTTTAGCTATGCAAGAATCTTAGTGGCAACTCGCAGATATGCTCTGAGATAGTGCAAAATAGCACAAAATATACTGAACCTACTGATATTGCCAACATATTGGCAGATAGATTCAGTGCAAACTTCAGTGCAAACTTCACCTCCCTCTCACCTTCAAAAGGACCCACAACAATACCGGAAAAGTGTACTGTCCCAGAAATCACAGAAGCACAGGTGAAAACAGCCCTTTCAAAAGCCAAAAACACAGCACCAATGGGGCCAGATGGTGTCCCAGGTTGCGTCTTGCATGAACTACAGAACGAACTAACCCCCCACCTAAACACACTGTTCAACCTCAGCCTCTCCACAGGCTACATGCCCATAGAATGGCACACAGCAAAGGTTATTCCGCTTCACAAAGGAGGGGCCACAACTGACCCTGGTAACTATCGCCCCATAAGCCTGACTAGCCTGGTCTGCAAGGCTATGGAGCGCATCATCATGGAACTCATTAACAAAGACATTGGGAACCTCCAAACACTTGACCCGACCCAGTTCGGCTTTGTTAAGGGCAGATCATGCCTACTAAACCTGGTTGACTTCTTCGAGACAGTTACCAAGGCCATAGACAAGGGAAAGGTGGTTCACACAGCCTACCTCTTTCTCAGAAGTACAGGCAAACACAGGAGGACTATGGCTGACCAAGTTCACCGATGACTGCACACTGGGAGCCATAATTGACTCTACGGCTGACATGGACATCTTCCAAAAAGGCCTTACTGAGACAGACACATGGTGTCAAAGTCATCGTCTCAAGCTAAATGCCAAAAAATGCATAGTCATCCCATTTGGGAAAAACAAAACACCCACGAATTACCACATAGGCGGCAGCCCCCTTAATACAGAAGAGGTAATAAGAGATCTGGGGACCCAGGTAGATAGTAATCTCTCCTTTGACAATCATATTGCCAAAGTAGTTAGGAAATCCTTCTATGTAGCCCATCTAATTACCAAGGGGTTCGCATCTAGAAATAAAGAGGTTATAGTGCCCTCTACTGCCACTCATCAGACCCATCATAGAGTACAATGCCCCATTTGGGATGTACCTCACAAGACACTTCCAACAGCTTGAAAGACCACAAAAGCACCTCACCAAGAGGATTACTGGCCTCAAACATATGTCCTATGCAGCCCGACTGAAAAAACTCCGGCTGTACTCAGTGGCATATCGCTTACTCAGAGGTGATCTCTGCCTGACTTACAAAGCCATGTCCAACTCAGAATTGATGGACATGCTCCACCTAAAGAAATCCAAGTCACTGCGAGCTACACGCCCTAGTGAGCTAAACCTCACCACAACCATAAATAGAACATGCTGGAGGGATAGAGTCCTGTCACAGAGACTCCCCATGCTTTGGAACAAAATTCCTAACTACATTAGGCAAAGCCCCTCACTAACACTCTTCAAGAGAAGCCTTGTTGAGTGGATGGGTAACAGAAAGTTCACCCCTGGGATCACTTCATTGTCTGTGCTTGACAGAGGCTCAGTTAATTAATCAATGGGGCGGCAAAAGCCGACATACTCTGGCTAGGCTTATAAATGCCCTTGGGCAGATAGCCTAGTACCTATCTATGAACTCATTTTTCCTTCTTGTCACTATTGTGCAAGGAGGATCATGCAGAGCTTATCGATACATATACACAGTGGGCAAGCGCTGCTATTGCTCATGTTATCTGATGTCTGAAGCCTAGCACTACATGCTGTTCCCACAGACACTGTTGCTGCCATGATTGGCACATCTAATAAGCTCATACAAATTTACATCTCTGTTCCATCTTAATGAGCATTGAGGCTCGTGCCGCACACATAGTAATTACAGGAGGAGTGGGCCTACCTGCACCTTTTATGAATCCCAGCCACAGTTTTGATATGGAATACACCCTGTAGGAAACTGATGTGACAGCAGACATATATGGAGGCAATTTACAAACACCTTTCAGGGTATATACCAATAATCTTGCTTGTAAAGGAAAAAGGTGATATGTAATTTATTAAAGCAAGCTCTAACAATATATAAGTAAATGATGTTTAGAAATATTACCTGCTCACATGATAGCATCTGCACATTGTTACACACACACACACACACAGGGACTAGACCGGTTTCAGCAACAAGGCTGTACATGTACTACTGACGAAAGCCTTGTTGCTGAAACCGGTCTAGTCTCTGTTGCAATAAAGATTGTTTTGTTTGGATCCTCCAGGGTGCTGGCTCCTTTACTTGTTCATTTACCTAGCTTACTTGCCGAGCACCAGCCTAACTTGCTAGCTTTCTTCTTGCTACACACACACACACAGTAAAGCAACTATTTACGTAATAAACTTCCTATTGTCCACTCAATCACCAGAAATTCAAATACTTGTAACATTCATCCCATTTATTTCAGCCCTCAAACTTATTTTGTCTTTCCTCTGCAAAATGTGTTCAATACACAGTACGTTACACATTTTAAATTTAGCACTTGACAACATTGAGTCATATTTAAAATGTGGTAATTGTCAGAGGCAGTCTAAATATTAAACTTAAAACTGCAGTTCTCTGGGTGATAATATATTGCTCATATTTTGTGAGTCACATTTTTTTTTTCATTTTGTGTATATCCACAAGTTATTTAAACAGCAAAACAGTTAAATGGGAAACTTGCAACATAGCTGAAAGGGAATATAATAGAACTGCCTAAAATTCTTTATTCCCTCAATATATATTTTCAGTGTGATATCCATTTCTTTGCTCACCTTCATAGAAGAAGAAATTACCACAGCTTCCTCTTTGAACATCTTGAGATAAAATGCTGGTGATGTTACAAGGCTTGTCAAGTGTTTCTAAGTGTGAGAGGAATAAAGTGGGCGGGCATTTTGACAATTTCGCACTCTAGGATTGGCCATTGAATGGAATGTTGTCTGGAGCAGTTTAAGTAACCTGATACTACTCTCACCTTCCTGCGTTGATGCCGCACAGCTACGTAGAGTATTTTGGTTTCCTCCCACAACGCTTTATCTGATAAGTCTAACATGCTGAAATACATGTCAAATTGTTGTAAAGGCTTAATGACTAAGAAGGATCACGTTCAGTCTGTTAATGAGATAAGTTCTAGTTTCACACAGCAGCAGATCCAGGAAGTAGACATTGTCATGAAGGATTTATCTGAAAAGCTACACAGTTTACACTGCTAATGTTAGATGATACGAACAACTGACATGTAATAAGCATCTTGCAGCACTGCTCCAAGGTAATCTGGAAATGGCAGAGGAAGGTAGATTTTACAATGCAGACTGGATGGGATCTCTTCCTGCCTCTCTTACGAAAATGCCTCTTTCATTCTTGGCCGTGCCAGGTATTGTATAATTTTATAAAGGCTGTGCTAAAGTCAACAGTTAGCATTGGATTTAGCCGTACAAATGCATATGAACAAAAAGTAGTTGGATGTGAAAGTTTACGTTGTATTTCTCATCTTGCCTTTACAATAAAGTGCATCAGTTGAAATCTGCCATTCAGAGCTTAGTTAGAACATGCCGGTAGAAAGAGTTGAACAAGTCTGAACTATGTGTATTATAAACAATGTTTGCATTGTAAGGAAGTAAAAACTTGTATTTTTGTCACATGCTTTTTTTTTTTCCTCCATTCATTCGTCAGTTTCTTTTTCTCGGGTGGTAATAGAGAACAACTTTAGTTACTTCTCTTGTCATGCAGAGACAAGTAATGCTTTTATAAGCATTTAATTCATTGCTACTATAGTTTGAAGCACAATTACAAAAAGCTGAAAGTTAAAATGAGGATTATCCAGAAAAGGCAAGAAAAAAAAAACTGAGTGCTACACTAATGATGTGCAATAAATTACAGGTGAGCATTGCAATAACAGATGTATTTGGGCTTTTCCCGGTTAGGGGTCGCCGCAGCGGAACTCCGTCCGCTAATGATTGGCAGTGGATTTTTTACGGTGCCGGGTTGCCAGCCCGACGCCCAACCTTCGAAGAAAACACGGTCTTTTATCATCACTCAGCTACGGGGAGGGCATGCAGACTCCACAAACAAAGCGCTCCAGCCGAGAATAGAACGGGAGAACCTTTTGCTGTGAGGCAACAACGTTAACCGCTGCACCACTGCGGCATGCCAGTGCAATAACAAGCACGATTTCAAAAACACTATGATAGTGTGGTGGCGTTTGATAGTACTGCACTCCACCAACCTTGAAAACATTTACAGGTGCTGACAGTTATAAGTTAAGTACAGTAATGCTTTAAACATATTAAACATTTGAACCATCTTAAAACACATAAGAAAAGCACCATATGCACAACAAACAAATTAATAATGTGTACACATATATTAAGAAAGCATTCTCATGCAGAGTTGCTTTAAGTGTTGCACAATGTGACCGGTAACATACTTAAGGATTGTGAAAATACCTAGCTTGGCAACCTAATCAAGCATAGGGAAAACTACAGCAGCACACTTCCACTCTGCAACTAAACATTTCATCATGAATCATACTCTATATGTTATGCTGCAGATGCACACACACTCTCTCTCTCACACACACACACAATGCGTGCACACCTTTATACAATTAGAAATCAAAGGGCCTGGGCAAAACTCACAACATCACAGGAATGAATTCAGACTCTGCACAAAAAGCATCACAGATGAAAATCAAACCAGAGATCTACTTGCTGTGAGGCAACAATGCTACTCTCTGCATCATAGCAACCAACTATGGTAAGCATACCAACTGCCAGTTTTGTGTGCATTCTGTACTTCATACATCTCCATTAGCCTAACGAGCCTGGTCTACAAGGCCACGGAACTTATCATCATGGAAGTTGTAAACAAAGACATTGGTAATCTCCCAACTCTGGACCCCACCGAGTTCAGGTTTGTAAAAGGCAGATCATGTCTCCTAAACCTGACAGACTTCTTTGAAGCAGTAACCAAAGCCGGAGACGAGGGTAAGGTGGTTCACACAGCCTATCTAGATCTCGCCAAGGCTTTTGACACCATCCCCCACTCTGGAATTATAGATAAACTCATTAAACTAGGTATAAATCCCTATGTCACAAGATGGGTTGCCAACTGGCTCACTGACAGAACCCACATTGTGAAAGTAGCAGACTCCAAATCCGACTTCTGACCAGTGACAAATGGAGTACCATAGGGTTCAGTCCTGGGTCCTCTTCTGTTAGCCTGTACTTCAGAAAGGTAGGTACTAAACACAGAACGCCTTTGGCTAATGAAGTTCGCAGATGACTGCAAAGTAAAAGCCATAATTGAAACTCCTGATGTGGATATCCTACAAAAGGGCCTCACTGAGACAGATGCATGGTGTCAAAACCATGGCCTCAAGCTCAGTGCCAAAAAGTGTATTGTCATCCCCTTTGGTAAAAACTCTGTACCCATGAACTACCGCATAGGTGGTAGTCTACTTAATACCGAAAGTGTGATAAGTGACCGTGGGACACAGATGGACAGTAGTCTCTCCTTTGATAATCACATTGCCACAGTAGTCAAGAAATCCTTCTACGTGGCACACCTCATCACAAAAGGTTACTCATCCAGGAAAAAAATAGGTCATTGTTCCCCTCTACACATCACTCATTAGACCCATTATAGAGAACAATGCCCCTTTTGGTATGTAACTCACAAGACATCTACAACAATTGGAAACTCTACAGAAATACCTCACAAAGAGGATTACCGGCCTCAAACAGATGCCCTACACAGACCGTCTCAAAAACCTCCAGCTTTACTCCATCACATATTGCCTACTCAGAGGCAATCTCTGCCTAACATACAAAGCTAAGTCAAACCCAGAGTTGTTGGACATGCTCCACTTAAAGAAATCCCAATCCCTCCAAGTTACATGCTCTAGGGACCTAAACCTTGTCCCCACAATAAACAGAACATGCTGGAGGGATAGATTCCTGTCCCAGAAACTTCCCATACTCTGGAACAAACGACCTATCTAGATCAAACAAAGCTCCTCATTAGCACTCTTCAAGAAAAATCTTGATGATTGGATGGGAAATAGGAAATTTACCCTGGGGATCACTTCTCACTTCTGTGGCTGTGCTCGACAGGGGCATAGGAAGATACTTTTCTTGGGTGTCGAAAGCCAGGGTACCTTTTTGGCTAGGCTTATATAAGACCTATGAACAAGATGTTGTACAGAAGACATCATTTGCTGAATGGGCAGACACATACCAAACCAAACTATGTGTCTGTTTGAAGGCAAGAGTATAGTACACAGTTCTTTTCAATGTAACACTGAATCATCTTCATATAACATGCTCAGATGAGATAGAAGAGCCAGTGGCAGAAGTTGTACTGCACAGGAGAGTGTCCCTATTACAGTGTGCACAGATGAAAGGACAAAGAAAAATATAAAGGGTCTACATTATTGGGTCTATATTAGACACCAAATGTTCAAAATTTCGAGTGTTCTAATATTGACCCATTTTCAGCGAATGCCGAAAATATCGAAAAAACAGAAAACCAAATTTTTAGCTAGAGAAAGAATTTGGTTGTCCGTTTCTGTTGCTTCAGTATTTTCAGTGCTGTGGTGGAAATTTACGGGTCGGGTTCAGGTAAGTGTGCGATTGGACGTGAGGGTTAGGGCTGAGTAGGTGAGTTAGGGTTAGGGCGCGGATGAGGTGACTGTGCGATAGTGACGGACCTTGGGGTTAGGGTTTGGGTTAAGGTAAGTGGATAGTTAGTAGTGTATGTATAGTTTAGTGTAGGGTTAGGTGTAAAAGTTTAGGTGTATGTATGTGGATTACTGTTTGTTTGTTGTGCTTGTGTTGTGTGTATGTTTTTTGGAACAGCAAATTTTTTCCCTGGGAAAAAATTCGCTCTTCTGAATTTATTTATTTATTTATTTTTATTTTACATTTGTTGACTGGGCTAGTCTAACTGGATGCATGTCCATTTTCAACATTGGCCCGGGGAGTTAAGCTCCATTTGAAAAGATTAACAAAAAGATAAACATAAAATGGTTAACATATAAATGTATGTACAAAAAGTAATAGCAGATTATTACATAACATTTCAATCGTTGAATACAAAAAATTATTACAGAACATTATATAAATTTGCCAGAAACTCTATTCTCAAGGAAGAAATTTTTTTTTTTTAAAATAGAGTAAGGAACAGATATGGATTAGTCCATGAAAGTAAAAGTAATGGTTGAGAAATACTGGGTCAGCAGTGCTGTTGATAGCAATGACATTTATGATTAGTCTGGGTTTGTGCAGGGGCATAACCAGTATGTTTAAGGTAAAGTTTCAATTTTTGTTTAAATAGTGTTAAATAGGACAGTGATGTCAGTTTATTTGGAAGTTGATTCCAGTATTTTCCAACAGCATTAGAGAACAAAGAGTCACCAGAGATATTGTTGGATATGCTTGTGGATACTAGTAATTTCTTGTATGAGTGTAAGGTATTAAGGTTTTTGTATGGGGTAAAAAGGTTTGATAGTATTGGAGTTTTAGTTGGTTGGAAGTGGGTTCTATGGGCAATGGTAAATTGGTTATAATGGAGTTGGTTTTGTAGCTCAAGCCAGCCTAGTTGTTTCAGGTTATGACAGTGGTGGGTCCTGAAAGAGGAGGCTGTGGCAAATCTAGCTATGTTATTATAAGAGTTTGACAGTTTGTTGAGGTTGTTTTTCATCAGATTTGTATATATGGATGACGCATAGAGGAGTGTGGAGATTGAATGGGTGTGGGCAATAGAAGTTCTAGCTTGTGGAGTAAGGAATGGCTTTATCCTATACAGGGAACCCAGTTTCCTGTTTACAGTTTTTATAGTATTGTTAATGTGAGTTTCATAGGTAAGGTTATTATATATTGTTATACCTAGAAGTTTAGTGGTTAGGTCTGAAGATGTAATGGTACTGTTATTGGATAGGACTGAGAAGTTAATTGGACTGGACTTGCGGGTGGGTGTGAAGAGCAATAGTTTTGTCTTTTTGGGGTTCAGGAGGAGGCATCATTGTAAAAACCAGTTTTCTACTATAGTAAGCATTTTCTGGGTTAAGGACTGTAGCTCAGATGAAGAGTTAGCTGAGCAGATGATTGTAGAATCATCTGCATATTGAATACAGGTAGCGTGAGTAATTTCTAGGTGAAGGTCATTTATATAAATTGAGAATAGGAGGGGACCAAGAATTGAGCCCTGAGGGACACCTAGTGTAACGGGGAGATGTGAAGATAGATTATTGTCCCAAAGCACAGCTTGTTGTCTGTTATTAAGGTACGATTGGAACCATTGAATAACCAGTGAATTTAAGGAAAGAGATCTTAAATCATTTATGAGTAAATGGTGGTTGATCATATCAAAAGCTTTGGAAAGGTCAGTAAAGAGTGCTGAGGAGAGGGTGTTGTTATTTTTGTTATGATTGATACTATCAGAGAAGGATAGAAGAGCAGTGGTAGTGAAATGGTCTGAAGCCATGTGGGCAATTTGGGTAGTCTGCACTCCCTGCCTTCAGACTGAACAGCTGCCAGTGGTGGTGAGGGTGGGGAAAGGGATTGTAAAGGATGACTTATAACAGAATAGACTTTTTCTGCCCTACATACAAAGAGAATACTATATTGGGTGAGAAAGCAAACTAAATTAAAGTTGCTCTGTATGGTAGACTGTGTAATCTTATATTCAGGTAATATGCCTTTTTCTGCTATGGTACAACAATTGTAGCATCACTGTGGGATGACATGAAGGCACTGCATGAGTGACATGAAAGCATCTGTTTATTTTGTTTGCATTATACCTGCACCCTGTGTATACTCATATGTGTGTATGTATGTAAGTATGTATGATATATTTTATATATATATATATATATATATATATATATATATATATATATGGGTCCCGTGTACATGGTCAACATTTCATAATGTCGAAGACCATATGCCCGAGACCATATGATCGGCATTTGAAATGCTGATCATGCGAAACTGGCATCTCCGTACAGGGCGGAATTGAAAGATTTCCATTTCCGCACTATAGTGCGATCTCGGAGTTGGTATATTTAAGTTATGGGGAGTGTGGGGGCTTAGCCCCCTGCAGGGGTGCAGGGTGGCATACCCCCCCTGCTAGCAGTTAAAAAGTAAGTTAATGTTGTGTGTTTTTTTTTTTTTTTTCATGTTTGAAATTTCAGGAGTCGAACATATGGTCTCGGCCATATGGGTTTCAGCTTTCTGAAATTTTGAGTAGACCCATATATATAATATATGTATGTATATGTGTGTGGGGAGGGTGGAGATTGTCTGCATGTATAGAAAGAACAGCTCATGTACCAGAACCTAGATTTTTGTAGCTTCATTTTTAATGCAATGCAATGACTTATATCATGTCACTGCACATATGCAGATTCAATGTATTGCAGTTTTAGAAAATTTGGTACCATGTACTGCTGTCACTGAAGTGCTTTATCACTTCTATTCATTCTGCATAACTCATAAACACACCATGTCACTACTTTCTTTGTAGTAACCTCAGTTGTGCAGACCGATTGGCCGTTGTCACTGAATCAGGAGTTGGTATTTCCATGCTTTTTAGCAAATTAGCCTACACATTATTTGCGAGGTCTGTGAGGCTATTCCCATATGTATATGCTGTGTGTAAGCACAGAGGTGGTTTCCATAATGGTTTTACCTTCCCCATCCCTTACTATTTACTACTCATCATTCCGTTCCTGAATTGTCACAATGTACTCTTTGACCTTGTCAGTAACTTCATAAACAAGAGTGAAGGCAGAACTCATGGTCTGTTGTTACTAAATTGGAAAAATGAGAGACATAAATCCTTGTTTGCTTTCGCTATTATACTCTGCAGAAGGATCAGCATGTCTTGCTTGTTGGCTTACGTCATCTTTATTAAGAAATAAATCAGCATACTTGGTTCCAGAAAATTGTAATATTGACATTCACAAACAGTTGCCTTGCCACATCCTGGCATGGTTTATACTATATCTCATTTATTATATATGTAATGGCCCCCCATCAAAACAGAAAATATTAAAGTAAAACAGTTCATGTGGCTCTTTTTCAGTAACCGAATGTGAGCAGCAGCCAATATGTACACCCTTGAAAAAGCACATACCATCTGTATGGAAGAAGGCTTTGGCCAAGAGGCTACTTTATTTCACTACTTTCTTTGTGAATAATTGTTGATTTCTTTTGCTTCCTCCGAAACACACAAGATGACAACAGTAGTACTGTTTGAATGAACCTCAGTTTATTGTTTCTTACAATGAGCAGCCCACCTCATCATTATAGTATACTGTTTTACTGCAGAAAGATGCTAGATTTATCAGATATGGCCATCGTCCCACTCTAGGTCTAGAACCCACAATCCTTCATGTGCTGATGTTTACAAGCTACTAACTGTCATATTAGAAGAACTGATTAAGTAGAATGGTTACTGATTTAAAATCAATAGATTGTGCTAGTTTACCCTTTCCTAATCTATTATTATTATTATTATTACTAGTTTAACCTTTCCTAATCTATTATTATTATTATTGCCAGTTTACTCTTTCCTAACCTATTATTATTATTATGTTATAAGGTTTTTACTATACTCTTTAATGTCTACTGTATTCAGGTGACAGTTTTTTACACTGTTGCATTAAACATGACAAGTGTGAATTAAAGGGCAATTTCCTTTCCATACGTCCATGAAATTGTGCATGTGGTTCTGTGATGTTGAATAATCGTTTTATAATCTTGGATTTCATTTTGCAAAGTAACTGCTGTTCTCGACTTTTTATGCACTATTGATTTGATAAGGTGAAATTGCCCTTCAGCTGACATTTTAATAATGTTGACATCTGATTACCAATATCATTGCTATATTAAAATTGGATAGTTGAGAGGTATGCCTGCCCCTCCTCAGCTGAGGGGCAATAAAAAAAAAAAGTCCGGGATCAGGTACCTGGGGTTCCTGAAATGCAGAAGCCAATCTGGTTCCTTTTTGTGCACCCTTCCCCCAACCCTCCTTCTTCAGTTTTAGAAGAAAACAACGTAGAAACATCTTTTTTTTTTTTTCCTTTTTTATAGCAAACTGCTTGCTACATTTGCTACAGTTTAAACTACACATAGAAGATTACAGCATTCTGGTAAGACTACAAATGCAATATCACTGTTTAAAAGCTGGTATGCATAAAACAGTGATTGGGATCATCAGATTACTCCCCCACCAATACTTTGTGCCCAGGGCAGTTGCCCCCTTCCCCTCACTCTAGCTAAGCTACTGTCCAGCAGTGACATTGGGTTATCAGGTACAAGCAAAAGAGGACCTAGTACAGTAAGAGAAATCATGCCCATGCTCCTAATTGTAAAAGGCAAGCTTGTGCTGCAGTATAGTAGAAGTACTACCAATCCTCCTGATTCATCTGAGCAGGATGATGATGCATCTAAACATCTATATATTCCATATGGATTAAAAGCCATTATGACATCATATTGGGCCTGTATCATGAAGTAAGCTAAGAAGTGCAGAACCACAGCAGTCACGTTTTTCTTTGTTGAGAGAGATGACAAACTTAAGTAGAGCATCCAACATCTCTGTGCTCTAGATTAAAGTGCTGCAGTCAGTGAATAAAACCATAACAATATTAGAGAAATGTATGTATAGTAGATGGTGTGCACTTATGTGCTGACACAGATGATGGTCTTGCAGCAGAAAGACTTCACTCTCAACTGCTACAATTTCAGAATAATCTTTTTTTTTTTTTTTTTTGCCACCCCTCTTGCTTCATTCTATGAGACTTCTACCCCAGTGCATAATGTCCATAATCACATTTGCCTGCCTCTCCCATTCACCCCTGGACTTGCTCCAATATGGGCTCAGGCCATTGGGAACTTAAGGGCATCCTAGGGGGTATTAGTCATCAACCACACAACGGGAGTTTTTTTGAATTATGACCTACTCAGCTTCCCCCCAACCCTCTCCCCTGCATTCATTGACAGAATGTCCAAGGGCTACTCCCCTCTTTGTATCACTCTTCCCCTCGGAATGCATCATCAGTGAGTGCCCTCCCTGGCACTGCCTCAGACTCCCAAGCTGTTAATTGAACCCTGGTTGTCTGGGCTGTTGTTAAGGCTTTATTCCTCTGTGCCACAGAGCAGCATTATTTTGTTTTGATTTTTGTCCTCGAATTTAATGTTGCTACTCCTACCAGTATTTATGTCCTTCATAATGGCTGAACTGTATAACGTTTGCATGCATTTTAAAATAAACAAGTAGAGCTATTGCAAAAATGCATTTTCAGTTGCAATCTGTGGGTCTAGTGTTTGAAACACTTCTCTTCAAAAATACCAAAGTGCTCTTCTTTGATTTTCTATGATTTTTAATCATCAGAGGAATGATAACTGATATGTTTTAAAGCCTGTCCAGCAATAAATCTCTCAAGCAGATGATACAGAGGGAAAATTGGGGGAAGACTGAGTGTAATATAGGTGCCAGAGGATTATGCAGGACTAACATCTAACCTCTTCACCTTGAAAAAAATGTTTATTACTGGGATTTTAGAATACTGAGCTGGTAAAAAGTCCATTTAGAACTGCTAAGCACAGTAGAAAATATGTAGGCATACATCTCTGCAAAGCCAGAATTGAGAATTTTTTCCCACAAGTCACAGGTGTAACTTGCAGTTCTGAAGTAGATATACGTAGGGACAGGGATCCCTGACAATTACAGGACAGCCTTCTAATGCCTGTATTCATGAGGTTCAAGAGCTGTCATACACATGATACATTATGTGCTAAATTCCATTAAGTATCCTCAGTCATTAGATTTCCCATTACAGACCATATCCATAATACTGGATATCGAGAAGGTGTCTATAATTTTTGTAAGAGACACCTTTCTAAATACTATTTCCAAGGCATTCTGTTTTATTTAAACCAGGTCCTCTGACATTAAATCCAGTAATTTAACTGCTAGTCATTATGGCTTCTCTTTCCTTGTCAAACAACTTCTGGACCTTATATTTTTAGAAATTACTCTGTATTTAACACCTTCAGAATGTGTCAGGGACCATTTTAAGTGAATCTTAAATCTGTTGCATACTTTGAATATAATTATCTGTCATAATACCACTGCAACTACAGTATTTGCTCTGCTTATCAGGCACAGCAGCCATTTCTGATTTTTATTTATGTTGAAGCTTGACAAAAATCATTATGAACTCTACTGTAATGATGTGTGATATGCCAATTGGACTTATCACAGCTACACAAAATGAACAGAATTACATTGATAATCTACAATGAAGCATGCTGATGGATTACCTATGCTCCCACATCACATAATTCATATGTAGGAGTGATTTAGATGCATTCTCAGAAGACAGGATGGCTATGTGCCAAAGTATAGTTTCAAAAGGTGGTTTCAGATATAGATGTATTTTAGTTTGGTCTTTAGATATAATTTCTACAGTATTTCTTTGCACACATTGAACTCAAAGCACTCGTATAGTTGTGGTGTGTGTGTGTTATGCCATTTCAGCTGTTCAGTTGGTGTCACAGTCAGCTTTTGTGCTGCAAGATCAGAAGGTTGTTGGTTCTATTCTTATACCAGGTAGTTGCATTCATTTTACTTTTTATGGATAGGCAATTGTAAATGCTCCCTGAGTCTGGCTTCACAAGCCCTCATTGAAACGGGTCAGAACTAGGTATGCATTTGTCATGTCAACGGATGCTTACAGTTTAGGGTATTAAGGCTAGGCTACTGATAGTCCTGTGGATCAACAGCCTGGTCTTGACCTATGAACCTATAACTTATGTTGTTTGCATGTTTTAATAAGCAAGTCTGTGTATGCTTTATCCACATGTATGACTGATTGCTTCAATGATTCCCTTTGTAATGGGCAAAATTTCCAACTAAAATGCTTAAATAATGTTTTAGGCTGCCAGGCTAATTTACATGATATAAATTACAGAAAAATCTCATACTGATATGCACTTGCTCCTTTCTTAATATTATGTTTTTGCCATTTCATTGTGTTATTTGTTTAATGCAATTCACAACATTTAAGCTATATAAAATATGCATTGGTTTCCCATAGCAGAAATGGTTAGCTTACTTTTTTGCAACACTTCCTTTAGTGTTCGTTATTGCACACATATGGCTCAAAAGTAAAAAGATAAAACTTGTAACTATTCTCTCCACTACCAGGTGTCTTACCTGCTTAAGTTATTTAGAACTCCATTCGTAATATTCATGACTAAAGAACATTCTCCAAAATAACTTCTGCCATGTGGAATAACACACTCTCCAGAATAACTTATCCCACCTCATTTAAGAAATATGTCAAATCTATCAGCATTCAAAATCTCAGCTCAGTCACTACTGTTATGACATTACCATTTGAAGATGATCAGATAATGACTTATTTCCTAGCAAACTATTTCTAATCTCACTTTTCTTTCTTTTAACTCTATTTCCAAGGCTTGCTTTTCATTTTCTTATGTTAATTGGATTAATAGACTGTGTTTATTTCCCCATTCTATGGATTAAGTGTGTATATATATATATATATATATATATATATATATATATATATATGTGTGTGTGTGTGTGTCTATATGTTTCTTGTTTGTGTGTAAGTACTAGTTCTCAACATTTCTTGCATTTTACTCAGCTACAGCCCTGATATATTGAGAATTTTCAAATTATCACTATTTTTAGATGCTGATTCCTAACTATACTTGTTCTTTTGTTTTAGCATATATTATTATTTGTTATCTGTATTCTTTGTTTGTTTCTTTTTATCTACATTTATCACTTTATCAAACCTCTGTGTATCCATATAATGCTAAATGGATGTACTATACAGTTACCATTCTTGCCTCCTGCAAAAATAAAAGCAACTTTAAAGGACAATAATTCAGTTTACCCCTGTATTAATATTGCTATTATTATTATTGTTATTATTATTTTTATTTTATTATTATTTCTGGGATTTGCAGTTATGAGTCTGAGAATTTTAATATAGAGCTGATTACCTATTAGGAGGCAAAATGTTTTCAAGCACGGCATACACCATACCACATGCTATTGTGAAAGATTTGTCCTTCAGATGAGACTTTAAATTGAGTTTCCATCTGCCTGATTTGGTGGTAGATCAGTTGGATGTAAAAGATCCCATGGCACCTATCAAAAAGAGTAGGAGTCCATAATTTGTATACAAAAATAACTCTTATTTACAAAATATGTACATATGTACTAACATATAAATATACAAATCTGTTTACACATATTCATATTCACATGTTTTACATCTTCAAAAAAGTCTTCTTTACATAGTTTTCTCCATAACTTATACTATACTTTTTTGTTTTTTTTCTGTATCATCAATTTTTATTTTCTACAAAAATATTTTTTCTTGGTAATAGTTTATTTCTTCATTTATACAATCCTTTTCTCTTTTGCTCTTTTTTACAATACCCCAAAATTAATCATACTCATATGCATACAGTTTTACTACTAAACTCTCATCTTTTTTCATTTGCCCACTTTAACACTTTGTACAAATTTAATGAAGCAGTGTATACCACTGGGTTAATTAACCCTAGACCTCCTCCTTCTTTATTTACATATACAACTCCTCTTTTACGGGGTTCAATCTAGAACCCCATATAAATGAAACTATCTGCAATAATTCCTTTTCAAATGCTCTTGGCAACATAAATACACTTGCTAAGTATGCTATTTTTCCCATCAGTATTTAATTTATCAAATAAGCCTTTTTCTCTGAATAATAATTTATATTTTCTCCAGAAAAGACATTTGCTTTATTTCTTCTATTGTTCTTTCCTATCAAATTCTTCTTACATCTTTATTCCCAAATTTTAGAAAAGAAAATGAATTCACTGTAAAATATATGCCCCAATCTTTATTACGTCACCTAAACTTTTACTTTTCTCTTTATTTAAAGCCATCCCTATCATCTCTAGATACTCATCTGTGTAAATTACTTCTTTTATCCAAATTTTGATTTTTGCAATTATTATAATGTAATCTGCATATGTTAATAGAACTGGAATTCTTGACACTTCGGCTCTTTCATTTTGCAATTTATTTTGCGTACTATCACATTCATAAATCATGCAAAGGGTATACAACTCATTGGAAATCCCTGTCATACACCAGTCTTCATATGTACCACTTGGCTTAGCCAGCCATTTACAAGTATTTTTACTTTATTATTATTACTATATGTTGACATACACAATTTCCTAGCTTTCTTACTTGTATTGCATTCTTTCATTATTACCCATAGGATTTTGTGTCCAATTGTGCCAAATGCCTTTTTAAGATCTCCTATCATGATTTGTTGCTGTTTCTTTTCTGTTCATAATATCATCCACAATTTCTCTATCATTAATAATTCTTGACAACATTTTCCCTTTGTACTATATATGTATGCTAGCTTCCATAATATTTTCCATTTTAGTTTCCAATCTCTTTAGTATTATTTTCATAAAGATCTTATAATCATTATTATTCAATACTATTGGTCTCCAGTTTGTTAATTCTATTCTATTCTATCTTCATTTTTTCCATATGAATTTAAGTATTCCCGTACATAATTCTTAACTTCATTTAACCATTAATTCAACATCTTTAAAAAAAATATTTTGTGCCAATCTTAAATTGTTATACATGTTATACCTTATTCCATCCGGGGCTCATTCAACGTATTCTCTTTTTTCAATTCTCTATTCTCATTTTCTGTTAACTTTACTTTCCATGTTTTTTCACTACTTTTTTTTTAAACATTTGTTGCACATATTGCATTACACTATTCATAATCTTTTCCTGAGTTCTTTCTGTTTCTCCTTTTACATTTTTTATTTCTGTTATTACACTACCGCCTTCCTTTACTAATCTGCTTAAATATCTCTATACTTCTTTTTCCTTGTAAACATTATATCTGCTTATTTAACAATTCTTGTATTTTTCTTGATTTCTTTCATACAATTCTTTTATTTTGTCAAACTACTTTCCATCATTATGTTCTAAATCTTCCAAAGCATCACTATGTGTTCTTTTATATTTTTCTTTCTCTACTTTTCTGACATCATATTATCACTGTAAAAAATGTATTTTTCCTGAAATATCATCCACCATTCAGACCAATTTTTTTATAAAATGCTGTCATGGTAATATGATATTTCCATACCTATATTACTAATCTCTTTCCTTCTTCATTCTATGCTTTTTCATTTATCTTTTCTATTCCTTTGCCTATTTTTAGATATTCCTTATTTTCTTTTACCTCTGGCCATATTGCAAGATGATCAGAAAATCCTGTTTCAGCTACCTTTCATTCTCTTATTTCTAAACCTTCTGATACTATGAAATAATCTATTTCAGTTCTATACATACCCCTTTTATAAGTCCATGAATTTTTGTCCCACAGTTTTAACTTAATACATCATATAACTTTTAACATTTTCTTATATCATTTCCTTTCTTTTTATGCTTGTCTCTTAAAGCACAGTTAAAGTCTCCTGTCATTATACTATTCATATTTATCATTATACAGTGTAAAATCTGATGGAAATAAGCTTTCCCTTTCTTTACTGTTACTATAAGCATGCATTATTATAATTCTATATATTTTACTTTCCATTTTAAATCTACAATGGTTAATCTTCCAATTTTTGCTAAATCTATATCTACTATCTTTACTGTATTTCTACAGAATACAGCTATTCAAGAACATCTCTCATTTCCCAAATTTAGAGTTATCTTTCTTCCCCATAGTTTCCTTGTTTGAAATCTTTGTTTGTTTAATCTCATGTCTTCTGATATAATTACATTTGCATCACATGTATTACACCACTGCAAAATTCCTATTCTTATTATTATATTCTTAATACTATTCACATTTACAGAAAACACAAAATTTTCCATTTTCCCTTAGATTCGTGGTTTCATAAGTTCATAGCTCATTACTAGGCTAGATTTCTTAACAGGCCATTGTAAGCCTAACCAATTTCCTTTCCAGAGGTGAACATCAAATATTGTACCTTGTGTTTGTGAATCAAACACTTTAACCATTATATCCAGCACCAATGCTTAGCTGTATGTTTTCTTTTTCATTCATTTCTTTTTTTTTTTTTGCACTTATCCCTTTACATTTTCTTTTTCTGACATTTACCCTTTTACAATAGAAATCTTTTTTCCATTTTACTACCTCCCAGTTTGTCTTCTTCTTCACTTATTTCAGAACCTACTTCTATATCTTCTTTATTATTTGTTCTCATCTAATTTTTTTTCTATTTATGCTACTTCTAAAATTTCTTTTCTTCTTTTCCTTACTGTTATTTTCATTTTTGTTGTATATCCATTCATTATCAAACTTTGTTACATTTATAACATTTCAATTCACATTTTTGTGGATCATGACCAATTTCCTCACAAATATAACATTTTTTTTGCCACAATTACTTATCAAATGCCTTTCTTTTCCACAATAAAAAAGTGTTTTGTGTTGCTCCCTGTATTTTACAGCACCCCTATTCCCCTCCATATTTATCATGCTTGGTATATGTATGAATTTTTCTCTTTTTTCTGTTTTTAACACAACAATATTACAATCCCAGGTATCAGTCCATAAACCTCCTTTGTCATAAACTTTTGCATTGCCCAGTACTTCTTTACATAAAGCTTTCAAATCCTCCTTTAAAGATGGTCTTTCTACTTCTTTTCCAAATTGTACATGGATCTTCTTTTTTCCTGTTAAATGCTTTAATCGTATGGGTTACAGTCTTTCTTTTTTCATATTCTCCAAGAAAATTGAAAAAAAACAGTCTCAAATATAATGTCACTAAATGTTTCTATGTTAAGAGTAAATGCTCTTACTTCATGTGCTTTTACACCCAAAGGAGCTATTAAATTGTCCCACTTTTCATACTTGTCCATTTCTTTGTCTTCTTTACTTTGAATCTTTGCCATGTATTTCTGTTTTTCATTTGATTCTGCCTTCGTTTCCTCTACTCCACTTCATAGGTTCATAGGTTGGTACTAGGCTATCGGCCCTAGGGCCTATACAAGCCTAGCCATAACAATTATCTGGCTATTTCTTTCCCACACTATTTACTTCCCTGGACCCTTGTCGAACAGGGCAACTGACGTGATCCGTGGAGTGAATTTCCTTTCTCCCATCCAGTCATCAAGGTTTCTTTTGAAGAGGGCCAAAGAGGTGCTCTGCTTGACATGTATGTGCAGACTATTCCAGAGTCTGTGGAGTCTCTGGGTCAGGAACCTATCCCTCCAGCATTTTTTGTTTATTGTGATGACAATGTTTAGATCCCTGGAGTGTGTGGCTCTGAGGGATTGGGATATCTTTAAGTGTAGCATGTCCAACAGCTCTGGGTTTGACATGGCCTTGTATGTTAAGCAGAGATTGCCTCGGAGTAGACAATATGCGACAGAATATAGCTGGAGTTTTTTAAGGCGGTCAGCATAGGGCATCTGCTTTAGGCCTGTGATTCTTTTAGTGAGGTATTTCTGCGGCCTTTCCAGTTGTTGCAGATGTCTTGAGAGTTACATACCAAATGAGGCATTGTATTCTATAATGGGTCTAATGAGGAGTGAGTACAGTGGGACAATGACCTCCTTTTTTCTGGATGAAAAGCCCTTAGTGATGAGGTGTGCCACATAAAAGGATTTCCTGACTGTTGTGGTGATGTCGTTATTGATGGTGAGACCACTGTCCACCCGTGTCCCTAAGTCTGTTATCACACTTTCTGTGTTTAGTGTACTGCCACCTATGTGGTAATTCACGGGTACATGTTTTTTCCCAAAGGGGATAACTACACATTTTTTGGCATTGAGCTTGAGCCCATTGCTCTGGCACCAAGCATCTGTTTCTGTAAGGCCCTTTTGTAGAGTATCGACATCATTTGGGGATTCAATAATGGCTCCCAGTTTGCAGTCATCTGCGAACTTTGTTAGCCAGAGTCCCTTAGTGTTGGCCTGTACTTCAGAGAAGTAGATGGCAAACAAGAGAGGTCCCAGGACTGAACTCCGAGGTACTCCACTTGTCTGGAGCTGGATTTGGAGTCCGCTTCTTTTACGGTGTGGGTTCTGTCAGTAAACCAGTTGGCAACCCATTGAGTGACATAGGGATTAATGCCCAGCTTAGTAAGTTTATCTATGATTCCAGAGTGGGGGATGGTGTCAAAGGCCTTGGCGAGGTCCAGATAGGCTGTGTGGACTGCCTTACCCTCGTCCACGGCTCTGGAGACTGATTCGAAGAAGTCAATCAGGTTCAGGAGACAAGATCGGCCCTTCACGAACCCAAACTGGGTGGGGTCCAGTGTTTTAAGGTTGCCAATGTCTTTGTTTTGCCTTCTTTTACTTTCTCTGCATATGTCTTCTTTTCCATATCACCACTATTCTTCAGGATGTCTCTGTATCCTCTTTTTGTATTTTCTCCATAATATCCCCCCCAGGAAACATCTCCTTCATTTTCTGGCTCACTCTGCACCATCATTTCTTTAAGTAAATCATCCTGTAACTCTCCTGACTGGAGGGTTGTAGTTATACAGCTATCATTTGCTGACTCATCGCAATCAAACAGGTTTATTTGAAACATTTTCTTAGAATCAGGCACACATTCTCTGGTCTTTGATATTTGCCCTCTCCGTCAGTTCTTTCTCTCTCCATCTGCCTCTTTGTTTCTCTGGTCCACTTCTGTTCCTGGAACAGAAACAAGAAGTGCTCCTCCAAAATGGTTTCCACTCACAACAATGAAGAGTAGAGGACATTCCCCAATGCCTTGGCCAAATTTCCTCTAGTAGCAAAAATACAACCTTTGGTCTCCTCCCCCAAAAAGAGGCCATTAGCATAGTGGGACTTGCCCTGAAAGATTAAAAAAATATATTTATATAAGGAAAAATATCAGCCATGCATTTTGACTGGTATTTGAACTGAAGTGCATTTAATTACTACTTCTAAAGTATGTCAGATGTGAGTTCATAAGCATCTCAATAACTTTTTTGAAGAAGACAATAAAGATCTAATGACAGCGGCAGGGCTATCCACCCAGTGGTGTAAACCTTGGCTCAAGATGTTTGTCACTGCTGAAGTGACACCCAACCCCATCTGCAAAATGGAAAAAGGGGTTGAGGATGGATGGATGGATCCAAGGAGGAAGAAAACAGTCAATCTAACAACAAAAGGCAGGTGATGTGCAACCTAAGCATAGCATTTCCATATTGCATAATGGAATTTTACAGCACAAAAGGATCTCTACACTCTCATATGTAAACAAAGTTTGACATATGAGGTGTCTGTCTTCTCTTTTATTTTGGTACTTTTAGGATATTCATTCTTTTCAGTTGCAAACTGTGCTATTTTGTACAAAATTGCTTGATACTTTTGTATAATATTTCTCTATGCATCTTAAGTCATAATGTTCAGCCTCTTTTAAGAATTTTGGAAAAGGAAATCCTGCATAGCATGACATTTGTAGCTGTTCCTTCTTTCCTTCCCACCAGAATCATGCATTTGCTATTTCTGTAGGGATCCACAGCTTATTGTCTGTGTTGTGTCAATCAGTGTAGCGAGAGAACACTGAAGATGAAATCTCCCAAAAATCTGATATTGTTGATTGACAGTGGAACTGAATAAAGTTGACAGTTCCCTGTGTCACAATAATATTCATATTTTGCAAAATGCAGTATTATTTCAGAACTTTCTGCTGCTGTAAAATAAGACTTATTACAATGTGTGCAAAAGAAGCCACAGACAACAAACACGTGAGAAATACTCAAACTGTAAGAGAAATACTACCCAGGGAGACTGATGTTAAGGTGTAATGAAGTGTCCTTTCATTATAAGTTAATGGAAAGAAGATCCCAAACATGAGGCCCAGGCATTATATTATTAGTTTTTGGGAACACTAATTGTATCGTGAAAATGGAAAAAGGTAAGATAAAATAAAATTACATTGTTATGTCTGTTTCCATCAAAGTTGCAGTCATAGATTGGTGTACTGCATGTATATAATATTTTATTTTATTGTTATGATATATATATATATATATATATATATATATATATATATATATATATATATATGGGTCTACTTCAAAAGATCGAAGTTTCAGAACTTTGAACATCATATGGTTAATGACCATATGATCAAAGTTTTGAAACTTCAAACATTCTGAATGGAGATCACTTACAATGCAGAATGGGAAATTTACCAGTTTCCATTTACCAGTTTCCTTGCTGTAGTGTGATCTCGGAGTTGGTATATTTAATTAGGGGGTGTGGGGGGTGTGAAAGAAAACGTTGTTGTTTTTATTTTGTATTTTATTTGACGGTCAATGTTTCAAAAACTTCTTCTGATATCTTCTGAACCCTGGATCATCTGAAGTAGACCCATATATATATATATATATATATATATATATATATATATATATATATATATTTTTTTTTTTATATGCTTCTGACCACAGTAGTCTTTTAGGCGATTCCACAATAACAGTATTTCAGTGTGAACACTGCAGTATTTGACCTGGAGTTTAAATGCATCTTGTGCCAATGATCGGCAAAACTGTACTTTCCAAACATTTTGTTCACATTTCTACTTTTCCTTTTTTGTTTCTTATAGCTAGAATGTGTCTAGCATCTAGGTATATGGGGTGGATTATACCTTTGTGATTCAGTAATACTTGCAGGGAATATCATGTTATGCATATTCTGATTTCCATATTACAAATCAGTTGGACTCATATAATTCACAATGTGAAACTAGCCTTCTTGTTATTTGCAGTATAGTAGAGTGGCCCTAGTGATCTCTGAGAAGAAGTTACAACTGCTGTGAGAGGCAGAAGCCACATCCACTTAGAAGAGGAAAGGTCAGAGGGGCAGAGAAGCAGCGACATTTGCCAAATCTGAGAGCATATGAAAAGTGAAATTATTAGTGTTAATGCATGTAAAGGTAAATGTGTGTGTATATATATATATATATATATATATATATATATACATATATGTTGTTTACTTGTGTAGACATCAATATATAAATTATGAATGTAAGAGAGTTTTGAGATATATGTTTAGGTTGGTTTAAGAAAATCATGTTCATGATTGATGGAGGCATCAGTGCTTCTAGAGTAAATTGGATGTGCCATTGTCTAAGAACGATTAAACTCTGCAATAGAAATTAGTACTGAAAACAATTGAACATAATTAATAAGATGTGCAACAATATTAAATTGCACCTTGGATTTTGTATAGGTAGTAATTAAAAAAAATCAATAACTGCTAATCTGTGCCAGAATTAGGTAGTTATGATCACTTAAGTATAACTTAAGAAATTGATATTACATCTTCTAGGGTGCAAAAGTTAACCCATTTCCTTAAGAAGAAATTTTAGCATTCAAACTTTACTGCTGTCAAGGACCTATTGCTGAGCTGGAATTGGCATCAGAATTTTCTGAAGGATGTGTGGAACAGAATTGGATAGCCTTTTATAGTTACATTAATCATCTAATGGATGTATATGTGTGAATGATGTGCACAAAGAGCTGGGGAGAGATTTGCTCTTTGATGGTCTAAACATACTTTGTGTTTTACTTGTATTCTGCTTTTAACTGCATATTAAAACTTCAAATGAGACCACAGCTCTGAGTCAGACAGAAACTTTTTCCCTACCTGCTTACTGTTGTGTTCTTAAATACCACTGTCTTTTTTTCTCTGCTATCAGTGGCTTGTGTAAGTAAGCACAAAATTATCATTTTGTGAAATCACTCCCCTTCAACTATTTAAATTTATTGGCCATCCTACTGTTTTCCATAGTACCAGAATACAAAAGTGACCACCCCCTTTCAATCTATCTTGCTGTTTTAAAATGGTGACTATCCAATAAAACTTTTTAGACAGGTAAAACTTAAGTTACCTACTTTCACATCTAACTTACCTAGTGCATGCATCAGTGTTTAGGATAAACAATTTTTTTCATCTTACCTTTAAGCATCCCTGTGACTTGCACTTGCTCTAATACCAGCTGGAAAGCACTAGGAAGCCTTAAACTGATACAAGCACTCAACTATTCTTGTTAATGAGGAGAAATTAATCATAGGCACTAAACAGCCTATAATTGCAAAGTACCTTGCTAAGGCAAGGGAAAACAGCTCCTGCACTTTACAAAAAAAGCACCAAACCAGGTATGTCCAAGGGTCAGCTTCCTGTGATTTATCCTGTCCACCTGGTGAATTTGGGCATACTGGGGCATTGCAGCAATTGCCTCATACACAGACAAACCTTTCCTCCTACCACCCAACACTACAAACTATGAGAGATGCACTTACATAGCCAAACTGGAAGCAAAGCTCTCTCCACCCATGACTGTGCTAGACAGTTAAGAGGAGAAGGTTAACAGCCTCACTACACCACAAGCAACACATAGCCCTTCTAAACTCACACCACCAACACCCACACATAGCAACATTAAATCCACATATGTGGAGGCCCTTAACTGTAATCTGCCCAAGCAGCAAGGACCTTCAAAGCTGAACCGCAAACAAACACCAATCACAACCAAAGTGTCACATAGCTCACAACACCAGTGTGCCACCCAGCAACAGCCCCTAAGGCAAGACAAAGTACCTAACACTTTAGTCATAGGTGACTCTATAGTCAGGCACACTGATGCCCCATTCACTAGGCTGAACAAGGAGAGAACTACAGTCAACTGCCTTTTGGGTGCCAGGATCCATGACATAACGCATGCACTCAAGTCACTCCACAGCAAGTACAAATATGACTCTGTCATTGTCCATGTTGGAGTAAATGACTTGAGATGTACCTCCCTGGACCACATGAAAAGAGACATGGAAGAGCTCTCGGATCATGTGGCCCAGGCAGGTATGACCCTAGCCCTGAATAACATCCTGCCTTCACCCAGAATTATATCACAGTATAAGGACAAAATGATTGACTTCAACAATTGGCTAAGTTTCTGGTGTCATTCAAAGGGGATCCCGTATCTGTCTGCCTGGGACGACATGATCAACAGACCATGATGCTTTGCCAGAGATGGTCTGCACCTGTCACCCCTTGGATTCAGATTACTGGCTAAGGCTCTTGCCACCCCTATAGTGCCTTTTTTAGGCAAAGTTCAAAGGACAAAATTACCACCATAACAGGTACAAGCGTGCAAATTCTGAAGGTAATGCTACAAGTCCAAACTTCAAAATGTACACTCTCGAGGCACTCCTAAAAATGGAGAACATCGATATTTGTGCAGTAACTGAGACCTGGTTCAAGGCTCCAGAGAGCACCCCTGCAATACCAGGCTATAACTCTTACCACACTTTTTGGCCACCAAACCAGGACCGAAACACTAAAGGTGGAGGAGTGTCCATATTCACCAAGGATATTCACCCCAGCAGGCTAGTTGCTCAACACAACGTGTCTGAAATTCTCTAGGTGCAACTAACACTAGGAAAGACTTCAATCCAAACTGTAGCTTGCTACAGATCCCCCACCATGCCCCAAGAATGTCTCTACACCTTTCTAAACATACTAAAAAATATTAAGATACAAACAAACACCCTAATACTGGGTGATTTCAACTACCCTGCCATTAACTGGGAAAACTACTCTGGTACCAACACCTTTGCCCAACAGTTCTTGGAATTCATAAATTCCAATGCCCTGGTCAACTAATCCTTAGTCCCACCAGGGGGTCCAGTATTCTGGACCTGGTCATTACCATCATGGGAAATCGATGCTCCACACTAACGCCCTGGTCAACTAATCCTTAGTCCCACCAGGGGCTCCAGTATTCTAGACCTGGTCATTACCATCATGGGAAATCGATGCTCCACACCTACGGTCACCCCCTCTGTGGTCAGGTCTGACCATAAGCCAATCACCCTCAACATCCACATCCCACCACCACCCCCCAGTAAGGAAACCTCCACTTCTCCAAAGCCAACTTCATTCTACTCAAGTCAGAAGTGACAAACTTTATGACACCTATGCAGATGGGAACTGAAAGTCTGACTGCTGAATCCTACACTAAGGCACTGTACGAGCACATCCACTCATGCATGAATCGTGCCATCCCAAATACAATCAAGATGCTTTCCTATAAAAAAAGGAAGCCAATCTGGTTGTCCCCTGCCATAAACAAACTTTAAAACAAAAGGAAGAAACTGTTGCAGAAAAGAGGAAAATCCTAGGATGCAAAAAACTCCCTTACCAGTCTCAGTAAGAAGCTGAGATCCCTCATAAAATCCTGCAAAGCTAGTTATGAAAATAAAATTTCCAAAGATTCCAAAGACAACCTTCAGGCATTTTATAGCTATGTCAAGAATCTATATGGCAATGCTCAGACTTGCTCTGAGCTACAACAGAATGGCATTAAATATACAGATCCCAAGGATATTGCCAATATCCTGGCAGATAAATTCATTGCCAACTTCACCCCCCTCTCACCCCCTGGCCCATCTCAATACCGGAAGATTGCCAAATTCGGTAATAACGGCCACACAGGTAAAAAACGCACTCTCCTCCAAAGCTAAGAATATGGCATTCATGGGACCAGATGACATCTCAGGCTGTGTACTACATGAACTACAAAATGAACTGAACTGGCACCTCACCTAAGTGTCATGTTTAATCATAGCCTCACCTCAGGCTTTGTGCCCACTGAGTGGCGCACAGCTACAGTTATCCCACTCTACAAGGGGGGAATCCACCTTGGATCCCAGGAACTACTGCCTCATCAGTCTGACGAGCCTGATATGCAAGGCCATGGAATGTATTCTCATGGAAATTAACAAAGACATTGACAACCTTCAAACATGGGACCCCACCCAGTTTGGGTTCATGAAGAGCCAATCTTGTCTTTTGAACCTGACTGACTTGTCCACGGCTCTAGAGTCTGATTCGAAGAAGAGTAAGGCAGTCCACACAGCCTATCTGGACCTCGCCAAGGCCTTTGACACCATCCCCCACTCTGGAATCATAGATGGACTTACTAAGCTGGGCATTAATCCCTACGTCACTTGATGGGTTGCCAACTGGTTTACTGACAGAACCCAGACTGTAAAAGTAGCTGACTCCAAATCCAGCTCCAGACAAGTGACAAGTGAAGTACCTCAGGGTTCAGTCCCGGGACCGCTCTTGTTTGGAATCTACTTCTCTAAAGTGTACAGGCCAACACTAAGGGACACTGGCTAACAAAGTTTTGCAGATAACTGCAAACTGGGAGCCATTATTGAATCCCCAAATGGTGTGGATTCTCTACAAAAGGGCCTTACAGAAACAGATGTTTGATGCCAGAGCCATGGGCTCAAGCTGAATGCCAATAAATGTATAGTTATCCCCTTTGGGAAAAAAACATGTACCCATGAATTAGCACATAGGTGGCAGTACACTAAACACGAAAGTGTGATAAGAGACTTGGGGACACAGGTGGACAGTGGTCTCACCTTCGATAACCACATCGTCACAACAGTCATGAAATACTTCTATGTGGCACTCCTCATCACTAAGGGCTTTTCATCCAGAAAAAAGGAGGTCATTGTCCCACTGTACTCATCCCTCATTAGACCCATTATAGAATACAATGTCCCATTTGGTATGTACCTTTCAAGACATCTGCAACAACTGGAAAGGTCGCAGAAATACCTCACTAAAAGAATCACGGGCCTAAAGTAGATGTCCTACGCTGACCGCCTTAAACTCCAGCTATACTCTGTCGCATATTGTCTACTCGGAGGCGATCTCTGCTTAACATACAAGGCCATGTCTAACCCAGAACTGTTGGACATTCTACACTTAAAGAAATCCCAATCTCTCAGAGCCACATGCTCCAGGGATCTAAACTTTGTCATCACAATAAACAAAACATGCTGGAGGGATAGGTTCCTGACCCAGAGACTCCTCAGACTCTGAAATAGACTGCCCATACATGTCAAGCAGAGCGCTTTGTTGGCCCTCTTCAAAAGGAACCTTGACGATTGGATGGGAGAAAGGAAATTCACCCCGTGGATCACATCAGTCACCCTTGCTAGACATGGGTCCAGGGAAATAAATAGTGTGGGAAGAAATAGCCAGGGAATTGCTATGGCTAGGCTTGTATAGGCCCTAGAGCCGATAGCCTAGTACCAACCTATGAACCTATAAAATAAAAGCATGTAATCAAAGTTAATTTCAAAAGGTTATCCAACATTCTGAAAAACACAATGAAGAAAATTAAACCTTCCCATGAATTTAGGCAAGCATTTGGAAGCTAAGGATAATTGTAAATCTTTCTTTACCAACATCAGGAAGTTATGAAATATGACTCAGCATTGCATTGAACTCATACAAAATGGCATTACCTACACTGAATCAGTGAATATTGCAAATATGCCGGAAAACAAATTCAGTGCTAACTTCACTCCAGAGATATCTATGCCAATCCCACATGTACCTAAGGACCTAAAACTGTCTAGCATTACAATAGAACATGTGTTAAAACTACTATCCAAAACAAGAAGTACATCCTGTATGAAACTTGATAACATACTAGTTGATCAGCTGAACAGCCTAAAACATGCACTAGCATCCTCTCCTGCAACTATTCAACTTTAGCTTATCCACTGTTCTTGTCTCCAGAATTTGTTGCAAATCATTTGTGATGCTCTTTACAAAGGTGGCCCCACCGTAGAACCTGGAAACTACAGACTGATCAGCCTGATGAACTTCATCTACAAGGCCATAGAATGGGTCAGAACAGAAATGATGCACTAGCATCCTCTCCTGCAACTATTCAACTTTAGCTTATCCACTGTTCTTGTCTCCAGAGTTTGTTGCAAATCATTTGTGATGCTCTTTACAAAGGTGGCCCCACCATAGAACCTGGAAACTACAGACTGATCAGCCTGATGAACTTCATCTACAAGGCCATAGAATGGCTCAGAACAGAAATGATAAACTACAGTACAAAAAAAATCTTATGAGACTTGATCCCCAGCAGTTTAGCTTTGTTAATTGTAGATCCAGTTTAATAAGTCTGTTAAATTCCTTTGACAAGAAAATGCCAGCCATGGACAGTAGTCATGTTCTCCATACAGCATACCCTGACAATGACAAAGCATTGGTAGTATACCACATGCCAGCTTTGCTATTTATCTGTCTGTTCTCTCAATCAAAAGTTAGAAACTCTGGTTAACAAAGTTTGCCAATGATTGTAAACTTGGTCTTAAATTTGACTCCCCCTCTGACATACAGAAGCTACGTAGTGAACTTACACATGATAATAGTTGGTTTGCTGGCAATGGACTAAAACAAAATGCTAACAATGCAATATTGTTGTATTTGGCAAACATTCCACCCAGCTAATAGTATAGAAAACACCCCACTTTAAAATGAAGATATTGTGAGAGATCTTGGGATATGGGTAGATAATCCTCCTGTATTTTAACTGTCATGTTGTAACAGTAGTCAGGAAATCTAGCACAGGTGTTCACAAAGGGTATTTCCTCAAGTTTCAAGGAAGTCCTGACCCTCTGTTTTATGCACTGATAATGCTCATCGTATTATACAAAGCCCACTTTAGGATGTTTCTTACTAAATATATTGCTTATTTAGACAGACCCAATGTTTCCTGACAAAAAGGAGCATCGGACATAAGGACCTGACCTATGAAGAAAAACTGAAGGCCTTGTCTGTGCATTGCATGCCTTACAGACCCCATAGGGGAAGATTGTGCCTTGCTGTCATGTGGCAGTCCAATACCTTTTATTTCTCCACAGATCACGTGGTCCTATGCAGACTATAACCCGAAATTTGTCATGCAGTGGCTACATCTTCTTTGGAACAAACTTCCTGTCCAGCTCAAGCTGTGTGCTACTCTGTCTTCCTTTAATAAGGAATTAGAAAATCAGAAGAGCATTCATAAATTCACTCTGGGTATGATTTGCAGATTGCCCCTGTAGAAGGAGGTAAGGTCTACAGATGGGTACTGGCAACTAGTAAATGGCTACATGGCCCAGTTGCTTTGTACATTCTATGATTCTCTGATTCTATAATAAGAAAATATTTGAAGTAGCTGCTGTATGTAATAAAAAATCTAGTGTGATCAATAAGATATGTTGCCAAAAAAGGCAATGTTAAGAAAATATAGACAATGTTATGAGTTAACATTAGCTGAACACACTAGAAATAACAATAAGGCATTATTTAAACATTTGAGATTATATGTCAAGGAAGGTAATGCCAATATTAGCACAGAAATTGATAGTTCTGTTGTATTTGATAATATTCAGTTGGCAAATAAACTTTGTGATATGTTCTTTTTGAAACAAACAATGTCTTGAATGTGGTGGAATATATTGGGATAAATAATGTTGATACTGGTCCATATGTTACCATGTAATTGGCATTAGGGCTTCAGAATGCATACATCGATGATCAGCAGCTGAATTCAATAGCCTAAGTGGTTATTTCTTAAAGAACTCTATTAAATTGATGGCTCCTTGCCTGACTTATTTATTTCAGTTATCCCTCAAAACAAGCTATGTGCCAAGGAAATGGAAGAAAGCAATCACAATTCCAGTACCAAAAGCCAACATTGACAATAGCCTTGGAAATTATTGGCCTGTCAGTTTAACAAGCATAATAGGTAAATGTTCTGAGCAGGTCATATGTCAGCTGTTACCAAAAAAGGTTGGTTGAAAAACTGGATTATAATCAACATTGGTTTGTAAAATGTCACTATCATTTTTCAGATGTATTTGTCCTTTACATGGAACCAATAGGAGCTTCAGATAAAGGAATACCTGCATATAAAATCTAGTTACATTTGGCTAATGCTCTCAACTTTGTTTCCTATAAGGACATATTGGGAAGACTGTTTAATTTAAAAATTCATAGATCTGATGTCAATTTTCATTCTATCCTCAACTGCTTGGTTTGGATCTGATTCTCAGACTCAGACATTACTAAAGCTCGTGGTTACCAAAAAAGCTGTTGAGCTTCTCCCTTACCCATAATGCAGCAACCCCAAACATATCTCAGATCTCATTTGCTGTTTTTTGTGAAAGATGTGGTTGCCATAGCTTTTGAGCTTCATTGTAGAATTCTTCAGATATAAGTTAGATTTTTCCATTTAAATCTTATGTACTGCCTTTTTTCTATCATTCCTTTGCCCTTGTACTTTTAGAATATCTGTAAATACCATCTTATGTACTGCTTTTTTTCTATCATTCCTTTGCCCTTGTACTTTTAGAATATCTGTAAATACCATTGCTGGTATACTGTCTCTCTATTTTCCTTTGCATGTTTGTGTACCCTTCATTACCATTGTTGGTAATCTCTCTCTCTCTCTTTCTTCCCTATTTCCTGCTTAAAAAAAAAAAAGCAAACAAAAAAAAAAACTTTTTATACCTGTTTTTCTTTTTGTCATAAGAATGGCTGAGAAGGGCCCTTCTACCTTCTAAAAAAGTTAGAAGTGTGGGCACAAGTTGCCTATTTTGGATGCCCACAATCTTTGTGTCTATTGCTTAGGTCCACAGCCCCTTCAAAAAGACTGTTCCATCTGCCACAAATTTAATCCACATGCATTAGTGGATAGAAAAATTAATTAATATTGAAATGTATGTTGCCTTCTTCCTTCAGAGAAGCTGTGGGAGGGGCTCAGTCCCCCAAACTGAAGTCCAAGGGGTCAAAATTTCTTGCTCCTTCTACTTCCTTAGCTCCACCTTCCGAGCCTTCCAGGAAGAGTACTAAATCAGATTCAAGGAGGTCTCAAACCTCTTCCCCCTCGGATCTGAACAAAAGAGTTTTTCGGATTCTACATCTTCAGATATGACAAAGAAACTGTTGGATCTGTCTACTCAGGATCCAGTAGCTGCCTTCCCCATTTCTAGAAAGGTGCCATACCAGGAGTTTGGGTTCTGTCAAGCTTGATTACATGTATAGATCTGCAAACATGGGACTGCACACATTTGCTAACCTCACAAGACCCAAACATAGTGAAAGTTTTGAAACATGAGGAGAATAAATCTAAGATGATCCCTGCTTAGTCTAGCATAAGCATATCAGCATCAATTGGGAATGGAAATCAAACCAGAAGTAGATAAAAATTAGGCAGCAACTGAATGCGCCAAAAAATAAAGGAAAGAATATGAGGTGAAGGATCAGATGAGAAGGCGAAAAATGTGGAAATTCATGAATATATTTGCACATATAGAAAACTCCTGGAAGAACCCCATGATGATCAGGATCAAACCCATGAATGGTTAAGGAGAAGCAAATTCAAACCAAAAGATTAAAGGTTAATATTGACGGACCAAGACAGTGGGTTATGTACATGTTGATTTAGTCGATTGAACATTTGGGCGAAACGGACGAATGAAGGTTTTTAGAAAACAGAACTGGAAAAAGTCGCATACATCATTGATGGTTTTGACATATTAATGGCTGAAGGACTGTATACTGAAAGGCATAGTAATGTGGCAAGACTGTTGCAGTGGGGATTGTGCAAACATTATGGTATTGAAGTGGCTGAAAAACACTGGAAACAAAACATCAAAGAAAATGGTGGTCTACATCACATGAGATCACCCATTACCAACAGATCAAATGACAAGTACAAGAAAACCAGATATAGTGGTCCATGAAAAGAAGACAAAAGTAGCAGTGATCATTGAAATTACTACACCCAATGATTGCAGTGTACAGAGAGACAAGTCATAAAATATCAGGATTTGCAGGCAGAAATGAGAGCAATGTGGAAGAAAGATACCCAGACAGTTTCAATAGTAGTAGGAGCAATGGGTCTCATAAAAAAGAATCTACAGTCATATTTAGATATGTTACCAATATATGTAACTCTGTATGAATTGCAGAAAAAGTCATTACTGGGCACATTGAGGATGCTACGAAGAGCACTTCTGGCTGACATCAAAGACTGAAACCATGCTAATTTCATGAACTTTAATCATCTTTAACTTAGGAATGGGGTCCATTCCCATCTGACCTAAGAAGAGGTGGTGTATCTTTGAATATTTGGTGGTTTCGTGGTTGTTGTATTTTGTCGCTAAGAAGAGGTGGATCAGATGATGAGGAAGTTTCTGTCAGAGCAGATCCAGATAGGTGTGTTATTGGCTCATACAATTTAGGGTCAAGAAGCTCGTTCATCAACCACTCCACCACCACAGACTCCTCTGATTCCTTTGGTTTCTTCAGAGTCCCTGGATCTGGGTTTTCCCAGCCTGTCAAGCTTGGATCTGAGGATGACATTGTTATTGGATCTGAAGCTGATTCTGAGTGCCCCGGCTCGGATATCTTCACATCTGGAGGTCTCTCAGAGCCGAAGTCTCCCTGTCAGATCTGTGGTGCTCGAGTCAGCTCCAAAGGTTACAGAGCCATCTCTGCACCTTGGTGATTCAGCACTGGATAGCTCAGCTCTGACTTCTTCCTCAGGGAGAATGCTTTTGAGTTGGATGAGACAATGTTCAAGAAGCTTGCCTTCTCTGCTCTGAGGTCTTCTATCTCTGTGGGGTGATCTGCCTTCAAGGTTGTGAATAGGGTTTTCTCTGCTTCAACAGGACTGAAGGATTCAACCCCTCAGATTTCCAATCCACTTCCCAGATGTCTCTGTGCTTGGATCCTCATCTTTCAATGCCACAGGGACAGCCAACCTGAGAACTCCACACTACCCAGTATGGTTTTACAGTTTCTTCTGACACTTCTTGGAACACCATACTGAGGAGGTTCCTAGGAAGAGAAAGTGTAATTTCAGGCACTTGGGCTGTCCACAAAGAGTCAGTCACTGGGGATATGGACTTTGGTGAAGGGTCCCCACAATCATCTCTAGAAGGCATCTCATTTGGAGACCTTCTTGAGATCCTGAAAGAGAGAGCTTGTTGGATCCCCAGAAACCCTTCACCTGAGGAGCCAGTATTTCTGGAGGCTTTTGGAGCTGGCCCATCTATCTCCTGGGTTACTCCACCCACTAATGAGCTCTTTGATTTGGTCTGTTGGTGAGTGTGGAAGGAGCCTGATGCAGTTGGACTAATACCTAAGAGGCCAGATAGGATTCTAGACCCACCTGCGAGGAAGGAATTTAGGCTAAATGGGAGCCTGCGGATACCATGGCTGTGGCAACGGCCACCAAGAAGTAAATTACCAAAGAGAGTTCCTCTGTTCATCCCCCTAACAGGGAGTCTAGGGTGATAGACAGTTTGGGAAGTGCGTCTACACTTCAGCAACCTTTGCCCTTAGGTTGCTGAACTATTTGGCATATTCTGCTAGGCTGCAAAGGAATTTGATCAAAGAACTCTCAACTTCTCTCACAGGAACCATTTCTACTGAGGCACAGTCATATGTGGCTTCTCAGTTGGCTACCCTCTAATCTGTCTCAAATTTGTCCATGAGGCTTATTTTGCATGCAGTCTAAGGCACCTCAAGGGCAGTGGGTTCAAGCATATCCATTAGGGTGCACACCTGGTTGCACTTATGTAATTTTGTGGAGCCCTTCAAGTCCTCATTCATCAATGCTCCCTTTGACAGCACTTCTTTGTTTGGCCCAAAGTGAAGGACACATTATCTAGGTTTTAGAAGGATGGAGAGACCTTCTCTGCACTGGGTGTACATTTTTCAACTTTTCAAGGAATCGCCAAGGTGGCCAGAAGATGTGGTTCAGGAAGTCCCAGGGCCCTTTCCAGGACACATGTAGAGAAAGGAACCACCAATAAGCAACGTAAAAAACAAAAAATAAATAAAAAATTCCATGAGCCCACAGGAGTACAAAAACAGAATGTTTGTTTTAATAAAAAAAAATAAAATAAAAAATGAATGTAACACACAACTTAAAAACGACTAAGTGCTTTCACCTTTCAGAGACATCATCAGAGTCGTATATTACAAGTCATTAACCCCTTAAATAGCCAATCCTCTTAGTAACCATGTATAGCTTTTAACCCCTAATGTTCCATAATGCAGTATAAAGCAATTGTCCAATTATTATGAATTCTCATAAAAGGTGTTAAACAACTTATAGTTCACACTGAACAAATCTTCAATAAGTGCACTTAATAAATGTATTTATTCTCTATGCAAAGCAATGCCAGTTCTTATATAAAAATAAAATAAAATCATTAAAAACTGAACAGAAATGTAAAACGTAAAAATAATTCAATCCTTTTAAACTTAAATATGATAAAACAAATTTAACAATATTCTTTAACTACATAGTGTAACATACAACTGTAGAGCACCACAATATTTAACATGCTTTGCTCTTATGTTTCAACACACTGCCAATTTAAATATATTCATTAATGCCCAGTTGGGCTTTTGTGTTTAATCTCAACTGCCATTTTGTTTCCTTAATTTCTATATCTAACTTAGAGGAAGGTGACCCTATCAGTGACAAAAAATATAAACTTTTTGAAGTTCTGACATACCATTGTGTGTAAAAAAGGAGAGCTAGATGCCTTTTTATTCCTAATGTCCCTGGTGTGTTCAGCTATCCTCTCTATTAACCTCCTAGTGGTTTTACCCACATAGAATGCCAGACAGGATATACAAGTAGCAACATACACAACCATTTTGGTGTTACAATTGCACATACCAGGGCATTGGAGATTCCTCTGGAAACCTGCAATCTCAACATAAGAGCCGTCGTTGATATATTTACCCCAGTTGCAGGCTGCACATTTACTCATAACAGACTTGTATTGCCTCCTTTTTGTCATCAATGTCAAGCCGTTCTTTAATATTCATACCCTTACTATATACAATTTTGGGTCTTTGTCCTATTTTAGCTTTAAGGTCTGTGTCAAATACACTTTCCCAAATTGTATTAAATTTAGGTATTAACTGAGGCTTCACATTATTATATTGTAGGACAAGAACTTCTCCATTTAGAGGTGTTTTAATTTGGCCTTTGAAAAATTTCTGTTGACTATTCAAAATAGGAGAAAATCTAGCAGCCCTACCTTTATTCACTTCCTTTCTTATCTTATTAACGAGTTGTGTAGGATCGCCCCTAGTCTTGAACATATCTATCAAAACTTGCATTTCCTGCTGATATTTTGTGTCATCACTAATCAGCCTTGAGATCTGAGCCATCTGACCCTTCACTACACTTCTTTTTTGGTGGGCTGGATGACAGCTGTCAAATTGTAGATGGTGGATCTCAGGGGACCATTACTTTTGTCCAATCTATGTCTAAATAATTAATCTTAGCTCCATGCATTTGATAAGTAAATCTCAAATACCCCATGGTAGTATTTAGGTAATCCACAAAACATTTGGCTTCATCTTCTATGCCAGCCCACAGGATCAGGATGTCATCCAAAAATCTCACAAGAAATCTCACAAGACAGTCGTAGACCAAAATTGTGAAGGGAATACAGATCATTTTTCCCATTCAGTCAAAACTAAACTTGCAAACACTGGGGCGCATTTAGCCCCCATATCTACCCCAGTAGTTTGATGAAATAGTTCCCCTTCAAAATATAAAAAGTTGTTGTTCAAGATAATGTCCATTAGGTTCGCCAGAAAGTTAATCTTGTCATCACTTAGCAACTGGTCCTCACACAGACTGCGGTGGAAAAGTTCAAGACCCTCCCTGTGTGGTATAACCGAAAACAAATTGATGACATCTATAGTGAGGAACACAAAATCTCTGCTCATATCAACTCCCCTCAACATTTCTAAGCATTGCCAGGAATCCTTTAATATCTGAGGACAAGCCCCAAGGGTCCTTTTTAAATAGTAGTCAACACAGGCTGCTAAAGGTTCAGTTTTGGATGCTCTGGCTACAACTATAGGTCTAAATGTGGGGGTTTGATGGATCCTTATGCGTTTTTGGAATACCAAACATAGATGGTATGGGGGGGTGGGTACTGTTGGTCAAATAGTCAAGTTCACCTTTGGAAATTAAACCTTCCAGGAGTGCATCCTGCAAAAATATATTGATCTTATTATATGCTCTATTGATTTCATTCCTGGATACTCTTTCATATGCAGCCATATCATTAAGAATATCCTACATTTTGCAGACATAGTCCAAATGGGACATAATGACAATTCCCACCCCCATTGTCAGGTTTCATAAACTTATAATCCTTATTAGTAATTATTTCTATTAAACAAAAAGTTTCATCTATAGACAAGTTGTCAAAAATGTTGCGTTAGAATTGCACGTTTTCCTTATTTCATGTTCAAAAAGCCTCTCACGGGCATTAACTAAAGGATTACAAGGGGGAATGAACCTATTACTGCATTTTAGAGGTGGTGTCTCACCTTCTCTCAGGGTCCCCTAAACGCAAATTAACTTTTCTGGTGTATAATTTTAAATTAACCAACACATTCTGAAAGGAGGCCCAATTGCCCCCTCTGGAGGCAATTAGGGGTTGATTATCCCTGCACCAGAGAGCCTAGCTAGATATAACAAAAGATACTTCTGTGCAGAGGATTATTTCCAAAGGTTATATAATACCCTTTTCCCTTCCACTTCCAATTCTATGAAAAATTCCCATTGTTCCACCCAGTGAGACGAAAGAAGCAGCAATTCAAATACAAAAGCTGCTAAAAAAAGTCATACAAGAGGTCCCAATCTAGAACTTACTCAGGACTCATTTTAGAGCCAAAGAAAACAGGGGGCTGGAGATCAATTTTGGATCTCAGCAACGTGAAGAAGTTAGATTGACACACAGAGTTGTGGATGGTCATGGTTCAGTCCATTCTACCTTTTCTGAGCAAGGATGACTGGATGTGCTCAACAGACCTTCAGGATGCATACTGTCGCACAAAGATGAACAGACAATCCAGAAGGTAATTGTACTTCTGTCTGGGAGCTATTCATTACCAGTTCAGAGCTCTGCCCTCTGTCCTCACACAGCCCCCCACAATGTTTACCAAATGTATGGCAATTGAAGCAGGTCACTTGAGACTGCAGGGATTCCGGATGTTTCCATGTCTAGACAACTAGCTCATTACTGCCCCAACCAGGCATCTGCTAATAAGGACAAGAAATCAGGTACTCCAGATTTTTTCTCATCCGGGGTTAACCATAAATGATGGCAAATCTCACCTATAATCAACTCAAAATTTGGAATTCATGGGAGCAGTTTTCAACACGACATCAGTGATGGTCTGTACTCTCGACAGAGGAAGAGAAGCTATCAGATTACATTTCAGAAAAATAATTTGCAGAACCAAGATTTTAGCCTGCTTGGTCCTTTAAGCTCTAGGATCAATGTCAGCAGCAATAACCGTAGTACCTCTAGCCAGGTTTCATATGAGACTTCTTCAGTAGATGTTAGCAACACAGTAGTCGATTCTTCACCAAAGCATGTCAGTACAAATAAGAATCACTCAGCATGCAAGAGAGATTTCAGGTGGTGGATTCAATCAGGTCAGGTTCTACAAGGCCGTATATTCATTCTCCCTCAACCCAAGACCATAGTGACCACGAATGCTTCCCAGTTGCGTTGAGCGGGGCACTTTCTGGGGAAAACAGTCCAAAGCACTTGGTCCCTCGAAGAGGCCAACTTGCATATCAAATGTCCTAGAGATGAGAGCAGTGCTCTTAGCCTTGCAGGCCATCCAGAATGTCCTCTGTACAGTGACAATTGCGATTCAAACAGACAATATGTCATTATTTTCGCACATCAACAAACAAGGAGGAAACAAATCATTCCCCTTGTGTCGAGAAGCACTCTTGAGTGTAGCAATGGGTGATCTCATCCAACTCCTTTCTCATAGTAATGCACATTCCAGGAATGTCCAGTGTGATTGCAGACAAATTGAGCAGGTACATTCTTCTACCTCATGAATGATCTCTCAACAAGGAAGTGACAGAAATGATCTTTCGTCAATGGGGCCAGTCTTGCTGTGATCTTTTTGCCACTGCCTCAAACAACAAATGCAGCAGCTACTTTGCCCTAACCCCCCACAGTAGGAATCAACTAGGGATGCTGTACTTCACGATTGGCCTCCAGGTCTGCTTTATGCCTACCTACTGATTCCATTAATTACAAAATTTCTACATAAAGTTGCCAGGTTGAAGAGCAAAGTCATCTTCATTGCACCTTACTGGCCTCGACAGGTTTGGTTCCCCTTCCTATGGTCTCATCTACTTTACCAAGTAAATAGAAAAAGGTTTGTTTACTGGGCACAACAAAATTATATCCTTTCTCAGCTCCAGTACATAACATTCTTGAATGTTTAGCCATATATTTTAAAGAAGGGGTGGGCTCCTCTACCATTAAGGTTCAATTAGCAGTAATATCTAAATTTCATATTGCATTTGAAGATTCTTCAGTAGCCTATACTAAACTTTGCAAAGCATTCATGACAGACACTCTTCTTTTAAAGGCCCTACTACACCATGGGATATGAACTTGGTACAGCAAGCATTAATACATTCACCCTTTGAATCAGCAGCTAAATGTGACTTTAAGTTTCTTACTTGGAAAACTGCCTTTTTAGTAGTCATTACCTCAGCTACAAGAGCTTCAGAACTTCAATCCTTGTCTTCAAAACCTCCCTGCTGGATTTTTTATAAGGATAGAGTTACATTACGAACCAATGCATCTTTTCATCCCAAGGTGGTGTCAGAATCTTGTTATCAATCAGTCTATTAATTTGCTGGTATTCTTTCCTAAATTTGCAAACAAAGGTGAATAGATGTTGCATTTATTGGATGTTCAGAGACAATTACATTTTCATTTACATAGGACAGATTTGAAATTGGGTAAACTAGTCGCAACAGTAGCTTTAGCCAGAAGGCTGATTGAATGTATTTTTTTTATCTATAACAAATAGTGTCTTACCTTAACTAAACCTGTAAGAGCTGATTCAATTAGATCCATGGCAACTTCTTCAGTATTTCCATCCAGAGTTTCCATGGATGACATATGTGCAGCAGCAACTTTGACAAGTCCTCATAACTTTATCACTCATTACAAATTAGATCTGGCCTCGAGGGGTAGAGCATCTTTTGGTTCAACTGTGCTCAGGAAAATCTTTTCTTAGAGTCCGCCCAGGGTTTTAGCTAGCTGGGGACTCTGTCCCAACAGTTGAGGATAGAATGAAAATTGACAACATCAGATAAAGAAGTTATGTACTCACCATGATGATCCATCTGTGTTCTCCATTTTCATTCTTCCTCAACTTCACACCCACCAACCCCCATCCTTTGTTTCTAGAAACATCTGGATGAATGAGATATTGTAAGGATGCCACTGTCCTTTTTATTTAGCTCCTAATATAGTTTCCTTTACAGGACACATACAATTTTAAGTATCATATCTATTCATAAATGCATGTTAATAGATACCACTTCTGATAAATCAGCAAAGGTGATCTTGGGGATGTTAGGTGTTGGTGCATTATGGGTAATGGAGAAACTAGAGAACTTTTTTTCTTTTGGTTATCACAAGCTTTAGTAATGGCCGAGTCAGATCCAAGGATCAGATCTAAACCCAACAGTTGAGGAAGAATGAAAACGGACAACACAGATGGAGTATTATGGTGAGTACATAACTTCTTTTTAACTAGTAACATGGGCAGCAAATTCTAGAAGTGGTTCAGTGAGAATTAAGAATGAATTACCTAGAAAAAAAGACAATTTATATGAGAGTATCACTGGCATCCATGTTAAGGCCAATGCTATTTGACATATTTATGTCAGCTATACCATCTGTAGAAATATATGTGCGAGGAGATTTGTAGATTACATGAAAATATGTGCAATGGTGCCCAAACAGCTGCTCAAGGATATCTTGATAAATTATATGCCTGGTCTGAAGTTGAGAAACTGAACATTGTCAACTAAGAACCCCCCCCCTCCCCAGAATAAAGAAACCAGATACATTTGAGTACAATGGAACCATGCATTGCATTACACAAGCATCAGTTCAACTAACCGAATAATTGTAAACATTTACATTTAATACAGGAATTGCAACTGTATGCTCTTAACACTAAAATGAATGGTTTTAGTATATTCAACAAACCTATTAGTTTTTTGTAACCATTTAAGTACCATTAAAAAGTGTAAACTGTGTATTTACTTAAAAGATAGCCAAATGGAGTCCTCCTGATTGTGCCCGGCAATTTGTCTGAACAACCGTGTGACATACACAGTCCCTCTTCAGCTACACCATGAATCATGCCTTCACATGCCAGAATCTCCACCCTTTTTGAAATTTAATAGCTACCTACAACCCAAAAAAATAAAAGAGGGGGCCAGGTTTGAGACTAAGATTCAAGCTGCTTTACCTGATGGAAGTTTTTATGCTGGTTTGTTGGTAAAGGAATGACCAATAATCAGCAACTGGCACATACCTGCAATAAAAAAATTAAAGCCATCTAATGTAACTCAGGAAGAATTTTACCATATGAACTGGCTCTTCAGGCAAAATTCAGTAAACCGATGGGGGACATTATTTAACTGACTCTAACGTTTGCACCCACCAATACTGCAACTACAGCTGACTTCAAAAGCTGAATCTTCACATATGGCAGTCTAAATATTTGGCTGACTACATCGATTTCGGACCCAAAACATAATACACTAGTACAGACCCTCTGTCTTATCCTTAGCTAAAGGAACACCCAAACCATAAATCAGTGAAGGTGTCCATGCCTGATTTGGCAACTGGACCTAAAACATTTTCCATTATTGAACGCCCAACATGTTTTTATGTTCTGTTGATCTGAATTAATACTTAAGTTGTAGTTGTTGCTCTGTAACATGACACTACTCCATGTTTTAGGGAATGTGATCCCACCTTAAAACATATTGACTGCCTTTACTTTTCTGAATCTCTGATCATAGCGTAGCCAAGCCATCCAATCACAAACATTATGGGCTTCCTGATGGTTAATAAATAGGAAATCAAAGGCAAAACTTAGATGAGGATTATTTTTGACCAAGACAGCCATAAAAGTTAGAAAACTTCTTGACCAAGAATTCCAAATTTTCTGGGTCTATTTTTTTATTGCAGAAAATCCTAGTACAGCTAAAGCAGCCACTAGATCCTTGGATATTGATTTTTCCACTTCCAGTAGCCTTTGAATTCCATTGACCTTAATAACATTTGGAATATGAGGTAAGTGTGATTCTGCTATGACCACTCAGTGGGTTATCTGAACTATTTATCAGTCTAACTGGGATCAAATTCTTGTCCTCCTTATTAACCCTTTAAATGTTTCATCGTTTTGAGTATTCCTTTGCGCTCCAACTAACCTGAATTGGATGAAATAGGTAAAGATGTTTGTGTGGTAGCATACACTCCACCTTCTAAAAAAAAAAAAAAAAAAAAAAAACATTTTATTTCTAACACTAAATCAAACAATCTGCCCACATCACTCTTAATCACTCTTGGTACCAGAGACTTCATAAGATGAGATGACCATGAATTAGTTTAACAGACTACAAAAAAACAATGGGGACTGTAACTCTTAATTACTGTTGATGTACTAAAATACATCTACTAACCAACAAAACATGACCAAAAACCCAATATTTTTTTTAACCTCACCATGCATCATAAATAATTACTTAAAGAAAATTGCCTCAAATTTCTAGGCAAAAAAAAAAACTCCAAACCTACCTCTCAACATCTTAGGATGAGGAATTTGGACCTAGCCAAAAAACTGGGCAAGAAGGACCAATCTCAGATACAAATTTCAAGCACTGCTCCCACAAAGTTAGAAAATTGCATAACAGTAGGTTTTGCGGTGGTATGTACCCCCTGACGAATACAAAAACTGAAAATCAAATGCCTGTCATTGGTAATGATTTCAGTCTTCAGTTATTGCTATAAACTACAACTTTTATAAGGAAATAACCAAAAATGTAAACAAAAACTGCACATTCTGTAAAAATCTGGCCAGCAAGAGGTATGACCCCCAACAGTCATATTGATAGTCTGACAATACTCATTTGGCTTGCAAATGCCTTCAAACCTGAGAAAACTTCAGGTGTACTAAAGTGCAAGGAGCTTCTGCTGTTTACCAAGAATATGCTTGTACTGCTTTTATGGAGTTAGTTGCACAACCTTTTTCTAAATAAATCGCTATCACTGTCACTATACCCTTACAGAATCTTTTTACTTTTAAATATTTTTTTTTTAATTTCCTAGCTATGAAATATGCTTCTGTTGCCTGTTTAGCCATGTACAACCTTGAAATCCTTTTATGCAACCAACGTTTTCAGCCATATATCAGATCACACACAAAGTCACATTACCTAAACAACATCCCTACTGTGCTTATCACAGGAAACTTTCAGTCAGTGAAGAAATTCTCATCTTTTTTTTGTTTGTTTTCATATTAAACTCCCTTTTCCCAACTTTTTTAACATGTTCCTTTAATAATATGCACATCCGCCCACACTATGCTGTTACTTAACCATTAGAGTTAACCATTCTTGCCCTTGAAAAAACTTGATATATATATATATATATATATATATATATATATATATATATATATATATATACATATACATGTGTGTGTGTGTGTGTGTGTGTGTGTGTATATATATATATATATATATATATATATATATATATATATATATATATATATATATATATATATATATATATATATATATATCTATATATATATATATATATATATATATATATAGATATATATATATATATCTATATATATATATATATATATATATATATATATAGATATATATATATATATATATATATATATATATATAGATATATATATATATATATATATATATATATATATATATACATATATATATATATATATATATATATATATATGGTTTCACTTCATGTCATTGAAAACTCATTTCAATGAATTTCAAAACAACGAGACCAAATCATCGAAAACTCAAATCGTCGAAAACTCATAACATTGAATCTCAAATCATTGAAAACTACAAAGCAACTAGAAATAACATCCCACAGAGTTTTTACTATGTTTATGCAGGGGGGCAAGCCCCCCTGCACCCCTCCATGGGGGAAGAAGGTAATTTCCTAACCCCACTGTAGTGTGACCTTGGAGTTGGTATATTTACTTTTCGGGGGTGTGTGGGGGGGTGGAACCCCCCACTTGAGGAGTGCAGGGGGCTTGCCCCCCTGCATAAACATAGTAAACAGTGTCTGGGATGTTATTTCTAGTTGCTTTGTAGTTTTCAAAGATTTGAGATTCAATGTTATGAGTTTTCGACGATTTGAGTTTTCGATGATTTGATCTCGCTGTTTTGAAATTTGATGAAATGAGTTTTCGATGATATGAAGTGAAACTATATATCTATCTATATATATATATATATATATATATATATATATATATAGAATAAACACCCAACCCTGAGCTACAAATGTAAAAACAATAGAACTAGCAGCAACTTGTATTGGTTGTATAAATGCAGCTGTAAAACAACCAAATGGAGCACGTCAAACCATCAGCATGTGTATAAATAAAGTCTGGTGCATTGATATATCAGAGCCGTAGCCTCAAAACAATAAATTCTGTTCCAGTAGTTGTAATAATTAGTTACTTCCTTGCAGCACACTGTCCCTTTCCAGTCAATGCAAAAATTTTAGAAAGAATCAATTGCCGTTGTAAACTGAAAAAACAGACCATGCGGTTCAGTATAAAGCTTAACCAACGCTCTAATAGTTCTCACAGAAACTGTAAGTAACATGAAAAAACCATGCGGTTCAGTAACAAGCTTAACCAACGCTCTAATGGTTCTCAGAAAAATTATACGTTGTATCAACTGTTGCTCTTGTTATTTTGATAATGGTAAAGCAAACCATACAATCCCGTAATGCAGTCAAATAGTTCTTGTATCAATTCTTTGTTAGCTCCAAAAAACTCCAACTCAAACGGCAACTTTCTTGATATAAGAATGAAAACAACCATGCGGTTCAAGCTAACAAAACTAAAACTATTTAATTAGGTAAGCGCTTTCGCGGTGTACCCCACCGCTTCTTCAGACAAAATAAAACACACAAGACAACCTTTATATACTTTTACAAATTTAAAAATCAACTGACCTTGTTAAAAACATCTGAAAAACCTGTTAATTCAAATATCCCATACTGTTTAAGTGAAGGAATCCATAGCACTATGATGTGGCGGAAATGACATCACCGCATACATAGTGAGGGCAGGAAGTAAATCCTTCTTGTTTGATTTAAAGTAACAGTACTATTGTTATTAGGAAATTTCTGAACAGCTATATTGTGAATCATGCATACACACACAATCCTTAGCACTTCTTAAAACTAGTACATATCATTGAAATGCATAAAGAACAACAACATAAAGACAAGTATAAATAACTGATGATATAAACTAGTAGCTCTAAGATGTAGAGTATATGCAAACTATGTATGGGTTGATGCTGAAGTTAAAATCAGAAATAAGAATTAAAAATTGTTAATTAAAATTGTGGAGCTCGTGGGGAAGAGACGAGCTGGATCACCAACTTCATGAAGAATTCATGATGTAGATCCAATTAGCCAGCTCCATAGAATAAAAGTATTGAATATAAAATGTGTGAGCACTGATGTAAGAGACTACTTGAAAAATGACATAACAACAATGTAGGCAGCTAGGACGAATAAAGTCCACACATGAGAGGCAGTAAGCTCCAGGAAATGTAGACTAATGAATGTGAAGTATGGAAATGTAACAATGGAGTGAGGAACTACTGGAAACAATCTAGTAAGGTGGGACGGGATGCGAATCCACGTGTGAATGTGTAAAAGGTGGAAAATGTGATGAGAAAGAAAGGTGGCAGGGAGCTGTACATGTCACAAGAAAGAGGCTGGTATGCAAAATGTATGTATGTATCTGGAAGGAAAAACAGGAAGAATGCATGACCATGAAGAAAGGGTATGTTAGGAGGGGGGGGGGGGGGGAGGGGGAAAAAGGGGAGGAAAAGGAAACAGCTGTCTGTGTGATGCATATGAAAGAGAAAACAAATGGAGGGCACAACTTGGAGTCAAGAGAGGATTAGCGCAGTGATCTGCTTTTGAGATGGGGCTTGAGCGAAACAGTGTCATTAAGGCCCATGCCCCTGTGGGCGCCCAATCTCAAAATCCAACGAAGTTCAGCATCTTCTGTCCTATTGACAATGTTGCCCTGGCGGCTAGTAGGAGTCTCAACATGAAGGACCTGGAAGAGGAAGACATGATGAGAACCATTGTTGAGCATGTGTCTGGCTAGGGCACTACTATTGTCATGTCTGTTGTAACAGTAATAGTGGTCTCTGATCCGTTCTCTCAGTGTACGGTTGGATTTTCCAACGTAATAACAAAAACAAGTGCTGCAGTGAGCTACATAGACTATATTGCGGCTCATGCAGGAAGCATTGAATCGGAGTTCCCAGAGTCTGCCACTATCCGGATGCTTGAAATAGTGGGATTCATCCACATAGCAGCACTGTGCACATTCCATACATTTCGATGTTTTCTCAAGTCCTGTTCTCAGTATTGTAGAATTATTGCTGGATTCTAATAATTGTTTAAGATTGGACATATTACTGTATGTGAATCTGGGATGAGGGCCAACTATTGTTTTTGTTTTGTCATCACATGTTAGAATATTCCAGCTTTTTGATATCACATTCTTGAAAATATGCACATTGTTGCTGTAGGGTATCACTATATGTTCAAACTCCATTGCATTATTCCTTCTGGGTCTAGTATATATGGAGTCCGAAAAATAAGGTTGTGCCCTCTCCTGTCTGATTTCATCCATGGTGGAGTACACATCCCTTATTTCATTTGTGTTATATCCTCTAGTGATTAAGCCTGTGTGTAAAACTTCCAATTCTCTCTTGAATTGTGTGTTCTGGCTGGATAGTCGTGATATAATCGCCTGTCCCTTGATTATGTTGCTGAACAACTGTGGATTGTGCATACTTTGTCTATGTAAAAAAGATGCCTTATAGCATGTTTTCCTGTGCACACTGGTGTTAAAATGTCCTTCTGTCAATTGTATCCTCACATCCAGAAAATCTAGCGATTCTGTGGAATAGTTCAAAGTGAACTTGATGAAATCTGTGACTCCATTCAGGTATGTATGAAACTCCAATAAGCTCTGTAGAGAGCCTGCCAAACGAAAAGAGATCATCAACAAATCTTTTAAAAAACAGTATTTCTTTGATGTTACTCATATATCTTCCTTCAAATTCAGCCATAACCAAGTTGGCGTAGCTATTGGCACAGCTGGTGCCCATGGCTACGCCACTGGTTTGTTTGTAACAGGTGTCCTGGAATATAAAGACGTTGTTTTCTAAGACCATCTCCATGAGAAGACAAAGAAAGTCTATTTTTGAATGTGTAAGCTGACTGTATTTAGACAGGAAAGATTTGAGAAAAGCTATTCCCTGGTCATTTGGAATACATGTGGCGACACTACATCCATAGTCGCTAGTATCACATTGTCATGTGCTGATGTAGTATTCATTGTGGTGAAGAGGCTTCTCAGGAACTGTTCTGTGTCGCGTAGGACTGGTGAATAATCCACAAGATATTTTTTAAGTTGATTGTCCAAGTATATAGAAATCGGTTCTGTCAACCAGCCTGCTCCAGAAACAATTGGTCTTAGTTCAGGAGTATACAAGTTTTTGTGGATCTTTGGTAGCCCACTTATGGTCGGTATAAGTGGGAATTCTACCTCAAAGTATGAGTAGAGATTCGAATCTATTAACCCTAGATTCCTGCATTCATCTATTGAATTACTCAACCTTTCTTGTATAACTGAGACCTCATCAAAGGAGATAACCTGATAGGATCCACTGATTAATAATTCTCTCATTTTATGACAATAATACTCTTTGTCTAACACGACAATAGGACCCCTTTATCTGCCGCTTTTATGATGATATCATTATTTTGTCTTAGTCTGAGTAGTGCTTGATTTTCCTGGTATGTTAAGTTGTTCTTGAGAGAACATGGACGTGACAAGGCTTCATATAACTCAGATTCAACCACTTTGATAAAAGTCTCATGGTTTGTTTGTAAGTGTGGCGTAAAAACACTTCTCTTCTTAAGACCTGTATGATGGAAATCTGCCGTATTTTGTTCAGAACCAAACATTATTTTTAAAGAAATTTTTCGAATGAATAATCTCACAGATAGGAGAGCCTGACTGATATCCATATTTGTCGTTGGTATAAAGGATAGCCCTTATTTAGTACACTGATTTCATCATCAGATAAAGTATATTTGGATATGTTGTGTACTAAATTGGTGAGGTCTCCTGTACTCTGGGCATGTCTGGGATGATTCAAAGGCTGGAATTCCAGTATTTTTGTAATGTTCGTTGTGTTTGTGGGAGGTCTTTCCTCTTTGCTGCATTGTTGTTGTCTATTTCCAAGGATCGTTTCCTGCTCCCTCGGATGGGAAGCGGAAAACCCGAGTTACCTTGTCCATCCTGTTGAATTCTCTTCCTTACTGCTCCTGCAAGTGTAGTGGCTGAATCACCTATGCTTCTGGTTCCATCCATTTCAGCCACAGAATGTAGGACTTCATTTTCATTATATCTTTCATATACTGATTCATTCCCATCTGGTGGGTTGATTACACTTGTGGAGGTATCCTTGGGGCCCAGGTTGTTGGGTCCCAGTGGTTCAATAGATTCTGTATGGAGGGATTTGGTTGAGTCCAATGGATTCTTTATGTTGCTATCTTCCTTATTGGTGGTATGTTTGTTGCTTAGTGCTGTATTGTCAACAGATTGCTCATTCCCATCTGTATTACGTGGTCTATTAATAGGTCTATGTGTCCTTGTATTCGTGTCACTGCCTCTGTGTCCAGCTTGGCCTTGAGCAGTGCGTTGGTCATTGGTAAAGGTTCTGGGCCATACAAAGACATTGTTGTGGGAAAAATCATGAAAATCTCTAGCCATCTTCTTTCTTTTATTGTTGAGTAGATTTTTCTCATATCTATCCAATCTCTCCATTGTCTCCTGTAAATAGATTTCAATTTCCTCGACACCACATTGCTCCATTAGGTTGTTTTGTATTTCAATAGCATTATCTTTAGCACTATCTCCCCTTGGTCGAAAGAAATTGATCAATAAATTCATGTATTCGTTACTGGCACGAATGTTAATTTGTTGCCATTCGGCTAGTAATGCCGGGTAAGTATTCCCATAGGTGGGCATTGTGAGAATCTGAAGGCCCTGGGAATAATATTGTTGCTCAGACAGGCTTCCATGTGAAAGCGTTGTGCAGTAAGTCTTTTAATTCTGTATAATTCATTCTCAAAATCCTTTTTGAGGTCCTTAATCATACTCTCATTACGTTTCTCTTTCGTTTGAGCAATATCCACCATTGTCTCATTGACCTCAAACAAAGGATTAATATTGTCATCTAGAAAACATCTAAGTTTTGTGTTTATTGAGTCTCTGACCCTCTCCATGGATAACGATTGATGTGTAGCTCCTTCCATTTCGCAAAAAGTTATGAGCAGAACACCCAAGCGAAAGAATGACGTATATAGAATAAACACCCAACCCTGAGCTACAAATGTAAAAACAATAGAACTAGCAGCAACTTGTATTGGTTGTATAAATGCAGCTGTAAAACAACCAAATGGAGCACGTCAAACCATCAGCATGTGTATAAATAAAGTCTGGTGCATTGATATATCAGAGCCGTAGCCTCAAAACAATAAATTCTGTTCCAGTAGTTGTAATAATTAGTTACTTCCTTGCAGCACACTGTCCCTTTCCAGTCAATGCAAAAATTTTAGAAAGAATCAATTGCCGTTGTAAACTGAAAAAACAGACCATGCGGTTCAGTATAAAGCTTAACCAACGCTCTAATAGTTCTCACAGAAACTGTAAGTAACATGAAAAAACCATGCGGTTCAGTAACAAGCTTAACCAACGCTCTAATGGTTCTCAGAAAAATTATACGTTGTATCAACTGTTGCTCTTGTTATTTTGATAATGGTAAAGCAAACCATACAATCCCGTAATGCAGTCAAATAGTTCTTGTATCAATTCTTTGTTAGCTCCAAAAAACTCCAACTCAAACGGCAACTTTCTTGATATAAGAATGAAAACAACCATGCGGTTCAAGCTAACAAAACTAAAACTATTTAATTAGGTAAGCGCTTTTGGTGTACCCCACCGCTTCTTCAGACAAAATAAAACACACAAGACAACCTTTATATACTTTTACAAATTTAAAATCAACTGACCTTGTTAAAAACATCTGAAAAACCTGTTAATTCAAATATCCCATACTGTTTAAGTGAAGGAATCCATAGCACTATGATGTGGCGGAAATGACATCACCGCATACATAGTGAGGGCAGGAAGTAAATCCTTCTTGTTTGATTTAAAGTAACAGTACTATTGTTATTAGGAAATTTCTGAACAGCTATATTGTGAATCATGCATACACACACAATCCTTAGCACTTCTTAAAACTAGTACATATCATTGAAATGCATAAAGAACAACAACATAAAGACAAGTATAAATAACTGATGATATAAACTAGTAGCTCTAAGATGTAGAGTATATGTTTTTACGCCACACTTACAAACAAACCATGAGACTTTTATCAAAGTGGTTGAATCTGAGTTATATGAAGCCTTGTCACGTCCATGTTCTCTCAAGAACAACTTAACATACCAGGAAAATCAAGCACTACTCAGACTAAGACAAAATAATGATATCATCATAAAAGCGGCAGATAAAGGGGGTCCTATTGTCGTGTTAGACAAAGAGTATTATTGTCATAAAATGAGAGAATTATTAATCAGTGGATCCTATCAGGTTATCTCCTTTGATGAGGTCTCAGTTATACAAGAAAGGTTGAGTAATTCAATAGATGAATGCAGGAATCTAGGGTTAATAGATTCGAATCTCTACTCATACTTTGAGGTAGAATTCCCACTTATACCGACCATAAGTGGGCTACCAAAGATCCACAAAAACTTGTATACTCCTGAACTAAGACCAATTGTTTCTGGAGCAGGCTGGCTGACAGAACCGATTTCTATATACTTGGACAATCAACTTAAAAAATATCTTGTGGATTATTCACCAGTCCTACGCGACACAGAACAGTTCCTGAGAAGCCTCTTCACCACAATGAATACTACATCAGCACATGACAATGTGATACTAGCGACTATGGATGTAGTGTCGCTTTTCACATGTATTCCAAATGACCAGGGAATAGCTTTTCTCAAATCTTTCCTGTCTAAATACAGTCAGCTTACACATTCAAAAATAGACTTTCTTTGTCTTCTCATGGAGATGGTCTTAGAAAACAACGTCTTTATATTCCAGGACACCTGTTACAAACAAACCAGTGGCGTAGCCATGGGCACCAGCTGTGCCAATAGCTACGCCAACTTGGTTATGGCTGAATTTGAAGGAAGATATATGAGTAACATCAAAGAAATACTGTTTTTCAAAAGATTTGTTGATGATCTCTTTTTCGTTTGGCGAGGCTCTCTACAGAGCTTATTGGAGTTTCATACATACCTGAATGGAGTCACAGATTTCATCAAGTTCACTTTGAACTATTCCACAGAATCGCTAGATTTTCTGGATGTGAGGATACAATTGACAGAAGGACATTTTAACACCAGTGTGCACAGGAAAACATGCTATAAGGCATCTTTTTTACATAGACAAAGTATGCACAATCCACAGTTGTTCAGCAACATAATCAAGGGACAGGCGATGCGTATATCACGACTATCCAGCCAGAACACACAATTCAAGAGAGAATTGGAAGTTTTACACACAGGCTTAATCACTAGAGGATATAACACAAATGAAATAAGGGATGTGTACTCCACCATGGATGAAATCAGACAGGAGAGGGCACAACCTTATTTTTCGGACTCCATATATACTAGACCCAGAAGGAATAATGCAATGGAGTTTGAACATATAGTGATACCCTACAGCAACAATGTGCATATTTTCAAGAATGTGATATCAAAAAGCTGGAATATTCTAACATGTGATGACAAAACAAAAACAATAGTTGGCCCTCATCCCAGATTTACATACAGTAATATGTCCAATCTTAAACAATTATTAGAATCCAGCAATAATTCTACAATACTGAGAACAGGACTTGAGAAAACATCGAAATGTATGGAATGTGCACAGTGCTGCTATGTGGATGAATCCCACTATTTCAAGCATCCGGATAGTGGCAGACTCTGGGAACTCCGATTCAATGCTTCCTGCATGAGCCGCAATATAGTCTATGTAGCTCACTGCAGCACTTGTTTTTGTTATTACGTTGGAAAATCCAACCGTACACTGAGAGAACGGATCAGAGACCACTATTACTGTTACAACAGACATGACAATAGTAGTGCCCTAGCCAGACACATGCTCAACAATGGTTCTCATCATGTCTTCCTCTTCCAGGTCCTTCATGTTGAGACTCCTACTAGCCGCCAGGGCAACATTGTCAATAGGACAGAAGATGCTGAACTTCGTTGGATTTTGAGATTGGGCGCCCACAGGGGCATGGGCCTTAATGACACTGTTTCGCTCAAGCCCCATCTCAAAAGCAGATCACTGCGCTAATCCTCTCTTGACTCCAAGTTGTGCCCTCCATTTGTTTTCTCTTTCATATGCATCACACAGACAGCTGTTTCCTTTTCTCCCCTTTTTCCCACTCCCCCCACCCTCCTAACATACCCTTCTTCATGGTCATGCATTCTTCCTGTTTTTCCTTCCAGATACATACATACATTTTGCATACCAGCCTCTTTCTTGTGACATGTACAGCTCCCTGCCACCTTTCTTTCTTATCACATTTTCCACCTTTTACACATTCACACGTGGATTCGCATCCCGTCCCACCTTACTAGATTGTTTCCAGTAGTTCCTCACTCCATTGTCACATTTCCATACTTCACATTCATTAGTCTACATTTCCTGGAGCTCACTGCCTCTCATGTGTGGACTTTATTCGGTCCTAGCTGCCTACATTGTTGTTATGTCATTTTTCAAGTAGTCTCTTACATCAGTGCTCACACATTTTATATTCAATACTTTTTATTCTATGGAGCTGGCTAAATTGGATCTACATCATGAATTCTTCATGAAGTTGGTGATCCAGCTCGTCTCTTCCCCACGAGCTCCACAATTTTAATTAACAATTTTTAATTCTTATTTCTGATTTTAACTTCAGCATCAACCCATACATAGTTTGCATATACTCTACATCTTAGAGCTACTAGTTTATATCATCAGTTATTTATACTTGTCTTTATGTTGTTGTTCTTTATGCATTTCAATGATATGTACTAGTTTTAAGAAGTGCTAAGGATTGTGTGTGTATGCATGATTCACAATATAGCTGTTCAGAAATTTCCTAATAACAATAGTACTGTTACTTTAAATCAAACAAGAAGGATTTACTTCCTGCCCTCACTATGTATGCGGTGATGTCATTTCCGCCACATCATAGTGCTATGGATTCCTTCACTTAAACAGTATGGGATATTTGAATTAACAGGTTTTTCAGATGTTTTTAACAAGGTCAGTTGATTTTTAAATTTGTAAAAGTATATAAAGGTTGTCTTGTGTGTTTTATTTTGTCTGAAGAAGCGGTGGGGTACACCGCGAAAGCGCTTACCTAATTAAATAGTTTTAGTTTTGTTAGCTTGAACCGCATGGTTGTTTTCATTCTTATATCAAGAAAGTTGCCGTTTGAGTTGGAGTTTTTGGAGCTAACAAAGAATTGATACAAGAACTATTTGACTGCATTACGGGATTGTATGGTTTGCTTTACCATTATCAAAATAACAAGAGCAACAGTTGATACAACGTATAATTTTTCTGAGAACCATTAGAGCGTTGGTTAAGCTTGTTACTGAACCGCATGGTTTTCATGTTACTTACAGTTTCTGTGAGAACTATTAGAGCGTTGGTTAAGCTTTATACTGAACCGCATGGTCTGTTTTTTCAGTTTACAACGGCAATTGATTCTTTCTAAAATTTTTGCATTGACTGGAAAGGGACAGTGTGCTGCAAGGAAGTAACTAATTATTACAACTACTGGAACAGAATTTATTGTTTTGAGGCTACGGCTCTGATATATCAATGCACCAGACTTTATTTATACACATGCTGATGGTTTGACGTGCTCCATTTGGTTGTTTTACAGCTGCATTTATACAACCAATACAAGTTGCTGCTAGTTCTATTGTTTTTACATTTGTAGCTCAGGGTTGGGTGTTTATTCTATATACGTCATTCTTTCGCTTGGGTGTTCTGCTCATATATATATATATATATATATATATATATATCCCTATCAGATTATTGAAGTTTCAAAACTTCAAAATTCATATGGCCAAGACCATATGATCGAACTTTCGAAACTTCAAAAATAAAGTAATAAAAAAAAATATATATATATATTTTTTAACATTTTTGCAGGGGGCAAGCAATTTCTTTTTCCTTTTTTTTTTTTTTTTTTTTGAGGAGAGCATCTTGCTTCTATTGAGGATGGTGAGATCCATCCATTTGTGTATGTGTTCATACAATGCATTGGTGTATGATTCGGCGGTCATGCAAATATTCTCCATTTGCATGGATGCCGTTAAGTTGGCCACCTCTGTTTTTAGGAGCCCAAAGTTAGCTTTGGAGAAGTTTTTCATGGTGGTTACCTTTGTGGGGGGTGGGGGGGAGGGATATGGATTTCTAAGGTGCTTAGTTTGTGGTCAGATCTAACCAGGGAGGAGTTGAGTATTGGTGCAGAGCAATGGTCACCCATGTTAGTAATGACCAGGTCAAGAATGTTGCTACCTCTAGTGGGGGTAAGAACGAGCTGGTCCAGGGCATTGTAATTGATGAATTCCAGAAAGCTTTGGGCAAGTGTATTGGTACATGAGTAGTTTTCCAGTTAATGGAGGGGTAGTTGAAGTTGCCCAGTATGAGTGTGTTAAGTTGGACCCTAGTACTCTCCAGGGTGCTTAGGAATGTGGAGTGAGAGTCTTGGAACATGGTTGGGGACCTATAGCAGGCTACGACCTGAATCGTTGTCTTACCCAGTGTTGGCTGCAGCTGAAGTATCGCGGATGCATTATGTTGGGCTACCAGTCTGGAGGTGTGCGCATCCTTTATGAATATGGAAACACCACCGACTTTGGAGCTTCGGTCCATGTTCTGGGGCCGAAAGGTGTGGAATGAGTTATAGCCTGATATTGCAGGGGTGTCTTTTGCTACCTTGAACCCGGTCTCTGTTACAGCACAAATGTCGATGTTCTTCATTTTAAGGAGTGCTTCTAGCGAGTGCATTTTGAGATTTAGACTTCTAGCATTGAGCAGCATGACCCTCTGGTTGCATTTGTTTGTAGCTGTTACGGTGGTAATTTGGAACACCACCTAAAAAAGGTACTGTAGGGGTGGCAAGAGCCTTAGCCAGTATCCAGAAGGCCAGGGGTGACAGATGCAGGCCATCTTTGGCAAAGCATTTAGGTCTGTCAATTATGTCATCCCAGGCAGACAGACAGATACTGGATCCCTTTAGAATGACACTGGCACTGGCATTGTTGCAAATAGAGTTTATAGTCCCATGAAAAAAAGCAGTCATTACAATAGAACAAAAAAATGACAATCATATGAGAAAGGATTCTTAAAAAGCCTATAAGATAGCTTTAAAAAGGGGGTATAATCTAGGTTTGGCATTGATTTCAAAAAAGCACTTGACAGCATTCAGTATTGGGTGGCCACAGTGGTACAAGGGTTAGCATTGCTGCCTCACAGCAAGAGGTACTCTGGTTCGATCCTCGGCTGGGGTACCTCCTGTGCGGAGTGTGCATGTACTCCCTGTGGTCGCATGGGTTTCCTCCCACATCCCAAAGATATGCTGTAGATGGATTGGATACTCTAAATTGGCCCTAGATGTGAGTATGTGCATGTGTGTGCCTTCTGTGGAAGGTTGGGCTGGCAACACGACACCGTAAATCTCCACTGCCAATCATGAGCAGACAGGTGATCTGCTGTGGCGACCTCTAACTGGGGAAAGCTGAAAGAAGAAGAAGCAGTGGGAAATCCCCCTGCACCACCCACACCCCCCTGCTAATTTAATATACCAACTCCAAGATTGTATTACAGTGTGGAAAATCGTAAAGTTCCCTTTCTGCGCTGTACAGTGTTCTCCGTGCAAAACATTCGAAATTTCAAAACTTTGATCATATTGTTTTAGCCAAATGAATTTCCAAGTTTAAGTTTTGAAACTACGATAATCTGATAGGGAGCCGTAGCTATATATATATATATATATATATATATATATATATATATATATATATATATATATATATATATATTTATGATTAAAAATCTTTCTTTAAATAAAAATGGGCAGTTTACTTACCTAAACAGTCGACTGCCATGGCAACTTCTGTGGTTTTTCTTACTGACTTATTGTAAGGACCTACATATTCTTTTTTTTTTTTTTTTTTTTTGAAAATGTTTTTATTAAATGTTCATAAAACATACTCACAACAAATTCTGTAATCAGAAATGTCCATACATATTTAAAAGTAAGAAATAAAACAACCTAATCTTATAAATACAGAAACAAAGAAAATATCTATTTACACGAGTGTCCATCAGCCTTCTAGTCATTCCTGTTGTTGCATGTCTGTTCAATTCCAGAATGTTTTTTTTTTTTTTGCATGTCAAGCATTTCTTTAAATTGTGTCCAGACATTGAGGCAAGAGGTAATTTTGTTAATTCTTGATCTGATTGTAATAATTTCTAGATGAGTTACTTTGTTTGCTAAACTTATTAATTGTTTAAATGGGGGAGTAAATTCATTTTTTTCCAGTTTGGTGTGATCACTTTTCTAGAAATGGTCAACACAGTCCACAATATGTTGTATATCATTCTTTTAACACAAGTAGGAATAGGGGCATTATAAAGAATAAATGATTTAGATAAAGTAAAGGTATTTCCAAAAAAATGCCTGTAAAAAATATTATTCCATAAAGGAATCAGGACAGTACAATCAAAGAACTTGTTGCCAATCTGCTTTTCTAACAAAGTTACTTTTTCTTGTACAGCACTTCAGTTTTATGAGGGGTAAAGAAGGACCTATGTAAAAACTTCCATCCAAATAAATGCCATCTAAGAGATGAAGTAGTATGTTTAGATGATATTAGAAATATTTTTTTTTCTTTTTCGCTTGGTGGTCTATTATTGATTTGGGTAAAATAGTTCCCTATATGTATTATTGCATGTTTTAGTTTCCCTCTTTTCCACTTTATACAATTTGGACAAGAGACCATGTCCAAAGGAATTATGTTGCAAAAAATTTGGTACATTCAATCAATTTTGGGACATGATCCCTTAACATTGGTTGCATTGACTTAATTTCCCTTTTTATATGTTGTCTACAAGATTGTGTATCTAACCACACATCTTCATCCAAATCATATTTCTTCCTAATGTTATCTACTGAGTGTAGCTTTTTGTCTTTCATTAACAACAGATTCTTCTCTTTAAAGGCAACCATTGTTTCTAAGTTTGAAGCAGGGATATTATTTTGAGTATATGCTATAAGAAACCTAAGGAGAATCCATACTTTATAAGCCAGATTTCTATATATAACATTTCTAAAAGTATTTAATATAGTCAAAATGAAGTAAGAATCACTTGTTTGATGACTTTTCCCTATAATGTAGTAATTTAATAACCAAAATAAATATTTAATATAAGATAATTTTAGTATATTTATTACAGTTAAAATGCATAGCGAGGTTTCCTAAAAATTATTTCCATCTAGCTGTATAAGTGTTGTTGATCCAAATACATATTGTTTTCATAACTGATGATAATGAATATAATTCTATGTCTGATAGTCCCATTCTCTCTACTTACTAGTTTCTAATATGATGGTTTAGCGCAATTCTTGGTTTGTCACTGAACCAAAAAAATGTCAAAATTAAGCTGTTAAAATCTTAAATATAGGTTATTATAGGAGGTAATGTTAATGATTGAATAATATATAGGATTTTGGGCAAGATAATCATTTTAATGATATTGAGTATTTCTTCTGTAATAAAGACAATTTTATTTCATTTGTCGACTTATATTCTTTATCTTATTTACACAATTAGTATAATTATAATTTGCTATATCTTTAATATTGTCCATTATATTTATTCCCAAGTAATTCATTTTCTTTTCTTTAACAATATATTTAAGGAACTTAGTTGGGATTTTATTCTTATTTATGTTTATCAGTAAAATGTTTGTTTTGTCATCATTAAATGTTAAACCAGATTTTCTTTGAAGTAGTTCTATTGCTAAAAAAAGTTGCAGATATAGATTTATTATTATCACTCGATGTCAATAAAATGTCATCTGCAAACAACTGAATTTTAGAACTTGAATTCTCAGTTATTTTAATACTTTTTATATCTGTATTTAATCTAATAAAATTAGCAAAAGGTTCCATAACTAGGGTAAAAAGCAGAGGTGAAAGAGGACATCCTTGTTTAGTTCCTTTTAATACTTGTATAGAATCAGATTTGCAAGAACTTATTTTGACATATGTAAATCAGTCTGTATAGAGAAGATTAGTAAGATATGCAAAGTTAAAAGAAAATTTGTATTCTTCTAAAACTAGCAAAAGATATTTCCAGATGATAGAGTCAAAAGCACTATTTATATCAAGACTCATTAATGTTAAATTCTTATTTGTGTTATTTGCATAGTCGATTAGTGTAATTATTATTTTATTATTATCACAGGTGTTTCTATTTAAAATAAATCCAGTTTGATCTTCATCAGTCATAGAAGGTAAAATGTGTTTAGTCTATCAGCATGAATTGCCATGAATAGCTTATAATCTACATTTAGAATTGAAATGGGTCTATATGAAGAGCAGTGAGTAGAATCCTTGTTGGTTTTTAAAACTGTAGAGATGGGGTATATTTCTAAGAAGGAGGAACATTAGTTAAGTCCTTAACTGTAGAAAAAAACTTATGTAATATGTGTAGGATTTCTTTAGGTAACGGCTTATAAAGTTCAGATATAATTCAGTCATTACTGGGTGCTTTATTAGACTTCAGTTTAGAAATTTGAGTTTGAAGTTGAGGCATAGAAATCAGTTTGTCAATTAATCTCATTTGGTCATTTGATAGTCTAGTTTTTATATTTTTTCTAATAAATGTTTTGATTGTTTCCTTTGGATATATTAGTCTATTGCTTTTTTTTTATTTCATTGTAATAATCTCTGAATTCCTTTAGAATATTTCTGTTTCTGTTACTTTTCTTTTCTTTTTATGTGAATAGATTTATTTTATGTCACTGGATTTACTGAGTTATTTTGTTTTGGTGGCTAAATTGTGCATAGACTTTGGCCTGATAGGAAAGTTAATTATCTAAACTTCTTAAGATTGATTTTGGTTTTATGGTTTAAAATATCCAAGTATTTGCCATTTAGCTTATTGATCTCATCTGTGTTATTTGTTATATTTTTCTGGTTTCCTCACTTCAGCTTTTCAAGTTTTCCCTATATTTCATGTAATTCTTTGTCTGTTGCTTTTTTTTATTTGATAGCCAGTGAGTGATTCTGCCAACATATATGCTTTCAGAGAACCCCATATATTAATTTTCTGAAGTAATCCACTGTGTTCATTTCTACAAAGAAGTCATTTCTTGAGTCTTTAAACTCATGTTAACCTGTCATATGCTGGTATTCTTCTTATTTTAACATTATTATTAGAGTTCAAAGACAATTCAAAAGTGACTGCATTATGATCTGAAAATGGGCAAGTTACAGTTTCCAGCTTGTCTCCTAGTTCATTAGAGATATAAACTCTGTCTATTCTAGATAGTGTTCCACACCTATGATAATAATGTGTAAAGATTAATGAATTTGGCTCTGAAAATTCGTTTATATCTGTAAGATTAAATAATTTAGTAAATTTCATTAACTTTTTTGCAAACAGCTGAATTTTCCTTTTACTATTTGTATTAGCATCACTTGGTGATAATGTACAGTTAAAGTCTCCTGCCAAAATGATACTGCCTTTTGCATATTGAATTGCTTGCTCTAGATGTTAATCAACTGTCTTGACTCCTTTTCCTGGAATCCAGTGCACATTAACAAGAGTTAATATCTTCTTACTGTATTTTATAGTAGCAGTAGAAAACATACCTTTATCATCTTGACATGTTCCCATAACTTCAGGCATAGTTAAAAAAAATTCTTCCATAAAATAGCTACTTCCCTTTTTTCTGATTATGTTGTGAACTAGATAGTATAGTGTAACTTAGTATTACATCTTTTTATATCTTATGCTATTAAGTGTGTTTTCTGTACAAAGATTACCTGAGAATTAAATAGCTTCAGAAGTTACTTCTCTTACTTCCATTGTTTAATTCATTAACATTTATAGAAATACAGTTAATACATGTTTTGTCCTCTTGATCAGAAACATGTACTTATTTCTCATAGGTAATGACTCTGTATAAAGAACTGCTTAGTAATGTTCATACAAATAAATTCTGAGAGCAGATCTAGGAACAAATCCATTACATTTGTGGACACTTGTAAAAAGACAATAAGTAAGATTGTCAATTATTTCTAAAACCTCTCCTACCCCTCATGGAGTCTAACCATCCAAGCAAACCAACTCATCCAATATTCTATCAAAAGAGTGAGAAGAGATACCCCCAAACCACTCTACCAGAAATATATATAACTCTAATAACAAATATCTAAAAGTATATCTGTATCCTAGAAGTCTTTATTATTATAAATACGTAGAACAATTGTTTCATTTTTAGACCTGCTTATTAAGAAAAAAACATTTCATAACAGTATATATCAAATGAATTATTAAATGACATTATTTAAGAAAATAAACTTTTTTAAATAATGGCATTGTATGTTAAATGGGGTTTAACATGGCGCTTTAAAAAAAACAGCGGAGATTGTCGCTGTGTTAAACTCTTTCATTGTATAATAAAGAATAACGCAGACTATGATTTACTAGTACAAAGATAAATCCCGAGCATTTGTATTTCTTTGGAACCTGTGTGTGTTTTCTCAATATGCTCTATAGTTATATATTTTGCCATAAAACTTTAAAAATTATATTTGTATTCATTTGCATCAAATACCTTCAGATAACACACACTTTTTTCTGTTTCAATTATGTTCATGCTTCATGTAACATATTAAGTTTTCTTCTGCTATGCTAGCTTGTATAGCTATGTGTTGTTACAGTGAAATTTGATCTAATGCATATTCAGAAGGTTCCACCTTTTATTTAAATTATCTTTCCAAAGCTGCCTGTCAAACTAGATCTCCAAGCTTGAACAGTTCTATTCTGTCATTTTGGGTAGGAATTTCAAATTATGTCATGCCTATTCCCTCAAAAGCTTCACATAATCTAGTGAAAGAAGAAAGCTTGAGTGTGAGAGACAGAAGCTTCATTTCTAAACCACACTGAATGTTTCAGAGAAGTACAGCCCTCAAATAACAATAATTTTAATTACATACAACACCAAGCTCAATCTTTCACTCAATTAGAGAGTTTTAAGGTTGTTTAATATAGTAAAACCTCTTTTTTTAACTAAACAACCGTAAAAGACACTTCTTTAATGACTATATTCACCCCCACCTCACATTTCATTGTGTCTAGCAAAAACAATAACTTATTATCTAAGATGGTATATTGGCTTTCCAGGCAGCTTTAGAATGCAATTATTAGTTTTAACAAAGCTTCCTTTTAAATATTACACTAGCAAGTGTTTACTTTGGATAATTTCTATTCATTTTATATTGAAGTGATGGTGATGGTATTTTGTATAATACACTAAGTAACAGATAGAAATTAACACTGTTGTTACTTTTCCCAAAAGCATCAAGAAAATCAAGATAGCACTAAAGATATATGCTGTGTTTAAGCACAAATGTAAGTTCAACTGTGTGTCATGTAGCAGTCTTTTCTGTTTCAAAAATAAAATATGCAGTAACTTCTAAGCATGCAATTTCATACCGGAACCTGTAACGTTATATATTGATATAAGCACTGAATGTTTTTGTTAAAAATGTGTATTTTTTTTGTTCCAACTCTTAAAATATATTGTCTGTTAACTGTAAAATAAATAAGTATAATGCAAAAAAAAAAAAAGAGTTAAATTATCTTTCATATGCAGTCTACTTGCTTGTAGTGAAGTTTCTATTTATGCTGTAACCGAGTATGTTATTATTTATTGCTTTAGTGTTAAAGGTTTATATAAAACTAAAATTGTGCTTGTTTACAACAAGGAAAAAACAAACATGCTTTAACATCATGTTACTTTCCTTGTAAATAAGGATTGAAGAAAGGGAAAAGGAAAAAGGAAAAGGTCTTCATTGTCCCCTTATTTATTTTTTTCTTTTTCTCACTTACCTTGCTTCCATTTGAATCTTTATGCCTCTTCGAGAATATATTATGCAAATCCATTTGCTCTGTTTGTTCATGAATTTTATTTGCAGAAATGACAAAGCAGGGTCAGGATCTTCGAATAGGTTAACCCCATTTATAAGGAAAATCTTTAGTCTGGCCAGAAACAATAAATGTACTTTTATTTGCTTCTTTTCAAGTTCTGTAATAAGTGGAAGGAATTGTTTCTTTTGGTCATCACTGCTGTTGAGCAGTCATTATCAAAATGCACAATTTTTCCATCATATTTAATTGATGACTTAGCCCATGCAGTTTTAAGTACCCATCTTTTGTCTTGAAATTAAATAAACTTCACCACTACAGATCTTGGAGAAGAACCAGGTTTTGCAGCAGGGTTACCTAGCGACCGGTGTGCTCTCTCGCTATCCCAAAAGAGAGAGCTTCAGGGAAATTTAAAGTCTTAGGAAGCCTAAAAAAGAAATCCTATTCTGCACCTTCAGGAAGTCCAAATATACAAGTATTATTTCTCTGAGATCTATTTTCAAGGTCATCTACTTTAGCTGACAAGATTTTATTTTGCTGCAATAAAAATCCAGTGTTTTCTCCTTCATTTAGCTTTCCATCCATAATATTAATGGATTCTTCTATGCCAGAGATCTGATTTTTCTGTACCTGAAGCGCCTCTTTAATTTGTTCCATTTGCTTGGAACAATCTTTCTTAAAAATCATCAATTTTATTGTCCACTTTGTCCATTTTTAATGATAATTCTTGAATATGAGACAAAAGTGACTGAAGCTCTTTCTTACATGAAGAATCCTCTGAAGAATCCTGTGGTGCTGTCTTAGTGTAGGTTATGTTGCAGCCAGGTACAGTGAAAGGAATTAATTTTGCAGTTTGACAGGAAAGTTATTAGATTTTCATTTTTTTTTCTTGAAATAATCTTTTATAACACCAACGGCTATTGAAATTCAGTAGTTTGAAATGTTTAGTATTATTCAAACAAAAATTTACTGTCAGAAATATATGTTTTGTAGCAGAGCAGTGAAGAAGTGCAGCATCCTTGTCTCATGCTGCCCCCCCCCAAGACCTTCGTATTCTTGACTAACTGCTGCTTAGCTTAAACAAAGACTCTGAAGAAAACACCCTACCAACTCAAAAACCTTAGAAACCCCAAGACATGAAAAGCCATTAAGTGAGCCAATGACCTAACTAAACTGCGCAGACTTAGCCAATGACCTAACTAAACTGCGCAGACTTAGCCAATGACCTAACTAAACTGCGCAGACTTAGCAGTGTGGAGCAAAGACTACTAGTCCCTCCCTTCAGGACATTAGTTTGGCCCTGTTGACAATAGTGTTTGCTATGGGCAAACATTAAATTATTGCAAAGAAATGTAATATGAATCATTTAGGTGTATGTAGCCCTAACTATCTGTAAGCTTTGGGTGACTATATTATATCCGAAGAAGAAAAGACAAAAGATTTGGTTAATATGATTGATAAATGCCTTGGATTTTGATTACAATCTATGTACAAATACTAAGAGGAAAAAGGTTCTAATTATATTTTTAATGAAGTGATAAGGCCATACGTTGAATACACAGTGGCAGTATGTATATTTGTAATAAGATCCACATTACCAAACTGGAACATATCCAAAGGGCATTCATAAGACAGATAGCTACTCTTAAGCATTTGAAATATACGTAAATATTGTACAAGTTATTGTCATACTCAGTCCTGTATAGGTTAGTAAGAGATTACTTGATTGTGATGTATAAATGTCAGAGTAGTGATGATACATCAGCTGTTCTGTGAGTAGTGATGTCATGTTTTAAACCTGTGCAACCATAACCTCAGCACAGGTTTAAAATGTGACTTCACTGCTCACAGCAGCTGTCAACAGTACATTCAGATCCCTTCTGGACACATTCTACCCTATGATTTCTTGACTCTAAAAAAACAAAATCAAATGATTGCATAACTCTTGAAAGGAAATCCCTTTAAAATATGGAGATGATGCATGGCATTCATGGAAAAATTATTCCTCCCCTAAAAATCGGTAATATATTCAGTGTAGAAACCACAGAAAACAAGTAATATGACAGTACAAAAGTCAACATATGAGAAATATTCAAAAATCCTTAGCTATATCACAAAAACCGTTTTGGAAAATGGAAATTGATTCACAGGATGGGATATTCGAAACAACCCACAGACAGCAACACCTGCCTTCTCTCTCTCTCTCTCTGTCACTTACTGACTTCCTCTCTGAATTCTCCAACTTACCCTTCCTCTTAGACACTCAGACTGACTACACCCCCCCCCCAGAACAAGTTCACTACATCTCAGTTTTACTTTAAACAAGTCAAAATGAGCTATTGAAGAACCTCTTCTGCAATAAATAAAAATTGATAGCCGACTAGGCACAGATGGCCTACATCCTGGGCATTATATACCACTGTAGGGAATTCTTTACAGCTCCTGTAACATGTCTCAGTCTTTGGATCACACACAATATCAGGCCAAATATATGGAAAATCTCAGTCTAATTACAAAGCAGCCTAACCTCACAAAAATGTGCTAGTGCAGACAAATCTGAATTATTCCCACTGTAGACAAAATGCTTGAAAAAATGTATATGTTCAACTCACCAAATACATAACTGTCTTCTACAGCCTCTTCTCCCATAAACATTATACATTCTTGTCTGTTTGTAACACGTTTATCTATGGATCCAGGAAACAAGTGCCAGGGCACGTTGATACACGGTTCAGATAGTTTATTCCACAAAAGTTAAAATTCACAAAAAGTGCTCAGACCAGCAATATACTGTGTTAACGCTCTTAACATCAATGAACATAATTATGACATTCTGAAAGCAAAAAACACTAATGCATTATATAAACATACCATCACATGTCCTGAATACAAGTTTGAATTTTATGTGTTGGATCAAATTAAGCCAGATATTAGGGGTGGCCTATGGGAGGAAATTTTGGAAAGTAGGGAGCTGTGGTGGCAGGTCAACCTAGATTCCAACACCAAACCAGGGATCAATGACTTTCTAACAATTTCACCTTTACTTAAAATAAGAGCTAATAAATTGTAGTGCAATTCTGGATATGGACACTAGATGAAACTATTCACCATACACACAAAGCTAATTCCCAAGCATAACATAGGAATTTTAAAGTTTGAATGTATTTAAATCAAGTATTTATTTATTGCATATATATATATTTATTTAATATTTGAAAATTGTATTTAAATATTTGAAAAATTAAATTCATGTCAGTTTTTAATAATGAATAGATAATAATGGTATATTTTAAAACACATTTTTTTTAAAATACGAAGCACTTCTGCACTTTAACATGATAGGCATTAATATTCATGAATTATGTACACTGGTTTGTTTGAACTAATAGAGAAAGCTCTGTGGATAATTAATTTAATTATATCTAATTTATTTACTATTTAAAGATGTTCTAATTGAAGCATATTGTCTGATGAAGTCCTATGTGTAAGGACGAAAACGCACATTTGAAGTGTTGATGTTAAGAGTGTTAACACAGTATATTGCTGGTCTGAGCACTTTTTGTGAATTTTAACTTTTGTGGAATAAATTATCTGAACCGTGTATCAACGTGCCCTGGCACTTGTTTCCTGGATTTGCAGTTCTTTGAAGTGCGACTACTTTTTTTTGGTACATTTATCTATGGACCCTAACCATTGAAATACTACCAGATATGGTCAGAAGCCAGCTTAGTGACAACATATTTGTTAACCTTAGAAAAGCTTTCAGCCTTATTAACCACAACAACATACCCCATGACCTAAGACAAATAGGCATAAGTCATGATTCTCGACCTTGCTTTCAAAACTTACATACCAGTCACCACTTCTTTTTTCAAAATTCATACCTCAATTTCTCAAATAGTCACCTTTCAAAAAAGGACTACTGCAAAGTCCCATATTTGCTGTTATCCCTCTGTAAACTTCACCTGACCTATCTCCGTTATCTTTTCTTCTCTATGCAGATAATATGGTACCATTTCTCATAAGCAAATCAGTATCCAACCTCCCCAGAGACCCGGTATCAGATTTCCTAGTCGTAACTCACTGGATCTTCAATAAAGCGTCCTTCCGAACTCCAACAAAACCATTGTTGGCAATAAACAGAAACTTAAAGCCACAAATCTCTTTCCATATCCATAACCACAAGGACAACACCATAGAAAACACTAGCTGTTTGATATACATTGGCATATGGCATCTTCCTCATTGCCTCAACATCTGAAACAAACTCCACACATTTCAAACAATAACAAAATAAAATTTGTAGCATATTACCTAGTTCCTTAAAAGTAAACACCACTGTGAAACATGAATATAAAGTAAAATTCTTCCTTTTCAACAATGGGTTGGCCTTCTCCTAGAATTCCAACTTTTATAACTCTTATTCAACAAGCCCTAACAGATTAGACAGCCTTCTTCTTACCCCCTCAGAAAACAAAATCACTCTGCCCACACACACTGAAAACCTCTCAAAAAATGAACTCTATTGTAGAGATCATTGCTTCTATATACAAAATCGTAATCTCAAGAACAGTCTGCCCCCACAAACAAATGACCCTCTTAATCTTACCCAAAATTACGGATTCAACTAAAGACTCACCTCCTGTCATCAGCTAAATATCATTGCCTGTCTTACAACCATATCACCTAACCTGACCTGTATCTATCTTTCTGCTACTGGTAACATTCTTAATGTACCTCCTGTGGCATTTTTGCTGAATCAATCTACACCAGTCTACGCTTCTCACCCATGTTACGTTTTTTGATTAATGTAACTTCTCATATCCATTACTCAGACTGTAACATCACTAATCCAACTCGACTATCCTGTCATTTCCACATAGACAGCAAACAGCATTAATTATTACACAGACGCATCACTTTCTAGATGAGATTTTTCTTTACTTATTGTAAATTATGTATATTACAATTGCATATTCTCTTTGTTTTCTGTAACTGATAATGGTATTTTACAGATGTCTATTTTCATTGTACTCTTGCTGTTTCTCACCAAAAGTAATTTTGACTTTCTTTGCATTTGCTGACTGAGATTGTAATTGGTCACGTGGTCATTTCTCTAAGATGGCAAAAAATATATAAATAAATAAAAAACAAATAAAGAAAACATATTTTCTCATAAATATAAGCCAAACTAGATGATAAATTCTATAAAATAACATTTACGTAATGCAACATTGCCCAGTAAACAGGTACCATACCATTTGAAAACAAGTGGATGATCTTAGTAATGCTGGGCGTATTTAAGAATAGATGGGGTTCATGATTTCTCTTTGTTCATGTGTGTTTTTGTGGGTGCTTTGGTTTATTCCTACATTCCAGAGATATGCTGTTGGTTTATTGTCAGAACAACTGACATGTCCACTTGCATGCTGTGTGTGAATGAGTGTGTATGAATGTTGTGATGGATTGGCACCCTGTTTAACACTAGTTAACAATCTTGTACTCACTGACTGCAGAGATAGACTTAGGTTTAGGACAGGCTTAGGCTTCTGCTCCCTGCAGTTCTGTACTAGATTGTTAGTAATCAGAGGGGAAAAGGAAGCATTGAATTCTACCTTAAACCATGCATGTACCATTTTCCTTATAGGGGGAGGATAGAAAGACAAAGGGTATATGTGTCATGTTAGTCTGTTGCCAAATCTCTGGAATGTGGAAGTAATATGTTTTGCTGGTATAAAATCTATTTTACAGCAGAGGCAGCTTTCAGTTTTTGAATGATCTAAGCTCCTTTTCTGACCCTGAAAGATATTAATGTTGAATACATTGCTTTAATATATACTTGCGTACAGACAGGAGAAGAGAGAATACATAACTTTTGATTCAAGCATAGTCATGGAAGTTTGCCGTATTATGTGAAACTTGCAACATACATACCAATATTTCAATCAGAGGCACTAATGCCCTTCTAGCCAAACAATTGGCCACATAATAAATGCCCAGGCTGTTCTTAAAAATATCTAAATCAGTGTTTGCTTTAATGTAATTTGGTAATCTATTCCATGTGTCAGCTGCTCTCTCAGAGAACCAGTTAGTACACTTCTCATTCCTATGGAATCTTCTACATATGCTGTCTGAAGATTATCTACTACTGTTTGATAACTTCAGACATTTCCGGAGGTAGTTGTCTCTAAATGAATGATTTATCTGAATAAGATCTCCTACTGCGGTGGTGGTGCTGCGGTAGCATTGTCGCCTCATAGCAAGACATCCCGTTCGATTCTCAGCTAGAGTGTCTTCTGTGTGGAGGCATACGTGAATGGGGCGTGCCTTCATTGAAGGTTGTGCGTCAGGGCTGGTAACCCGGTAAGTAAAAATCCACTACCAATCATTAGCGGACCGTTGTTCCGCTGTGGCGACCCCTAACCAGGAAAAGCCGAAAGACACAAACAAACAAACCTGAATAAGATATCCTCTTAAATATCTATATGAGACACTGTGCAGTTCAGATATTTTAGTCTTTCTTAATAACTTACATTTTCAGATCCATGGGTGTTCTTGGTATATTTGTACTATACAATTTCATGTTTAGTCTTGTTTTCTTATAATGTTTCTGTATTGTTATTCCATATTCAAGTTTAGGTCTGCTGTAACTAACAAACAATGGCACATAATTTTTGATTTCTTATACTTATAATTTTTTATACAACCTATAGTTGTAGAACTATCATTATACAACTGCCCCCCATTAATATTCAAAAACGTGCACGCTGATTGGTCAGCGTGCACGTTGTAAATCAGAGTTATAGTAATGGAAAAAGGTCCGGTCGCCCGGACATTTTCCATTACTATAACTCTTTTTTCACACTGTTTTGCTATGTTAAACGAGTTTAACATAGCGAGACAGCTTTAAGAAAAGCAACTGAGATTCTCTGTTGCTTTTTTAAAGCTGTCTCGCTATGTTAAACTCCTTTAACATAGCGAGACAGTTTGTAAAAAGCAACGGAGATCTTGCTTTCTCCGTTGCTTTTTTTTCAAAACTGTCTCGCTATGTTAAATGGGTTTAACATTACTGAGACAGCTTTAAAAAAAGCAATGGAGATTCTCAGTTGCTTTTTTTAAAGCTTTCTCGCTATGTTAAACCCATTTAACATAGTGAAACAGTTTGTAAAAAGCAACGGAGATCTTGCTTTCTCTGTTGCTTTTTTTCAAAACTGTCTCACTATGTTAAATGGGTTTAACATACCGAGACAGCTTTAAAAAAAGCAATGGAGATTCTCCGTTGCTTTTTTTAAAGCTGTCTCGCTATGTTAAACCCATTTAACATAGCAAAAACAGTTTGTAAAAAGCAATGGAGATCTTGCTTTCTCTGTTGCTTTTGCCCACAGTTCTGATGTACTGTGTAGGCATACGCATGCGCAGTACATCAGAACTGCCGCAGAATACCAGACACCTGCGGAAGGGCAGCAAGGAGGCATTATACAATGCCATTATTTAAGAAAAGTAATGCCATTATTTAAGAAAAGTATTTTTTTTTTCTTAAATAATGTCATTGTATAATAGCAGTAACCCATGCCTGGGTGTGGGAAATGCTGGATTTACCCACAGTTGACTTTGTTTGGCCACTCGGGCTTCGCCCTCGTGACCAAACTACGCCAACCGTGGGTAAATCCAGCATTACCCACACCCAGGCTTGGGTTATTGCTATATTAACCGATCAGTTGATATGATTAGAAAAATTCAAAACTCGATCTATTGATATACCCAGGTCCTTAACAAGAATCTGCAGTTTCAAGTACAGTGTGCTGTTTTAAGTATTCACTTTCAGTTTATGCCTCCCAAATCTCATATGCTTAACTTGTAATATATGTATCAGTATATTATTCTCCTGTGCTCAAATGGTCAACCTAGTCAAGTTCTTTTACTGTATCAGAATTCCTGTTTCATGATTAGCCATATCATTTATTCATTCATTTTCCATTCATCCACTTTATCATCATCATCTTCTTTCGGCTGTTCCCGTTAGGGGTTGCCACAGCGGATCACCTGTTTCCATTTCTTCCTGTCCTCTGCATCTTGCTCTGTCGCATCAACCACCTGCATGTCCTCTCTCACTACATCCATAAACCTTATCTTAGGCCTTCCTCTTTTCCTGTTACCTGGTAGCTTCATCCTTAGCATCTTTTTCCCAATATACTCCGCAACCCTTCTCAGCACATGTCCAAACCAACGTAATTTTGCCTCTCTGGCTTTGTCTCCAAACCTTCCAACCTGGGCTGACCCTCTAATATACTTATTCCTAATCCTGTCCACCCTCGTCACACCCAGTTCAAATCTTAACATCTTTAACTCTGCCACATCCAGCTCAAACTCCTGCCTTTATGTCAATGCCACTGTCTCCAACCCATATAATATAGCTGGTGTCAGTACCCTCTTGTAGACCTTCCATTTCACTCTTACAGGTACTCGTCTGTCACAAATCACTCCTGACACTCTTCTCCACCCACTCCATCCTGCATGTACTCTCTTCTTCACCTCTCTTCCACACTCACCATTACTCTGAACTATTGACCCCAAGTATTTAAACTCATCCACCTTCGCCACCTCTACTCCTTGCATCCTCACCATTTCTCTATCCTCCCTCTCATTCACACACATATATCCTGTCTTAGTCCTGCTAACCTTCATTCCTCTTCTCTCTAGAGCATATCTCCATCTCTCCAGGGTCTCCTCCACCTGTTCCCTACTCTCACTACAGATCACAATGTCATCTGCAAACATCATAGTCCATAATAATAATTAATAGAGTATCCAAGGCAGAAGGAAAACAGCCCCTAACAAGATAACAAGATGCCTATTTGTCAAAGGATGTATTCATACACACACACACACACACACACACACACACACACACACACACACACACACACACACACTTTCAAATAGCACACAAACGTATGTGCAGTTTAAAGTATTACAATCCTATCTACTCCTATCTACTACATATCCTTAGGATGTGGGAAGAAACTCCAGCACCAAGGAAAACCCACATTAAAACTCCACACAACAAGCACTTCAAATGTGAACCAAACCGGAGAACTGAATATTGTGAGACATCAAGAGTTACTGTGCCACTGTGACTGCCAATTGACTGTGTTATGTGCACCAAAAATAAGTATCCGTGTCTGTGATATGGACATAAAACAAACATGGTTAATAAAGACATTCCTGGAGTTGTGAAATGGAAAGACAACATTTATTTAGTGATATATATAAGCAAATTGGTTCTTCAGTATTTTACCTGCAAGTGATATAGTTAGACCACATACGGTCAGTCTGAGTTGACTAATGAATGCATAGTAGATAAATACTGAACAAACTATATGTAACATTCATGTATGGTTTTGTGCCATATATTTTCGTTGTTATTATTAGTAGTTGTAGTAGTAGTACCATTGTTTTTGATTTGCTTTGTCTAGCTGGCAGCACTGCACATATCTACCAAACAGTTCCCTTCCTGCAGTAGCTGGTGAAAGTATGTCCTCAATTTCATTTGTCTAAATCCTGTTTAAATTCCTTTTAGGTATGTTAATAAAATACAAGTGTAACTATAACTATCATATGCAAAAATAAAAGGCTCTGCATCTCACAACTATTATGCTCTAAAAGCCTGTCAGAATTAAATTTAGCACATATGATAATCAACTGATAGCATTAGACCTGTAAGCTGAGAAAGATAATGATGTCATGATAATGTTAATACAGACACTAGGATGAGAGGGGCATGCTTTCATTTGTGTATACTAGGCTAATGGCCCTGGAGCCTTTACAAGCCTAGCCCATAGAAGTGCCCTGGCATCGTGCCGCCCGACGTTAGTTCCCAGTGCCTCTATCAAGTAGAGCCATTATAGTGAACCAGGGTGAACTTTCTATTACCCTTCCACTCATCAAGATTTCTCTTGAAGAGTGACAGCAAGGTGTTCTCATTGACATGTATGGCAACCCTATGCCAAAGCATGGGCAGTCATTGGGTGAGAAACCTGTCCCTCCAGCATGTTCTGTTGATTGTGGTACTGAGGTTGAAGTCTCTGGAGCATGTGGTGCGGAGGGACTGGGATTTGTTTAGATGTAGCATTTATAACAGAGCTGGGTCAGACATGGCTTTGTAAGTCAAGCAGAGATCACCACTAAGTAGGAGATATGAGGCAGAGAATTGCTGGAGTCGTTTGAGTCTGTCCGTGTAGGATATGTGTTTAATGCCTAGGATCCTCTTCTTGAAGTACTTCTGTGGCCTGTCCAGCTGTTGCAGGTGTCTAGTGAGGTACATGCCAAATGGGACATTATACTCTATGACTGGTCTAATGAGGGAAGAGTAGAGAAAGACAATAACCTCTTTCTTCCTGGATGCAGGACAATGTTATCAATTCAGAATGACATATTTTATCATATTATTGTTTTTTATTGTTTTTAAGCATTTTTGTAGACAATGTTGTCAAATAAGAATTACATCATTAATCATTATTATTATTTTTTATTGTTTTTAAGCTGTAGTTTACATTAGATGACATATTAATTAGGAACAGCATGAGTCATGTGAGAGGCTGGGGTAAGGCATATATCTGCATGGGTTAACTGGCTCAGAAATGTACTAAGATAAGGGAACTTAGACCAGTAGCATTTAGTGTTTACAAGAAAAAAATAGGTGCTATTATTTATAGATTCAGGATCAGGGATTTGGGTCTGCTGCTTAGGGATATGAGGACTATAATATAATATAAAATAATAGGGAGATAATTTTCTAGCAAAGGGATTACTTAACAGATAAATGAGAGTTTTGCTTCTAGCTGTATTATTCGATTAAGGAACTTATCCTTTAGTTCCCATGTGTATGGTTTACAATGCCGAAAGTAGGATCACTTAATAGCTTGTTAAACAAATTAGTTTAGAAATTCAGACTTGATTACTATAGGTTAATCATGTTGCATGTCCTTAATAATACTTAGTAATAAAACAATGAACACCCATTATGCTTTGCATTTAGAAGGCTAAATATTAGTTTACTAAGCTGTTTTTGTTATCAATGGAAAAAGGTGTTCAGTTATGTGAGACAATAAATCAGGATAATTTTTTATCTAAGTATATTGCAAACTGTAGCATTACCATCTGTTGGGGAGGTTTTATTAATTATATAAAGCTGCATGAAACCTAGCTGCTGCTTTCTAACAGATTGTGTTTATCTTCACAAACATGCTGAGAAATAAATAAAGCCACTTCACAAACATGCTGAGAAATAAATAAAGCCACTGATTCTTCTTAAAATTATGTACATTACGTGGTCAGGAAATCTGCCGGATTGTTTGATTTGGAATTCATTCTCCATTGTAGTCCTGCTTATGTTTGCATCTGCTACTATTCTTCATGTAATAGTTCAAAATACATCTCTTAACCTTTTATTTTGCTTATAAAGGACAAAGCCAAGGACTTCCGCGGTGGTGCAGCGGTAGCGTTGTTGCCTCACAGCAAGAGGTTCTTCCGTTCGATTCTCAGCTGGAGTACGGGGAGTGCCTTCTGTGTGGAGTCTGCATGTCCTCCCCATGGTTGGGTGGGCATTCGAAAGACATGCGTAAATGGGCGTGCCTTCATTGAAGGTTGAACATCTTGCTGGCACCTCGGCGTTCGTGAAAATCTACTGCAAATTATTAGCGGACCAGAGTTCCGCTGTGGCGACCCCTAACCTGGAAAAGCCGAAAGACAACAACATAAAGGACTTGGTTTCCTACATACTGCTGCACCATGATCTTTGTCTATCCTGCAAGTCATCCTCTGATCCAACACGGATGGATTTGTTGCACATTCACAAAACAAATGTATCAGACATACCTATTCTAAGGAATTAAACCTCATCTGCAACTTAAACAGGAAATGTTGCAGGAGCAGATATTTGTCTCAGAGATTACCCTTTCTCTGGAACAGGCTTTTTCCATTCATGTGAAGCAAAGCTCACCTTAACCATTTTCAAACATAACTTGGACAAATGGATGGAAAATTAATAAAAAATAATTTGGCACTGTCAGCCGTAATGAACATGGCTGGCCTATGAAAGTTTGATGTAATCAAGTTTATACGGTCACACATATAATTCCTTGGAGTACTGATAGATCAGCAATATTTTAGTAATTTGGGGTAAGCCTGGTTAGGCTAAAAATGCCACTTGAGCCAATAAGCTATAACAGCCTATGAACCTTTATGTTTGGGAGCAGATATAATGATCAAGTCTCCCTCATGTTGATACATATTTTGTCAACACACTTTGATTGACAAAACAGATGGTTGATAAGTGTGTGTGATCAGCAATCCCTGATGATGGGAATATGCCTCTTCACCAGGGATTGTATGATCTTGGATGGTAGATTTTATTTTTTTTATTTTTATTTTTTGTTTTTGTTTTGATGATCGAGTTTTTGGAAACTTGATCATATGGTTTTGACCTTATTAATTTCGAGTTTCTGAAAACTCAGTCATCTTGACATAGACCCTTGTATGTATGTGTGTGTGTGTATGTATGTGTATATGTATATGTATATATATATATATATATATATATATATATATATAAAATAAACCATAAAAAGCACAAAACGGTTTATTTTATTTGTGTTAGCATTTACGGCTTTTGTCTGTTCCTTCACCATTTTTACTTTTTTTATACACACACACATTATAGATATATATATATATATATATATATATATATATATATATATATATATATATATATATATATATGTATGTAATTGTGTGTATATTATATATATATATATATATATATATATATATATATATATATATATATATATATATATATATATATACACACACACACACGAAAGTTTAACAAAAAGAAAATGCATTTAGCAGTAAAAGTCTGTCCGCAGTATCCTTGGTAAAATTTGATTCTCTGCAGAATTTATACAATTATGTTTCTTTATAGTCAGTTGCAGCATTTCCTTGATATAGGATTTTAGCAAAATAGCTGGTTAACATAAGTAAGTAGCATGTACAGGATACTTGGAGATTTCAGAAGAAAGAGTTAGGCTCCTGTAGGCATCTTCACAGGCAAGGATAACCTGATGTATCCTCTCCTTGCTACTCCCCACAGACAGGGGATGACTTGAGGTATCTTCCTTTTGCTTGTCTTTATAGGAAAAAAGACATCTAATTGTCCACTCTTTTAAAGAATGGAAGAGTCCATCAGGTGTGGAAATTTCCATTTTTTCCTTATGTCCATGGCAAACTAAATTTGAAAGTATCCTTCTGAAATGTAAATTCATTACAAAATGTAATGGGTCCATCAGGCTTGAGGACCAGTACAATGAGACTTTTCCACTCATTTATAGATTCTTTTATAACCACAAGTTGAAGCAGTCTTCACACCTCATCCCAAACTATTTGGCACTGGGACACTGGTATTTGGCATGGTTTTACGTGTACATTGTCTCTGGACAGGTTCACTACATTTGACCGAAAGTTCATTTGGCCGAAAACTCATTTGACTGAAAAATAGCACTGGCAGTCTGTAGAGCACTGTAAGGCAAGTAAAAGGTATATTCCCTGTTCCTCACTGTAGTGCGACCCTGGAGTATGAATATATTGTTGGGGGGGTGAGGGGTGTAGCCCCCCCACCTAGTTTGATTAGATATTCTGTGCTTTGATTAGATATTGTTCAGTAAAACTGATCGTTGTGAGGGGCTGCACCCCCCACACCCCCCAACAATATATTCTAACTCCAGGGTCACACTACACTGGGAAAAGGGCATATACCTTTTACTTGCCTTACAGTGCTCTACAGACTGCCAGTGCTAGTCTCCAGTCGAATTGGTTTTAGGTCAAATGAGTTTTCAGTCAAATTAACTTTAGGCCATTTGGTTTAGGTGAAATGGGTTTAGGTCAAATGAACTTTCGGTGAAATGTAGTGAACCCCTCTGGACACATTTTCTATACTTTGCTTAATTAAACTGGTTTTACTACACAATAAATGAACACCTCTGAAAAAACACTGAAAAAGATAATTGGTTACCTGTGAAACAACATTGTGACTGTCTACTCACCTCTCAACAACTTAAACTGAGAACTCTCCACCAGACCAGCCTCTGGACTATTTAGAGATGCACCAACATACAACTTTAGAAGTCTTTAACCACTCATGGCCTCTCTTGAGAACCATATTATATCTTCCCAATTTTTACTTCAGGACATGTTATTGAAATTTTAAATTCTCTGGAAATATGTTTATGCAGAAGCTTTGATTCCTCTCTCTAATCTTGGTATATTTATGTGACACAATGGTTCTAGGTTCCTTTTTCCCATTTATTGAAATATTTAATTCATTTCACTTCATTTTCTTACACTTCAAAGAGCATTGCCACTTCCAATGAGCTTGTTTTCAGCAGTGTGTAATAATAAAATTGCCATTTCATAAGACATGAACTCTCTCAGATGAGCATTGCTGTTATATTTTTAAGCACAGAGCACAAGTATCTTACCTCCTGATTTTAACTCCATCAGCTAAACATTTGTGCTATATGTTCTCTGTTTTATCTGACAATCCATAAAATGTCCTATTACTTTTAAAGGGGTTGCTTTCTTCTTCCAATTTTTTTTCTGCTATACCTCTGTGCCACTGAGATTTCTGTCACGTGGCAATTAAAGTGGTGTAATCCACTTAATACCTAGAGCACATTTCTCATAGCAAGTGGAAAATATGACAGGAGCTATTTTCATTTTTTTTTCCCATCAAGCTTTATGGCATTCAGCAAGACCATTTGTTTGAGGTAGTACACAGATACCTTTGCATTTTTCACTTTTAAGCACCAGCTATGTTCATGCTTAACTCTGAACATGGATGTGTACCTTTAGTCAGTAAAAATTTATTTGGGTATTCCAACCCCAGAAAAGAGCAACACTTTGTTTATTTTTTTTGCTATGGATATCCTATTGACTCTTTGTAATGATACCACCTCAGGAAATGTTGTTGGATAACCAATAACCAGGATGTGATGGTTGTATTTAATAGATTTTGTAAGTGGATCCACAGTGTCAATTGCTGTGCAGTCTTAAGTGACACCTAAAATGGGCAAGTGTATCAATAATTCTTAAATTTTGGAATGTGTGCTGTCATTTGACCATCTGAGCAGGCTGTACAAAATTTCTTCATGTCCTTCATAATACCAGTCAAATGAAATCTAGCCAAACTAGTCTCTATGTTGACTTTTCCTAAATGAATATCCTGGACATGACTGTGTACTACGTCCATTGAAAGTGTGCTAAAAGGTTTGGAAATGATGACTAGCACTGTGTCTGTTCCTTCTCTTTGTCTATTCTGTATAGCATGATGTTTCTTGGCTCAAAATAGGGTGCTATATAGGTTCATAGGTAAGTGCTAGGCTATTAGCCCTAGGGCTTATATAAGCCTAGCCAAAAAGGTACCCTGGCTTTCGCCATCCAAAAAATTATTTTGTTGTGCAACTGTTGAGCAGAGCCACAGAAGTGATACCCAGGGTGAATTTCCTATTTCCCGTCCAATTATCAAGACTTTTCTAGAAGAGTGCTAATGAGGAGCTTTGTTTGATATAGATAGTTTGTTCCAGAGTATGGGGAGTCTCTGGGACAGGAATCTATCCCTCCAACGTGTTCTGTTTATTGTGGTGAACAGGTTTAGGTCCCTAGACCATGTAGCTCAGAGGGATTGGGATTTAAGTGGCGCATGTCCATCAGCTCTGGGTTCGAGACAGTCTACGTAGGGTATCTGTTTGAGGCCGGTAATCATCTTTGTGAGGTATTTCTGCGGCCTTTCCAGTTGTAGATGTCTTGTGAGGTACATACCAAAAGGTGCGTTGTACTCTATAAAGGGTCTATTGAGTGATGAGTAGAAGGGAACAATGACCTCTTTTTTTCCTGGATGAGAAGCCTTTTGTGATGAGATGTGCCATGTAGAAGGATTTCCTGACTACTGTGGCGATGTGATTATTAAAGGAGAGACTACTATCCAACTGTGTCCCAAGGTGTCTTATCACTCTTTCGGTGTTAAGTAGACTACCGCCTATGTGGTAGTTCATGGGTACAGAGTTTTTACCAAAGGGGATGACAGTGCACTTTTTGGCATTGAGCTTGAAGCCATGGCTTTGACACACCAGGCATCTGTCTCAGTGAGGCCCTTTTGTAGGATGTCCACATCATTAGGAGTTTCAGTTATGGCTCCTAGTTTGCAGTCACCTGCGAACTTTGTTAGCCAAAGACTTTCTGTGCTAGCCTGTACTTCAGAGAAGTAGATACCAAACAGAAGAGGATCCAGGACTGAACCCTGTGGTACTCCACTTGTCACTGGTCTGAAGTCAGATTTGGTGTCTGCTACTTTCATAGTGTGGGTTCTGTCAGTAAGCCAGTTGGCAACCCATCTTGTGACATAGGGATTTTTACCTAGTTTAGTGAGTTTATCTATAATTCCAGAGTGGGGGATGGTGTTGAAAGCTTTGGCGAGATCTAGATAGGCAGTGTGAACCACCTTACCCTCATCTACAGCTTTGGTGACTGCTTCAAAGAAGTCTATCAGGTTTAGGAGACATGATCTGCCTTTTACAAACCCGAACTGGGTAGGGTCCAGAGTTTGGAGATTACCAATGTCTTTGTTTATAAGTTCCATGGGCTTGCAGACCAGGCTCATCAGGCTAATGGGGTTTTAGTTCCCAAAGTCTGTGGTGGCTTCCCCTTTGTGCAGTGGGATAACCGTTGCTGTGTGCCATTCAGTGGGCCCAATGCCTGAGGTGAGGCTATGATTGAACATGGTTCTTAGGTGGGGTGCCAGTTCATTTCGTAGTTCGTGTAGAATGCAGCCTGGGATGTTGTCAAGTCCCATGGATGCTGTGTTCTTGGCTTTGGAGAGTGTGTTTTTTACCTGTGCAGTCATGATTACATGAACTTTGCATTCTTCCGGTGTAGAGATGGGTCCTTTAGGGGGTGAGAGGGGGATAAAGTTAGCACTGAATCTATCTGCCAGGATGTTGGCAATATCAGTTGGTTCTGTATATTTAGTGCCATTGTGCTGTAACTCAGAGCTGATCTGAGTGTTGCCATCGAGATGCTTGACATAGCTATAGAATACTTTGCGGCTGTCTTTAGAATCAGTGGCAAGTTTGTTTTCGTAACTAGCTTTGGAGGGTTTTATGAGGGATCTCAGCCTCTTACTGAGGCTGACCAGGGAGTTCCTCCAAAAATGGGATTTTACTCTTTTGTGCAACAGTTTCTTTCTTCTGTTGTAGAGTTTGTTTATGGCAGGGGACCACCAAATTGGCTTCATTTTTTTGGAGAATAGCATCTTGGTTCTATTAGGGATAGCATGATCCATGTACTTGTGTAAGTGCTTATAAAGTGCATTTGTGTAGGATTCAGCAGTCGTATATCTATTGTCCGTCTGCATGGGTGTCGCAAAGTTTACCACTTCTGTCTTAAGAAGCATGAAGTTGGCTTTGAAGACATTTTTTATGGTAGTTTCCCTAGTGGGGGAGTGGGGTCTGCCTGTTCTGTTATTTTAGTTCTCTACTTGCACTATTCCTCTGATCTCTGTATATCTACATAGTATATGATCTTCACAAAGAGCTTCCTTGAAATTGACATGACTTATATGAAGGTTAAGGTCAGTTTCCTTAGTATCCTGACAAAAAAGTAGAGGCTATGCTTATCCTATAAATACAGCCACATGCATCCCCATTCAGCTAGTTCATCCTCCTCAAATGCAGCTCAAGAAAACAATTTTCTTCCACCATAGATACTGGCTGTTTCCTTTTCTCTTCCTTGGGTGGTTTTGCTTGCTTTTCTCTTAGGGCATTGCTGCTGTTTCTGGTTGGATATCTGCTCTGATATAACAGAGAGAAGCTTAAGACTCTGTTCAGGTTCATTTTTTATTATCCGTCAGTTTGAGACACATTTATCCTTTCCTCGGTTTCTATTCCTATCCCACATATTCTTGACTAGGATCTATTTTTTGTCAGTCTTCACTTTTATCACATGAAGTGTTGGATTCTTCAAGTTTCACACTCACTGACTGCTGTTTTCATACTTGCGTCTGCATTTTAATTTGAGTCAAAAGGCAAGGCAAGCACATAGAAAAATAACTTAGTACCATATTCACTGCATGCAAACATATGATTAGCAGAAGCAAACCAACCAGAGAAATATGTTGCCACACCAATGCCTTTATTCCATAAAAATCCACCATCAAAAAAAAAAATCCAAACTGGTTAAGCACTTTCATCCATAAATAGCAGTAGGACCTCATCAAAACCAACTATGTTGCACATGGTCAATGAACGAAAAGTGTCTTCCTTAAAATAATATAAACTTTTGTTTATGATCAGTAAATCTAACTTAAAATATCAAAACTCTATTCCAAATTACCATTAACATGTTATTTAAGCAAATTATTTATCATTAAATAAATTGTCATATTAAATAACTGGAAATGTTTGCTGAATACAATAAATAAATAAAAACCCAGTCAATTAAACCAGTATTTAAAATGACATACATTTTGAATATGAAACCTATCTAGTAAGATACCTGTTAAAATTAAAAATAAGTATAAATGCATTCATAGTATAGTGTCCCTTAATTTATGTATAGGGACACTGGACCTCATTCATTCAACACAGGTGGGAAGTGGCATTCATTTTGAATTGCCAAAATAATTCCCTATATTCTAATCTATTCTCCCACAGTAATGCCATGGCTACACTCATGTAAAATGTGCTGCATGCAGAGCACCCATGTCCACCTCCATGTGAACACTTGTCACGGCATACCCAGACTCAAGTAGGAGTCACATGTGGACGGGACTTGGAACGAGTGTTGTGTGGATATATTGGGGCATGTCATGTTGCAGTACAAGTGCTTCTCGGGAGAGTACTGTTAATACTGTAAGTGTGTGTGGGGGGCTAGCACAACAGAATTCAAGCAGGTATAGCCAGCATTCATTTACATGTACATCCTGGGGCTGGGAGGTTGGCATAATGGTTAAAGCATTTACCTTACAGACACAAGTTGCAGAGTTTGATTCTTAAATGGAATACTTGACTAGGCTAAAAATGGCTCACAAGGGCAGTTATCCTAGCACTAATGTATGAACCTATGAAAATGTGGCAGAACCTCTAATCTGAAGTCTCACTTCTGCAGCACTGTCAAATCTGTATCTGTAGGATCACTTGCATCCAGTAGGTCGTGTCATTACAGCAAGTCAGCATCTAGCTCACAAGGTAGAACTGCCACACTATCATAGATGCCATCAACCACCATTTCTTTAGGAGACATATTGTGTGACACATTTGACCTTGATCTACTGTATGTCAGATTAGCACTGTTGGTAATGAATGCATGACATTTCTCAGTTCAACAGCATGTATTGCAGTACAGTAATGTCACTGTTTAAGTAAGAAGTGAATGTAAGAAAAAGTGTGTAAAATCAAGGTATATAGAAGGGAAGGAAAATGTCTTTGTACAGTGTACTTCAGTACTAATAGGCTTTTCATCAGAATGTGTTTCAGCTGACTAATGCCACTGATTACTATAAAAAAAAAAATCCAATGTGGAAAGAAAGGTATAGGTAACTAAGTTGCAGAGTGAACACTATTAGGGCTCAGTGTTAAAAGTTTAAGCTGAGTAAGAGGAGTAATGTCAAATCTGACAGTTACACAAAATTAAAAACAAACAAAAAAAAAAAAAAAACGAAAAGAATCCATAAAAATGGGGGTGGGTAGGAACTAATATACATGATTACAGGAGCAACGGTCATCCTGCCAGCATCACTTGCACTGTTGCCAGAACTAATTTATCTGATGTGTAGTATCTGACTGAAAGAAGTAATTCTTATTTAACAGAAATGAAAGTGGAGAGACATGTTATAAAACAAATAATTGTCTTAAATTCCCCTTTCATATTCATGGTATCAACTCATGAAACAAGAATGTTGGAACACAGCAGCAGAACATATTTAAGTCCATACAGTTCTTTTAGCACTTCTATCTAGTATTGTATTAGATATGCAGATTTTATTACATTACTGAAGTTTACAGCAGAAGCAGTCTGTCAGCAAAACTCAATCAACAAAACAGTGAAGAATGCATTTATTCCTTAGATGATGCCAATTTCATTCAATGCACAGATCTAAGTGAACAGTCAGGTGTAACTGTAAACAATAACAGTATATATTGTACGAATAACTACACTGTAGTAAATAAAAAATAAAATTTTATTTAAAGACATGAGCCTGCCACATGCAGTCCCTCACTGCTGAAACTGGCTGACCACCAAGTACCTTTAATGGGAGCTGCAGAGACATCAAGGGACATTTCACCACCGATCTTGTGAATGGTTATACTTTGCAGAATACAACATGAAATAAACATCCTTCATGTAGTGATGGGGTCACAGTGAAGAGCACCTCCGTATTCATCCAGACAATGAAACTGGGCTTTAAGCAGGCCAGACACTCACTTGGTAATAAATCATGTCTGTGACAGGACAGTGTTGTAATGTTTTCCTGTAGCTCCAGTTGGATTTTTCATAGGAGTCATCAAACAGGGTTCTAGGGTGATAGCCTATGTGACTTGGAAAGCAGAAGAAAAGTGGGTGCATGGGGAAAATCAAATCAAAAGAAAGATTGATTTAGTAATAAACAATACATTTTACAAATACTAACTAATTAGATGACCAAAATTAAGATTTCCACTTACCAACATGTTGACCATGGGGAAAATCCTACTATATAGGTAAAAGCAGTAGACTAAGCTTGTGTGCCAGATATGGAAATCATGTGCACTGGCAGGATGCTAGGTTGACATGCTGGTGATTCCCCACTATGCATCACATACCACCTTGCAGTTAATGGAATGGTAGCCCTTCCTAATGCAGTAAAGCTACTCCCATGGAGCTGATGGGGAAACGTGCCACCCCATGAAAAGCATGCATTAAAAGGATTCTGTCCTGAGGTTACATCAGAAATAGATGTACTGATCCACATGTGCTAAGAATACATTCAGTAACTGTTAAAGTATTCTTGATACAGATGCCTGGAAAATATGCAATGGGTCCCTGTGGCAAGTGCACCTTACTATCCACGGGTATATGTGAATGGTGTAAAAACACATCAAAAATTACTATGAACCACAAATAGGTGAGAATTTTACATTAGCATAAGAAAATCTATATATCTCATATCACATAAGAATCAAATAATTTTTCATAAGTTTATTCGAGGTTAGCATGTAGCATTGCATATCCTCTGTGAATTGTGCCTTAGCTGTGCTAATGTGCAGGCAGTGAAGATTGCCTCTGCATTCATACATAATGACTATGAATACTACTCGTACCACTCTTAGTCATTGTTCACCTTCTTTACATTCTTTTCACTGCATTTTCTCTTCATGTATTTTATATCTCATTTGAGTTTTGCAGGTCGCAACAGTCTCCATATAAAGTCTCGCATTCTGTTATTGTCTTTATATTCTGTTTGACTTATTTTATGTATCATTTCCCTTTCTGGTAAATTTTCCATTAAATCACATAAAATCCCATTATCATAATATGTTGATGCAATGACTTTATTGTATATTCTCTGCAGTTGGTGTCCACATCATTATCTTTATTTGAAATTCTTTAATTTCATAATTCTTTGTATTCTTCTGTATATTACCTTCTTTCATACTTTCCCACATCATCTTATATTTTTGCCACAGTATCAAAATCAGAAAAGAATCCCCCTCTTTAAATATTTTTTTTTAACACATTAGCACAAGTAATGCAACAAAGGTTCAACCGCATTAACATATTGCAACTACCTTTTCCTTTATTTTTGTATGCTATACATGTTTTGACCATATTAGGCCTAGATCCCAGAGATATGTAAAACCCAGATCCAACATCTGCTTGTATTTTTTTCAACGGATCCATAGATTAAATCTATCCATCTCTATCTATCTATCTATCTATCTATCTATCTATCTATCTATCTATCTATCTATCTGTCAGTTTACTATCATTTAAAGGATCCTTACTTGTGCAGTTTTTGAAATTTTGAAATGAAGGATTAACCGAATCCCATATACAAAGTTAAGGATCACTAATTCCACAAGTGCAAATAGTGATGGTTGTTCGCACATCTCACTTTCGGTAATGTGAAAGCAACAAAGGATGTAGTCGCACAATATATTACGTATCCCATTCTTGGGAAGTAATGTATACATCGTGCCATCATAGCCAGTGGTATAAAAACAGATTAGAATACAGTAAAAGTGAATACTGCTGAAAGCGGAAGAATGGAGTCTTTATCAGAGGTATGGATAAGTTCAGTAGGCTATTTTACTGTGACAACATTTCTTGTATGTCTGTGTTGTTTACCACGGAAAGTGTATTAAGAGGTATTTTATTTGTATTGGCAGGTTAATGACAATGTGGATAATATCTGTAGTCCTTGAACCATCAATCATGCATACAGTACCATTGCTACACAAATAGGACTAAAAATGTTGGTCGTTGATGGCTATCCGTATTATCTAGAGAAGGTTTCATGATACAGGAAGTATTGGTGTTGCTCATTAAAAAATTAAGAGAGGTGTAAGGGAAGGTGTATCACAGAGGAGGAGGAGCTGAGGGGGAAATGTTAATGAAAAGTGCACTGCATTTTCATGTTCCTGACCCTATAAAACCAGAGGCGTATAGAGTTAGTATTAAACAGAGAGCTGAACAATCTGTGGAGGACCCCTGTAAGGTGGTGTCAGAAGTTTTGGCAACTGCATCTACCAATGTTGCAAATGACCTGCCAAATGCAAATGCCCTAACGCAAACTGTGATTAGGATACACAATAAAGCCAAAGCAGCCACGTTTAAGGAAGTCACAAGCTTAAAGGAGCTAACAGCAGATATGTTACCTATAAAAGGTGGCACTTTGGTGATTAAACATGATGGGGATGGAGGGGTATGTACCAATATTGTTATAATCAGTACAATAAATTAAAATTGTTATGTAATGCAAAATATGTTATGGTCGATGGAACATTCCCCATAGCACCACAGAGTGCAAACAAATTTATAGTATCCACTGTCCACTGCCTGATACTGATCATCGTAAAATAATTTTGGTTGTGTATGGGTTACTATCCAGTAAAGGTGAAATCTGTAACGACATGTTCTGGAGAAGTGTGCAAGGTTTGTATCAGGAATATGCCCTAACCTTAACACCAAAGATGATCCTTAGTGATTTTGAAAAAGGAGCAGTCAGTGCAGTTATACGGCATTTCCCCCTCACAGCTGCAAAAGGTTGCTGGTTCCATTTTTGCCAGGTTGTATGTCTCCAGATCCAAAAATTGCACTTGGCAGCTGAGTTTGGGAAAAGTATGTTTTTCTCCTCCCTGTGTAAACAAGTACCTGTGCTGGCGTTTCTGAATCCGGAAGACTTCAATGCCCTAGTTGGAGCTGATCATGATTCCTGGCCTAGCACCACTGGACAGTTTGGTGTTGGCAAGCTTAATGAAAATGGGCAGTGATTGTTAGAGTTATGTTCTTACCACAACTTTTGCATGCCCAACACATTCTTTGCCACCAAGCCCCTAACCACAGAGTATCCTGGTGACATCCGCGGTCTCATCAGTGGCATCAAATTGGATCTTGTCATCAATAAAAAAACACTTGCTGAACTGTGTCCTTGTCAGCCGCAGCTATCAAAGCGCTGACTGTGACTCTGATCATTCCTTGGTTGGCAGCAAGGCGCATTTCCAGCCAAATTAATTTGCCACTCAAAGCAGAAAGCACGCCATTGTATCAATGCCAAACCTGCATGAGCACTTTGCCTATAGTACTGTTGAGGCCCTCAAGGACTGCTCACAAAGCAGTGTTGAAGAGAGGTGGAATCATATCTGTGTCACCATCTACAACTCCATCATGGATGTCTTGGACAAAAGAGAGAGGCAGAATCCAGACTGATTTGAAGCAGGATTCATTGAGATCAAACCAGCACTCACAGCCAAGTGTGCAACACTGCTCATCTACAAGAGGGAGCCTTCAGAGTCAACTCTAGCTGCACTTAGGAAGGCTGAAAACAACTTCCAGCAGATCATTCGACAATGTGCTAATGACAAGTGGCTGAACCTCTGTCACAGCATCTAACTTGCCACTGCCTGTGGCAACATTCATGCCATGTATGAGGGCATAAATAAAGCCTTCAGCTCCAGTAAAGCCAAGATTACACCCCTAATGTCTGCCTCAGGTGACGTTATTTCAGACTGAAGCAAACAGATGGAGAGATGGGCAGAGCATTACCAGGAGTTCTACTCATGCATAATGTTATGCTAAGTACACAACTGTAGTTTACTTTCTGTGACCTAGCAATAGCTTTATTCTCTCCCTATCCCTTTCTTCTTAGAGTAGATTACCACAGAAATGCTGTAGAAATACTTGGTATTCACAGATACCTGATGTACATAGCCAGCCTTAGGCATATACCAACTAGGCGGTCGGCTTGGGTGCCTCTCTAGCAGAGGTGCTTTTCCAGTAATCTAGATGGTGTAGGTAGACCAGGGTGGGGGCACAGGGTAGTGTTGGAGGAGTGCTCTGGAGACCTTTTGTCTAGGGCACCAGTTGACCAAAGGCCAGTCCTGCTGATGTAGCTTGATCACTTCCCAATAATGCCCATAATTCAATAGCAGACTGGAACATCTGTTCAGTTTGAAAGAGAGGAGCACATTTTCTATTTGGAAGCTAATCCAGATGAACAGATTTTGTAATATTGCTGTCTGATGGTCTTCTCCATACATTAATAAAAGTAGTGGCGCAAACCCTGGCCAGTTCCCTCAGCATCCTAATCATTAGCTTATACAAAGTTGAAGTCCTCAAGAAAAAAACTCATATCATATGCATCCACAAGGGCAACCGTTCTACTGAGCGTAAGCCATCCTGAAAACTGCAGCCAAAAAATATAGACAAAATAACAGCAACAAATGTAGTACTTTTTAGAGGACAACATTCAAAAAAGCATCCCAATAAGACTTCCTAAAATCCTTTCTTCATGAATACTGCACCACTCATAGTGACATCATTTGCTGGAGAAGAACTTAAATGGCAAGTATTGAAGGCTTAATCCTTGTCAACTCCTAGATATTTTGTAAACAGACTAGCCACCCTCTGTAATGCCATTGAATGGTTTCAGAGCTACCTTATGAATAAGAAATTTCAAGTGGTATTACAAAATTTCCTCTGCATCTGTTAATGGAAAAAAAATGTTAATTGTGGTAGAGCACTGTCCCATATGGAACTGTTTCATTGTCAGCCTAGGAGCACTGTGTGGTTTAGTGACTAGCGCAGGGTCACCTAGTAAGCTAATGAGTGTTGTGGGAATCAAACACAGGGTGCGGGCATGTCAGCTACAGTCTTAAATCTCTGAACAAAACCATTCGAAAACTGTGAAACAAAGTTGTTTATTGGCTGCTCTACTGTTTAGCTTGCATGTGTAATCTGAACCCTTTGGGAGCCTATTGATAATTCAGTATGCTAATGACACTGATATTTTTTGTTTAGTAAAAAAAAATCATGCACTTGCATGTTTCTGTTTACTTGAAAATAAAATAAATGACTTGCTGACTAACATCTCATTATCAATGCAGCTTTATTCTGGTCTATAGAAGTGGCTACAGCCATTCATATTTTCCTTAATTGCAACTTGTGATAGCACTCCCAAAACTAACAAAAGAAAAATATTAGGAATAAGAATAACTCTTAGGATGCCAGATCCTGGCTGCAGCTAACGTAGCAAAACTTGGCAAAAAATACAGTTATACAATGACCCCCCCATTAATATTCCAAAACATGCATGCTGATTGGTCAGTGTGCATGTTGTAAATCAGACTTATACTAATGGAAAAAGGTCCATTAGTATAAGTCTTTTTTTACAGCAATTGAGAACGTAAGATCTCCTAACCTGTTTAGACACTGTCTCGCTATGTTAAAGGAGTTTAACATACCAAGACAGCTTTAAAAAAGTAACGTTGATCTTCCGTTGCTGTTTAGACACTGTCTCGCTATATTAAAGGAGTTTAACATAGCGAGACAGCTTTAAAAAAGTAACAGAGATCTTCCGTTGCTTTTTTCAAAGCTGTCTCTCTATGTTAAACTCCTTTAACATAGCGAGACAGTTTGTAAAAGGCAACGGAGATCTTGCTTTCTCCATTGCTTCTACTCACAGCTCTGATGTACTGCGTAAGCATACGCATGCGCAGTAAATCAGAACTGCCGCAGAATACCAGACAGCTACGGAAGGGCAGCAAGGAGGCATTATACAATGCCATTATTTAAGAAAAGAAAAGTATTTTTTTTCTTAAATAATGTCATTGTATAATAGCAATAACCCACTTCTGGGTGTGGGTAATGGTGGATTTACCCACGGTTGTCTTTGTTTGGTCACTCAGGCTACGCCCTCGTGACCAAACCACACCAACCGTGGGTAAATCCAGCATTACCCACACCCATGCGTGGGTTATTGCTATAATAAAGTCCTCTTTCCAGAGGAAAAATCAGTCCAGTTAAGGATTTAGGCAGATTTTTATTCAAAGATTGATGAGCATTCTCGTTTATTGATATCTTGACTTGATGCTATGTTATATAGTAACACTTTAGACCTAAAGGGCTGACACAGAAAGAGCTTTCAACAGCTGTCGATAAATAAAGGAATATCACTGGTGTATAGATGAAAAATGACATTTTGCTCATGTTCTCAATTGTCAACTTTCTTTTGTTTTCACTAGATCCCTTTGTTATCTGTTGTTGCTATACTTATTTCTGTAGGCATCTGTATGCCTTTTTCCACTTTATTTTGAATATGATTCAATTTCCCAATAAAATGCTTTTCACAATATTGTTTGCACTGGTTGTTTTGGAATTTTCCCTCCTAAATTATGTTTAACCCATACTGCTGCCTTTTTCTCCATCTCCATTATTTCTCCAACAGATTTGTGTTTCCTTCTGAAATTAATACATCGTTGTGTATATTACTTGTTTCTGAATCTATTCTCCTTAGCCTCCACTGAAAATGCACCATAACTCTACTAGACAACCCAGTTATCATCAATAAACAAGTCAAAAGATGATTTCCTGCTGAGTAAAGCACTTCTGGTAAAAGTCCAAATGTGAAAAATGCAAGATAACCAGTAGGTGCAACAACGGCTGTAGAATAAACATCCACAAGAGCTTAAAAAATCAAAGGTTTAATACAAACACTTAGACGAACAGATCCTAGGTAGTAAGCGCTTTCACGTTATTACAACGCTTCATCAGACTTCAAAAACACAACTCAGTAACTACCCTTTTATACATCATCATTCATTTCAGGTGCTACCAATTAAATGATTAATTGATCATCTAAACACTTAATTATTTAAATCAATGTGGTATCACCATTCTTAAAAACAAGGACACAAGTACAGTTTTGTACCTACCATAAATGTAGATGTTCGAAGATCCACATTGCTGCAGTCATAACCTGTGGGTAGTCCGCTGTCCTCGGTCGGCCCGAATACCAAAGTGTTAGGCTGGCGTCGGTCATGGTCGCTCAGATCTGACGTCAGTACGCCGTGGTACTAAAGCGCATGACCGACGCCATATCCTCAGTCTTTCTTGCCCCAGATGTCAGAAGGCCCTAAAAAGAAAGGCCATAGCCAAAAACAGAAAACCTTCAAACACCCCTGTACAAACAATATTTACAACCCAAACCACACAACCACCCCAAACTACAGAGGGGAAGGAGGGAGGGTAAATTGGACTGCAGCAATGTGGATCTTCGAACATCTACATTTATGGTAGGTACAAAACTGTACTATGTTCTTCATCTCACATTGCTGCAGTCATAACCTGTGGGTAGAATCCCAAAGCAAAGGTAAAGTGAGGTTGGTAAAATCATAAAGCATTGGGAGCTGCTAACATGCCCTGTAAAACTGCAGTGGCAAACCCAGCCCTAGATTTGGAATAAAGAGGGAGATGGTAATGTTTAGAAAAAGTGTGCACTGAACTCCAAGTAGCTGCCTCCAAAATATCTTTAGTAGCTACACCCCTTAAAAAAGCAGTAGAAGTGGCAGTAGCCCTAGTGAAATGAGGTCTGATTCCAGCCGGAATCTGCTTACCATGATGAGAATAACAAAAGAAATACAATGGCCAATCCACTTAGAAATAGTTTGTTTTGAAACAGGTTTCCCCTGAGAGCCCAAAGCAAAAGAAACAAACAACTGTTGAGACTGTCTGAACCCTTTAGTTCTGCTCAAATAATAACGCAACTGCCTGTGAATATCCAAAGAGTGCAAAATTTTCTCCCCTTTATTTTGGGGATCAGCATAAAATGTAGGCAAATGAATAGATTGGTTCAAGGCCACATTTGAAACCACTTTAGGCATAAAAGTAGGGTTAGTACGCAGGGATACCCTATCCTTATGAAAAATCAGGAAGGGTTCAACTGCCATTAGAGCCTGTAATTCAGATACCCTTCTAGCAGACGTAATGGCCAACAAAAAAGCAGTCTTCCAAGACAAAAACTTCAACTCAGATGTAGCTGCAGGTTCAAAAGGAGGTAAAGTGAGTTTTTCCAACACAAAATTGAGATCCCAGGAAGGAGTAGGAGCTCTACGCGGGGGTCTTATGTTCTTTGCCCCTCTAAGAAATTGCTTAAACAAAGGATGAGAGAATAATGGTGGGTCACAGTCATAGTGAGCAGAAATGGCTGCAGCATGAACTTTTACAGAGGAGAAAGACAAACCCTTGTCTAATAATTCTGTAAGATACTGAAGTGAAACACTCAAATTAGGCCCTGAAACATCAAAGCTCTTTGCTTTGCTCCAAATAAAAAAATCTCCTCCATTTATCAGCATAAACTTTCCTTGTACTAGGCCTTCTGGCCTCCAAAATGACATTCAAAACTTGTTGAGGAAGCTGCGACCCTCCAGGTTCTAGAACAGAATATGCCAGGCTGTCAGATGCAGGGACTGTATCCTGACATTGAGGAAATGATTGCCTGCCTGGGATAAAAGGTGTGGAATTGATGGCAAAGGCCAAGGAGGCTCCCGTACTAAACTCCTCAGCAGAGGGTACCAGTGCTGCCGTGGCCAATCTGGTGCTATTAGAATCATGGAGGGCTTGTCCTGTCTGACCTTCAAGAGCACCTTGGGAAGGAGAGGCAGAGGAGGAAAGGCATAAACGTGAAGATTGTTCCAACTGAATGATAGAGCATCCACTTTCCAAGCCTTTGGATGAAACATCTTTGTGCAAAACTTTGGCAACTGGAAATTTAGTGGAGAAGCGAACAGATCTATGTCTGGAGTCCCCCAAATCACTGTCAACTGTCGAAATACATGAGGATCCAACTTCCACTCGTGGGGATCCACCATCTGTCTGCTCAAAACATCCGCTAAGGAGTTCTGTGCTCCTGGCAGAAACCTTGCCTGAAGAGTGAGGTGTAAACTGAGAGCAGTCTCCCACAAAATCATAGCTTGCCTGCAAAGAGGGTACGAATGGGTTCCCCCTTGCTTGTTGATGTACCACATGACAGTTGTGTTGTCTGTTTGAATCAACACTTGTCCTGGGTGAAGTAGATCCTTGAAAGCCATCAATGCAAATTGGACTGCTAACATCTCCTTCAAGTTGATATGCAAATGTTGAAGTCTGGCAGGCCACGTGTCTTGAACCCATTTTCCATTGAGGTGTGCTCCCTAAGCCTTGTCTGAGGCATCCGTCGTTAAGATCTGACTCGCCTCTGGTCGGGTCACAGAGAGTCCCTTGTTTAGGTGACATTCCTGAGCCCACCACAAAAATTCCTTTTGAATGCAAGGTATTATCTGAATGACAGTGTCCAAATCGTGGCAGTGTTGAGTCCATACACTTTTGAGATACCATTATAGCTTCCTCATATGCAGTTTGGCATTGGGAAGCACCAGAATACAAGATGCCATGAACCCCAAGACTTGAAGGACTGTCCTTGCAGTCAGCCTGGACCGTAGAGACAATTGTTGGAAGTAAAGGGTAAGATTTCTTTGCTTGTCCGGGGTCAAAAATGCCATCTGAGAGGCTGTATTCAGTCTCACACCCAGAAAGCACATGTCCTGAGAGGGTACTAGACTGGACATTGTTTCGTTCACAGAATACCCTAGGCACCTTAACACTGCCATAACATACTGTAGATGGTGAAGTAGCTTGTCTTTGTCTTGAGCAAGAATCAGGCAATCGTCCAAGTAAGGATAAATTTGTATTCCTCTTAACCGTAAGAAGGCTATCACCGGAGCCAGAACCTTTGTGAACACCCTGGGCACAGTAGATAAGCCAAAGGGCAATGCAGAGAACTGATAATGTAAAGTCCCAGCCTGAAAACGCAGGAATCTCCTGCAACTGGGCCTGATAGGAATATGAAGATAAGCCTCTTTGAGATCCAGAGTTACCATCCAGTGATCTTTGCCTAACAGAGGCAGAAGTTGTTGCAAAGTCAACATTTTGAATTTTGGAATGTCCAGGTATGTGTTGAGGATAGACAAATCCAGAATTGGCCTCCAAGTGTTTCCTTTCTTTGGAACAAGAAACAGGCGAGAATAAAATCCTAGGCCCACTTCTGACAGAGGGACCTGCTGTATTGCCCCCATTTGAAGAAGTAAAGAAATCTGTTTGTGAGCCTCCACCCTTTGCTGAGGAGGAACGTCTGGCATGCCTTTGAAAGGAGGCAATGTGTGGAAATAAAACTTGTAGCCTCAGTCTATAATGTCCAACACCCATTTGTCCTGGGTAACCAAAAGCCAATTTTGCCTGAAAAGTGCCAACTTTCCTCCCAGAGGAGCTGCCATTCAGGAAGGGTCTGGCAGCTGAAGATGCAGGTCATTGGGTCTGTTTACGAAAGGACTGGCCCCTGCCCTCACCTGTAGATTGTGCAGGGGAACTCCATGTCCTAGGCCTGAAAGAACCCTGAGCTCTGCCCCTACCATGTCTAGATCTGCCCCTAGACTGTAAATCAGAAGAAGGGTAAGCCCATCCCTTAGTAGGCCAATTTCTGCTAAACTTAGGGGGCTGCACCTGCAAAAAATCCTTAACAGTCTGCATAGACTTAGCTTTGTCTTCCATTTTCTTCAAGACTGACTCCACAGGAGAACCAAACAAAACTTCAGACTGAAGGGGAGCACCCAAAATTCGAGCTTTAACATGCTCTGACAAGTTCTGATCCTTAAGCCAGGCGTGCCTACGAATAACTGATCCCGTGGCAGCCACCCTGGAAGAAGCCTGTAAAGCATCGAAACCACATTGCAAAGAATGCTTACCCACCTGATCAGAGGCATGAACCAAATCCTGTAATTCCTTACACTCTATGCCCTCTGCCAAAGCATCTACCTTAGATTTTAACTGAGTAAGGAGACAATTCTGGTACTTCAGCATATGAAACTGGCAATTCAAAGCCCTCATTGCGAGAGTGGAAGAGGTATACACTTTTTTACCCCACCTATCCAAAGCTCTAGAATCTTTATCCATAGGAACTGGATTCTTTACAACAGAAGCTCTGACACCCTTAGGTCCCTGGCTAATAGTTTCTGGGTCAGCCCTTGGGCTCTTATACAAATATTTATGAGCCTCTGGCACTCTGTATTACCTATCTGGTGCAGGAGGCAAAGAATCCGGATTAAGGGAAGCCTCAGAGAAAACATCCTGAACAACATCCAAAGCAGGAGGTATAGCCAAGGGCCTATGTTGTGGTAAAAACAAAAATTCCCTAAGCCTCTTTCGGGAATCTGAGAAATCCTGACCTTCCCATTTAAAATGCTCCCTCACAGAATGCAGGGTTTCTGAAAAAGAAAAATCCTCTGGAGGAGAAGCAGAAGGACTAGAATCCTCTGCGTATGAATCAGAATAAGGAGGAAAATCCTGAATGTCTTCAGCCGAAGACTCTGAGTAATCTGAAGAATGTTCCAAACCTTCCACCTCTGGCTCCACCCTAGGCCTCTTATCTGGAGGGGGCATAGAACCTCTGATTAAGGTAATCAAATCTTCTGCCATTTTTAGCATGTGTTTTTTAGGTACAGAACCTGCAGAACTAGGACTGACGCCAGAGGAAGACAAACCAGGCCTGACCTTGGAAGGTACCTTAGAGACAGAAGGGGAAGGCCTAACCACCTTATGCAAAGAAGGGAGTACAGCAACCTGAGAGGCCCCCTCAGCCTGACCCGACTCCTGAGAGGCCACATCTTGCAAAATTAAAGGCTCCCTCGAGACTCAGCTGAAACCTCGGCTGGATCCACAGATTCCACCTTAGTTTCTAAAGAACCGGCGTCTGGAACGGACGACTCATCCTGCTTGGACTTTAACGATTTTTCCTTGCGCTTCTTAGTGGTAGCGGGCGTCGGAGGATCCGACGGCATATTGTAATTACACCGCTTACCGAAGACAAGCCTAGCGCAATCTAACCTACGTTTAATGGTGCGCTTATTAAATCTAGCACAAAAGCGACACCCGACTACGTCGTGCTCAGGCCCCAAGCAAGGAATACAGAGAGTGGTAATCCCTATGAGGTATCTGTTTCCCACAAGAAATACAATTATTCACTTTTTCTGACATCCGGATTTAACTGAGGCAAGAAAAGACAAAAATATTCCCCAACGGGGTACTTAGCCCAACTTGGTTTCGGTCTGAAACTCAGAATACGAAAATTTCAGGACGCCGAACGGCACTTGCAAACGCTGCTTCTGCTTCGGACCATGCGGCAAGAAAGACTGAGGATATGGCGTCGGTCATGCGCTTTAGTACCACGGCGTACTGACGTCAGATCTGAGCGACCATGACCGACGCCAGCCTAACACTTTGGTATTCGGGCCGACCGAGGACAGCGGACTACCCACAGGTTATGACTGCAGCAATGTGAGATGAAGAACATCATAAAATTTTATATATTGCACATAACACTTATGTATAAAAATATATATAGTATAAAAATCTTTAGCAACAACACCTTATAAAATTAATGTTTCAGTGGTCTCCCTGCTAAAAAAGGTTTCAAAGTTATTTTTTCATTGAGAGCATTGTTTGCATTACCTTATTATGTAGGCAAGACTAATAGATCCTTGCGTGAATGCATTAGGGAACATATATAGACGATAGAGAAAGGTAATGCAAACAATGCTCTGGCACGACATGTGCTAGAACATGACTCTACACATTCCTTTACCTTTAGGGTGATGGAGGTCATAACAATGACCAATAGATTGGGCGATATTAAAAATTATACCGAAGAAGAGGAGAATAAATGGATATTAAAATTGCAAGCCCATAAATATGGTCTCAATGAAAAAATAACTTTGAAACCATTTTTTAGCAGGGAGACCATTGAAACATTAATTTTATAAGGTGTTGTTGTTAAAGATTTTTATACTATATATATTTTTATACGCAAGTGTTATGTGCAATATATAAAATTTTATGTTTGTCCTTGTTTTTAAGAATGGTGATACCACATTGATTTAAATAATTAAGTGTTTGGATGATCAATTAATCATTTAATTGGTAGCACCTGAAATGAATGATGATGTATAAAAGGGTAGTTACTGAGTTGTGTTTTTGAAGTCTGATGAAGCGTTGTAATAACGTGAAAGCGCTTACTACCTAGGAACTGTTCGTCTAAGTGTTTGTATTAAACCTTTGATTTTTTAAGCTCTTGTGGATGTTTATTCTTCAGCCATTGTTGCACCTACTGGTTATCTTGCATCAATAAATAAGTACCTAAACATAGATAAGGTAGTTTATGCAGTACTTGAACAGGGCAACTGCCTTTGAGCAATGGGTTTAAAACTATTGTCATTTGTGTTATTAATCAAGTCATGTTCAGGTTGTTTTATCCCCTTTTTTATTTTCTTATTCCATTGGTTCTGGGCTCATTAGCAAACAACTGCACAGCATACACTATTCTGCTTGCCAGTCTCATGTACTGCATTAGGGCAGCATTTCTCACTGTGATCCACAGCCCACTGGTGGGCCATGGGGATTTCATAGTGGGCCTCGAGAGTCGATAATAAATATGTATGCCCTCTTCATTGTCTGTTTTTGTTTTTATGCATTAAATGGCTTTGTCTGGTGTTTGGATGTGTTGCTACCAGGAGCCCTTGATTCTTGAAGCTGATTGGTTAATCTCAGCTTGCAACTGCAAGCTGAGATAACCAATCAGCATAGATTCAGCAGCACACCAGCAACCGAAGGAGAAACCCTACCTAAAATACCAATTTCGTCTGTGCTGTGCCATGCTTGGGAAGTCTGTTATTTGAAGCCAGTACTTCACTGAGACTGTATCCTTGTTAGGTATGTGTCGCTTGGGCAAACATTTAATTTTAGTGCTTGTGCATACCTCAACATTATACTGAAGGGTCGCTTGGGTGAATGTTTCATTTTGGTGCTTGTACTTGTGTTATTGAAGGGGTTGCTTGAATGAATGTTTCATTTTCATGCTTGTACTTGTGTTATTGAAGGGGTCGCTTGGGCAAACATTTCATTTTAATGCGTGGGCATACCTCAACATTTTACTGAAGGGTTGCTTGGGTGAATGTTTCATTTTGGTGCTTGTACTTATGTTATTGAAGGGGCCACTTGGTGAATATTTAATTTATGTGCTTGTACTTGTGTTATGGAAGGGGTCGCTTGGGAAAACATTTCATTTTGGTGTTTGGGTATACCTCGACATTTTACTGAAGGGTCACTTGGGTGAATGTTTCATTTTGGTGCTTGCACTTATGTTATTGAAGGGGCCGCTTGGGTTAATGTTTCATTTTCATGAGTATACTTGTGTTATTGAAGGGGTCACTTGGGCAAATTATTCATTTTGGTGCTTGGGAGTACTTAAACATTTTACTGAAGGGGTCGCTTGGGCAAATGTTTCATTTTGGTGCTTCTGCATACTGTACCTAGACATTTTACTGAAGGAGTCTCTTTGGAAGTGTTTCATTTTGGTGCTTGTGTATACCTGGACATAGTAATGAAGATGTTGCTTGGGGAAATAATTCATGTATCAGGGAAGTTCTTGTGCATACATGGTCAGACTGCTGAAGTGAGCACAGGGCAAAATAATTTATTGCGTCATTTTAGTGTTTATGCATACACAGTACAAACTAATGAAGGTGTTACCGGAGAAAGTTATTCATTAAATTAGTGTGTTAGGATTGAGATGTTATGTGTGTCAGTACTCAAAATATGACCTATCTTTAAATCATGTGATTTTATGGAAGGGGTTAGTGAGCCACTGAGTTATGTGTTTTGTCTAAGTGGGCTGTGATCAGAAAAGTTTGAGAAACACTGCATTAGGGAGCAAGCAGGATGGGAAACTGACCCACACTCGTCATTTGACGCATCAACCTAGTCACTATCTCAGTTCTAGAAATAGGATTCCGTTCAGCAGGAATCTGTGTTTCAGCTGACTGGAATGTCACCAGAAGGAACTTTCTAATTCAGTCTCTTAAACTCTATTAAAAAAAACAAACGACAACTTACCGCAGTAACGGCCTGTTGTCCATGAGCGAGAGTCATCATCAGGGAGCGGATGCAGGAGAGCACTCCCTAATTAAGGAAAGTGCAACTGTTCTTGCCTGCAGAATCCATTAGCAGGCATGTCATTTGGATGAAGGTGGAGCCAGCTAGTAGCAACCAGATCGAGGGTCATAATAAAGGGCCTTCCGTTCATACTGTGACTGTTTTAGTCATCTGTGCAGGGCTAGTATGCTGTCAAAATTTTTTTTAAAAATTAAAAAAATTAATAAAAGGATCTTTCGGAGTTGTTTTGCAGGTCGCACAGGGTGGCTGTCGGGGTTTGTTTTTGAAGTGAGAGGCTTACCTCTCAACTGTACAGATATTCGCAGAATGTCTGGTCTTTTGCCTCATATTTTTGGTCTGTTCCCCAAAGAATTTCTGATTTTCTGGATTTTTTGTTGCAAATCTGTGAGGACTGAATTCACTAAGTAATGGAAATCATTTGAGTTACTATATCCTTCAGAAAATGCTTGGAAACCCAAGATCTTTTATTCTAGCAACTTTCTAAGTTTATAGGAGCAATATTTCAAATGTGTCCCTATTTTTGAGGCTTTGTCCCCCCATTAATGTTGGCTTTGTCCAGAATTTTTCTGTTAAGAGGTTGAGAGCTGTGGTGAGAGGAAATAAAAATGTAAAAAAAAAACAAAAACAAAACAAACAAACAAAAAAAAAAACAGATTGAGAAAGAGGCTGAGGTACTGTGTGCTTTTGGGCATAGTTGATGATTGTTACGCTCTGATGATTTTGTTAATAGTTTGCTTCTTTATTTCAGCAGGGTTGTTTAATGCACTGTCTTAGGCAGTTGAACCATGCTTTAATTAATTAAGGCAAGTTGGGTGTGGGTGCCTGAGTAGTTGGGCGCGTATATCCTATCATGTTTTGTGTTAGCCTTTTTGGATTGATGTAGCAGTTGTAAAAGGATATTTAGGTCAATAGCTGCATCTCCTTTATGGCAGGTTGATTTATTATGGGGGTACATTGTGTAGGCAGATACTGGGAATTCAGTCAATTTTGTTTTATGTTCTAGTGGGGGTTGTGCATAGGTTAAATGGTATTACATAATTAATTGTGTGATGATATTTTGGGTACAGTGAATTTATAAAAAAGTTCTAAGGTTAGTATCAAACTTTATTAAGTCTTAAGCATTGCATTTTGGATAACTGGTAGTATATAATGTTACCGCACCATTTGATTATTAGGTTGTATACATCCCTTGTTTTGTCAGAGTGTTTTTTGTGAGGAAATGTCATTCCAGAACTCTCACATCAGCTCAGCTAGTTTTAGTCACAGTGACATTTTCAAGGAAGGAACAGGGAAATCTCGTGAGGGCTATACATTCTAGAACCTCTCAGCAGCACAGCATTCAAGCAGCCCATTATTTCTTTTAAAGGTACTTGCGTATTATCGCAACCACGGTATCTACTACTCAATTCATGTATTTCACCCTGGCCGTATTATTCATCTTTTTAACTTCTCTTAAAGCCTTTGTTACCTGAATAAGAAAGTGTGTTTTAATAACATTCTTTTAAATTATACTGTCCACCTCAGATTAGCACTGATCATCACCTTCCCTTTACCCTCTGGTTGTTTCAGCTCAGTATATTATGAGATACAAGACAGAAAATTGTCTACTTTTACAGTGGTAGGTAGTATGTCTATCATAAAATTAAAATCATTCTTATTGGTATTTTCTCCATGAATATTTTTCTGAGAAGGGTTCAGTCCATCCATTGTTCCAGCCAAAATGTCAGCAAAAACTTCAGGCCAGTTTCTTCACAGGAATGTAGACATTGACTTATTTATTTATTTTACATTTGTTGACCGGGTTAGTCTGGCTGGCAGAAAGCCCTTTTTCAGCAGTGACCTGGGGAGAAAAGCTCCATTAGAGTACAACAAGTAATGGTTTAGTGTACAGATTACACACCATATTATAACAATAGAGTAAGCAAAAACATATTTACATTACAGTCAAGATTAAACAGTAGTTTAGCAGTAAGGCTTAAAAGAGCATAGTATAGAAGTAAACTGTGGAGATGAGTGGAGGTCATACAGGGGGGTTTAAGAATTAAGAATAGGAGAGAGGGAGGGAGGTTGGAAATAAGAAGCGGTGGAAAAAAGGGGTTAGAGGAAGGGGCTAGATATAATAGGGATGTTATATAGGTAAAATTAGATTTGAGATGAGACTGGATGTGGAACTAAAGGAGAGAGAGATATGTAATGTAGAGTAGTATGAAGGTTAGAGGAGAGAGAAAGAGGGACAGAGTGGATATTGTTTACGGTGGCTGACTGCAGTGGCAGTACCAGTGATTTTTGAGGTGTTCCTTTAAAGCTGCTTTAAATAATTTGGGGTTGGTAAGGGACCTTATCTCTTGAGGCAGTTTATTCCAGGACATGGATGGGTGGCAGCTATAAATTTTACATCCAGTTTTAGTTTTGGGTTTGTAGATTTGGAGTAACTTCTGGTTAGAGCTTCTTAGTTGTCTGGAGGGAGAGTAGTAGGAGATGAGTGGCATGAGTGCTGGAGAATATGAAGGCAAGTAAAGGACAGAGTGAATAATGGAGAGCTGTGAGAGTAAAAGTAGGTGAGGTCGTTCTAACCAGTTCATTAGTTTTAGAGAGATGCAGTGATGGGATTTATAGTTTTGATGTGCTGCAAAGCGAGCAATTTTATTGTAGGTGGTTTCAAGTTTGGTGATAAGGGTAGAGTCAAGATTAGTAAGGATCTGGGAGCCATATATAAGACTGGATAGGAGGTACGATTGAGAGAGTGTAATCTTTGCTTCAGAGGAAAGGAATTTTTTAGATCTGTAGAGGAGTCCGAGTTTTTGATGGGTCTTTGTATGTATATCAAATTTCAAATTATATCGTCTATGGTAATTCCTAAGAGTTTGCTGCTAGGCTCTACTTGTATGAGGGTGTTGTTAAGAGATAGAATAGTGAAAGTAGATTTGATATAGGCCAGATTTTTTGGGAGGAACAGTAGCAGTTTAGTTTTTTTTGGCTCGAGTATGAGCTGATTGTCAGTTAGCCATGTTTCGATTGAGTTAAAGGCAGTTTGGGTGGCAGAATGGAGTTCAGAGAGGGAGCTGGCTATAGTACTAACAGTCATCAGTGTATTGAACTAATGAAGATGTGGGGGGGAGTAGAGTTTGTTACTGAAAATATTAGAGTAAAGGCCCTAAAATAGATCCTTGAGGAACACAACCACACAGTATTGCAACCACGTTATCTATTACTCAATTAATTTTTTTGACATATTTGTAAAATATGACACAGTACTTCATTTGATGGATATTCATTCAGTCAAATAATCAGACAATTGTACTTCCCTCTGAGAATTCCGATAATAATTAAATCAACTTGCAGAATGAAAAAAGATCACAGCTATAGACCATGAACAAACCAGCATGCAGTAAAAGTCAGCACAAAGTCATTTTTTTGCAGACTGCTGCACTTTGTACATTTCTGCCCCTTAATTATTCTAACCCTTATATATATATATATATATATATATATATATATATATATATATATATATATATATACACACGCACACACACACACACACACACACACCAACTTTGAGCTCACACTACAGTGCTTATTCAGGTAACTGAAAGGCTTTAAGAGAAGTTGAAAAGACAAAGAAAGTACTGGCAGGGTAAAAAAAGTTAATTGAGTAATAGATAACGTGGTTGCATGACTGTGTGGTTGCGATAATACATAATAATGTGGTTGCAATAATACATAAGTACCCTTTTAAAATAACTGGAACGTTGTATGACTCTTGGTTAATCAGATTTCCTACCCCTCCCCCCTTTTTAACATTCTTCCCTGTGCTTATTTTTTCTATCTTTCAGGTTCAGCCACAAGTACAGTCCATTAAAGAGAGATGGTTGTGTTTATTCCCTCATTTGTCTTTCCAATCCATTCCAAAGCCCAGTTACATTCCAAGTTAGTTAACAATTTGTCATCTATCAAAGAACATGAACACACTGCAGCCAGGTTAACAGAGAAAGAGTGATGAGCTGGCAGGATAATTGGCCCCTTTTCATCCCCTCCATGTTTTTTTATTTACAATTCCCCCTATCGGCCTGGTTTCCAAGAAACGGGAGAGTGAGTTCAGATTGATTCATCACTTATCTCACCCAGCGGTTGGGGGGGGGTCAGTCTTTGATTTTATTAACACCAAATTGACCAAGGTACACAATTCTTCTTTGGATCAGGTGGCAGAAGTCATCATGGGTTATATGGACCCCTGGCTCTGTAAGATGGATATCCAGTTTGCTTTCCATCTTCTCCCTGTGAGACAAGGGGATTGGCCTTATTTAGGTTTTCGGTTCAATGGGAAGATATTTTTTAACACTGCAGTGCCAGTGGGATGCTCTGTGGCTTGTGCAATGTTTGAAATATTTAGCACAGTTTTACATTGGTGTTGGCAAAAATGGGACCCCGCCAGTCAACAGTACACTACTTAGATGATTTTTGATAGTGGGAGAGGGTCAGGATGGTGCTTTGGAAGGGATGTCTATTTTCAAGCATCTTTGCAGAAAGTTTGGGGTATCCTTGGCCAATTACAAGTCAGAGCAGTCAAGCCAGGTCCTGACTTTCTTGGACTTAGATGCAGATACCATTGATAACTCCTTCAAGTTTTCTCCACCCAAACTGTGACAAGTGTGGCAGTTACTTTGGAGATTTTTGCGTTCCAGCAAAGTACAGGTAGGAGACATCATGCAGTTACACAGTTTGTTGAAATTTGCCTGTAGGGTGGTTTTTCCAGGCACAATTTTCCGACGGTCCATAGCTGACTTGTTGAAAGGTAACAGGCCCAAGCACCACCTGGTCAGGTTGACCACAAAGGTTAAAAAGGACTTTTGGATATAGTTTGCATTCTTGAGACAGTGTTTCTTTTTGGCAGTCCCCTTGGACCACAGCCACCAACCTTGAGATTTTTACTGATGCGACTGGGAGGTCCAGTATGGAAGGATATTTTATGTGTAGCTGATTTGCTGAAAGGTGGCCAGAAAGTTGATCCATGGCGAAGAGGGAGGCATCACTTTTCTGATGTTTTTAGTATGGAAGAATAGATTACATTAAAAGAGGATCCTTTTTCACTAGGGTAGTATCGCAGTGATTCACACTCTCAAAAAAACATTCTGCCACGTGCATGGGGGGTCCACTCAGTAATCAGGATTTTAGTTTTGCTGAGTTTACAAATTAATTTGTCATTTTCATGTGTTCATGTTGCTGGTCATCTTAATCCTATAGCTGATAGCCTTTCTCAGTTTCTGTTTGCTAGATTTCAGCTCTTGGCCAAACATTCGGATCCAAAGGAATTTCCTCCGGGAGTCTGGCTAATTGGTGAAGACCAGACTTATCGGTTTTGGCAAATTCTTTGGCCAGCAACTCTGGGAAAGCTTACTATTCATCTCTACAGGCTTTCAAGACATCTACAGATCTTAGATCCTTGGTACTAGGCCATGGGGAATACAGTTGTTGCTACAATTCTTAGTGGCTAGGTCCACAGCGTGAGATTCGAATAAAACTCTCAGAGTACACCTGTCAGCTTGAGGATAGTTGGAGTGTTTTTTGGGCCTTCGGGCTGTTTCAGTACATTGGGTTATACGGATGATGCTTAAGGGCCTAGAAAACATGTGGATACCTTCCCAGGATCTGAGAAAACCCATTGGGAGACAACTGCTTCCCTTTGTTATTCAAGGTCTTTACAGGACCAATGGTGAATTTCACTTGCCTGTCTCTATATTCACTTTGTTCAGCTCTTTGTGTGCATGTGCTTTTCAAGCCAATGAACTTCTCCTTTACCTTTTTTGGGAGGATCTTGTTATCCAAAGGGAGTTTGTCATGATTTGGTTGAAAAAAATCCAAGACTGACCAAGTTGGTAAAGATCAGCAGGTGTGCCTGGACAAGAGCAGTTGGCCAGTCATGCGCCCTGTGCATTGGGTTAGTTTGCTATTTAATATTACCTGCTTAGAGAAGAAGTTGGGTGTGGTTTCCATGTGGGCCCCCAGCAGGCATTTTAACCTATCGGAGATTAATGCATTTCTTAGGCAGGCCTTTGCAGGGAAAGGAATTCACCCACAAGGATACTCCTTATAGGATCATAGGTTGGTACTAGGCTATCGGCCCTAGGGCCTATATAAACATAGCCATAACAATTTCCTGGATATTTCTTCCCACAGTATTTACTTCCCTGGACCCCTGTCTAGCAGGGCAACTGACATGATCACCAGGGTGAATTTCCTATCTCCTATCCAATCATCAAGGTTTCTTTTGAAGAGGGCCAAAGAGGTGCTCTGCTTGACATTTATCAGCAGTCTTTTCCAGAGTTTGGGGAGTCTCTGGGTCAGGAACCTATCCTTCCAGCATGTTTTGTTCATTGTGATGACAAGGTTCAGATCCCTGGAGTGTGTGTCTCTGAGGGATTGGGATTTCTTTAAGTGTAGCATATGTCCAATAGCTCTGGGTTTGACATGGCCTTGTATGTTAACCAAGATCGCCTCTGAGTAGATGATATGCGACAGAGTATTGGTGGAGTTTTTTTTAGACCGTCAGCATAGGGCATCTGCTTTAGGCCTGTGATTCTTTTAGTGAGGTATTTCTGTGACCTTTCCAGTTGTTGCAGATGTCTTGAGAGGTACATACCAAACGGGGCGTTGTTTTCTACAGTGGGTCTAATGAGGAATGAGTACAGTGGGACGATGACCTCCTTTTTTCTGGATGAAAAGCTGTTTGTGATGAGGTGTGCCACATAGAAGGATTTCCTGACTGTTGTGGTGATGTGGTTATCGAAGGTGAGACCACTGTCCACCTGTGCCCCTAAGTCTCTTATCACAATTTCAGTGTTTAGTGTACTGCCACCTATGGGGTAATTCACAGGTACGTGTTTTTTCCCAAAGGGGATAACTATACATTTCTTAGCATTGAGCTTGAGCCCATGGCTCTAAGGCCCCTTTGTAGAATATCCACATCATTTGGGGATTCGGTAACTGCTCCCAGTTTGCAGTCATCTGTGAACTTTGTTAGCCAGAGTCCCTTAGTGTTGGCCTGTACTTCAGAGAGGTAGATGCCAAACAAGAGCAGTCCCAGGACTGAACCCTGAGGTACTTCACTTGTTTCTTGTTTGGCGCTGGATTTGGAGTCGGCTACTTTTACAGTGTGGGTTCTGTCAGTAAGCCAGTTGGCAACCCATCAAGTGACATAGGGATTAATGCCCAGCTTAGTAAGTTTATCTATGATTCCAGAGAGTGCGATGGTGTTGAAGGCTTTGGCGAGGTTCAGATAGGCTGTGTGGACCACCTTACCCATGTCCATGGCTCTGGAGACTGATTTGAAGAAGTCAGTCAGGTTCAGGAGACCAGATCTGCCCTTCACAAACCCAAACTGCGTGGGGTTTAAAGGTTGCCAATGTCTTTGTTTATAAGTTCCATGATAATATGTTCCATGGCTTTGCAGATCAGGCTCATCAGACTGATGGGGCAGTAGTTCCCGGGATCCAAGGTGGATCCCCCCTTGTGGAGTGGGATAACTGTAGCTGTGTGCCACTCAGTGGGCACAAAGCCTCAGGTGAGGCTATGATTAAAGATGACACTTAGGTGAGGTTTGTAGTACACAGCCTGGGATGTCGTCTGGTCCCACGGATGCTGTATTCTTAGTTTTGGAGATTGCATTTTTTGCCTGTGTGGCTGTTATTACTGGAATTTGGCAATCTTTCGGTATTGAGATGGGTTCTTTAGGGGGTGAAGTTTGCACTGAATCGATCTGCCAGGATATTGGCAATATCCTTGGAATCAGTATATTTAATGCCATTCTGTTGTAGCTCAGAACACATCTGAGCATTGCCATTTAGATTCTTGACAGAGCTATAGAATGCCTTGTGGTTGTCTTTGGAATATTTGGCAATTTTATTTTCATAACTAGCTTTGGAGGATTTTATGAGGGATCTCAGCTTCTTACTGAGGCTGGTAAGGGAGTTTTTTGCATCCTGGGATTTTTCCTCTTTTCTGCACTAGTTTCTTCCTTTTGTTGTGAAGTTTGTTTATGGCAAGGGACCACCAGATTGGCTTCCTTTTTTTTGACGAGAGCGTCTTGGTTCTATTGGGGATGGCACATTTCATGCATGAGTGGATCTGCTCGTACAGTGCCTTAATGTAGGATTTAGCAATCGAACTTTCAGTTCCTGTCTGCATGGGTATCATGAAGTTTGTCAATTCTGACTTGAGTAGCATGAAGTTGGCTTTGGAGACGTTTTTTTAAGGAAGTTTCCTTACTGGGGGTGGGGGTGAGATGTGGATGTCAAGGGTGATTAGCTTATGGTCAGACCTGACAAAAGAGGGGGTGACCATAGGTGTGGAGCATTGATTTCCCATGTTGGTAATGACCAGATCAAGGATATTGGAGCCCCTGGTGGGACTAAGGATTTGTTGATCCAGGTCATTGGAATTTATGAATTCCAAGAACCGTTGGGCAAAGGTGTTGGTACACGATTAGTTTTCCCAGTTAATGGCAGGGTAGTTGAAATCACCCAGTATTAGGGTGTTTGGTCATATCTTTATATTTTCCAGTATGTTTAGAAAGGTGTAGTGAGAATCTTGGGGCATGGTGGGGGATCTGTAGCAAGCTACAATTTGGATTGAAGTCTTACCTAGTGTTAGTTGCACCTGGAGAATTTCAGATGCATTGTATTGGGCAACTAGCCTGGTGTTGTGAATATCCTTGGTGAATATGGACACTCCTCCACCTTTACAATTTCAGTCCTGGTTTGGTGGCCAAATAGCCTGGTATTCCAGGGGTGCTCTCTGGAACCTTGAACCAGGTCTCAGTTACTGCACAGATATCTATGTTTTCCATTTGTAGGAGTGCCTCGAGAGAGTGCATTTTGAGGTTTAGACTTCTAGCATTAAGTAGCATTACCTTCAGATTTTGCATGCTTGTACCTGTTACAATGGTGGTTCTGTCCTTTGAACTTTGCCTAAAAAAGGCACTATAGGGGTGGCAAGAGCCTTAGCCAGTAACCTGAATCCCAGGGGCGACAGGTGCAGACCATCTCTGGCAAAGCATCATGGTCTGTCAATCATAGGTTCATAGGAAGGTGCGAGGCTATTGGCCCAAGGGCCTAAGTAAGCCTAGCCAACAAGGTTCTCTGGCTTACCCCGCCCATGAAAGTTATTCTCCTTATGCACTGCCGAGCAGAGACACAGAAGTGATCCCCGGGGTGTACTTCCTTATTCCCATCCACTCATCAAGATTTTTCTTGAAGAGTGCTAATGAAGAACTTTGCTTGACATAGATGGGTAGCCTGTTCCAGAGTATTGGAAGTCTCTGGGACAGGAATCGATTCCTCCAGCATGTCCTGTTTATTGTGGTGACAAGGTTTAGGTCCCTAGAGCATGTAGCTCAGAGGGATTGGGATTTCTTTAGGTGTAGCATGTTCAACAGTTCTGGGTTTGATGTAGCTTTATATGTTAGGCAGTGATCACCTCAGAGTAGGCGATATGCTACGGAGTAAAGCTGGAGTTTTTTCAGATGGTCACTGTAGGGCATTTGTTTGATGCCAGTAATCCTTCTGTGGCCTTTCCAGCTGCTGCAGATATCTTGTGAGGTACATTCCAAAATGGATGTTGTACTCTATAATGGGTCTAATGAGCGTCGAGTAGAGGGGAACAATGACCTCTTTTTTTCCTGGATGAAAACCCTTTTATGATGAGGTGTGCCACATAGAAGGATTTCCTGACTACTGCGGAGATGTGACTATCAAAGGAGAGATTACGGCCCACCTGGGTCCCAAGGTCTCACATTCGGTGTTAAGTAGATTATTGCCTTTGTGGTAGTTCATGGGTACAGAGTTTTTACCAAAGGAGATGACAATGCATTTTTTGGCATTGAGCTTGAGGCCATGGCTGTGACACCAGGCATCTGTCTCAGCGAGGCCCTTCTGTAGGATGTCGACATCATTTAGGGACTTGACTATGGCTCCTAGTTTGCAGTCATCTGCAAACTTTGTTAGCCAGAGGCTTTCTGTGTTAGCCTGTACTTCAGAGAAGTAGATACCAAACAGGAGAGGTCCCAGGACTGAAACTTGTGGTACTCCACTTGTCACTGGTTTGAGGTCAGATTTGGAGTCTGCAACTTTTACAGTGTGGGCTCTGTCAATGAGCCAGTTGGCAACCCATCTTGTGATGTAGGGATTTATACCTAGTTTAGTGAGTTTAGCTATAATTCCAGAATGGTGGATGGTCTCGAAAGCCTTGGCGAGGTCAAGATAGGCTGTGTGAACCACCTTACCCTCTACAGCTTTGATGACTACCTCAAAGAAGTCGATCAGGTTCAGGAGGCATGATCTGCCTTTCACAAACCAGATCTGGGTGGGATCCCGAGTTTGGAGGTTACCAATGTCTTTGTTAATGAGTTCCATGATGATGCGCTTCATGGCCTTGCAGACCAGGCTCGTCAGGCTAATAGGGTGATAGTTCCCGGGATCAGTGGTGGCTCCCCCTTTGTGGAGTGGGATAACTGTCGCTGTGCACCATTCAGTGGGCACAAAGCCTGATGCAATGCTATTATTGAACATGGTGCTTAGGTGGGGAGCCAGTTTGTTCTGAAGTTCATGTAAAACGCAGCCTGGGATGTTGTCCGGTCCCATGGATGCTGTGTTTTTGGCTTTAGAGAGTGCAGCTTTTACCTGCATAGTTGTGATTACAGGGACTCTGCATTCTTCCTGTATAGCTATGGGCCCTTTAGGGGGTGAGGGGAGGTAAAGTTAACACTGAACCTATCTATCAGGATGTTGGCAATATCAGTTGGTTCAGTAATTTTCATGCTGTTGTGCTTTAACTCAGAGCAGATCTGGGTGTTGCCATCGAGATTCTTGACATAGCTATAGAATGCTTTGTGGTTGTTCTTAGAATTAGTGGCGATTTTGTTTTCGTAGCTAGCTTTGGAGGATCTTATAAGGGATCTCGGCTTCTTACTGAGGCTGACCAGGGAGCTCTTTTGCAACACTTTCTTCCTTCTGTTGTACAGTTTGTTTATGGCAGAGGACCACCAGATTGGTTTCCTTTTTTTGGAAGATGACATCTTGGTTCTGTTTAGGATAGCACGATCCATGCACTCGTGTAAGTGCTTATAGAGTGCATTTGTGTAGGATTCAGCAGTTGTAACTGTATTGTCCATCTGCATGGATGTCATGAAGTTCACCACTTCTGTCTTAGAAGCATGAAGTTGGCTTTGCAGAATTTTTTTACCATGGTTTCCTTAATGGGGGGTGGGATGTGGATATCAAGGTTGATTAACTTATGGTCGGATCGGATCAACGAGGAGTTGACTTCAGGTGTGGAACATCAGTCACTCATGTTGGTAATGACTAGGTCTAGGATATTGTTGCCCTGGTGGGGGTGTGGATAAGTTGATCCAGGGCTTTGGAGTTTATGAATTCCAGAAAGCGTTGAGCTAAGGAGTTGGTACATGAGTAGTTTTCCGAGTTAATGCTGGGGTAGTTGAAGTCGCCCATTATTAGGGTGTTTGGTTGAACCCTAATTTTTTTCCAGTACATCAAGAAAAGAGGAGTGGGAATCCTGGGGCATGGTGGGGGATCTCTAGCAAGTTACAATTTGGACTGCAGTTTTGCCCAGAGTTAGTTGCACTTGGATAACCTCGGATGCATTATGCTGAGAAACTAGCCTTGAGGTGTGGATATCCTTAATAAATATGGACACACCTCCTCCTTTGGTGTTTCAGTCCAGGTTACATGGCCAAAATGTGTGGTAAGAGTTGTAGTCTGGTAGTGCAGGGGTGCTGTCTGGAGTCTTGAACCAGGTCTCAGTCACTGCACAGATATCGATGTTGTCCATTATAAGAAGTGCCTCGAGTGAGTGCATTTTTGAGATTTGGACTTCTAGCATTGAGTAGCATTACCCTCAGTTTTCGCTTGCCTGTTCCTGTTATGGTGGTGAATTTGTCATTTGAACATTGCCTAAAAATGGCACTATAGGGGTGGCAAGAGCCTTAGACAGCATCCGGAATCCCAGGGGTGACAGGTGCACGCCATCTTTGGCAAAGCATTGTGGTCTGTCGACCATGTTATCCCAAGCAGACAGATACTTGATCCCCTTAGAATGACACCAGAAGCTTAGCCAATTGTTGAAGTCAATCATTTTGTCCTTGTACTGCGGTTTCATTCTGGGCGATGGCAGAATGCTACTCGGGGCTGGGGTCCAACCTGCCTGGGTTACAAGATCAGAGAGCTCTTCCTTGTCTCTTTTCATGTAGTCCAGGGAGGTACATCTCAGGTCATTCACACCAGCATGGACAATGACAGAGTCATATTTGTACTTGTTGTGGAGTGACCTGAGTGTGTGGGTTATGTGGCGGATCCTGGCAGCCAACAGGCAGCTGACAGTAACCTTCTCCTTGTTTAGCCTGGTGAGTGGGACATCAGTGTGCCTGACTATAGAGTCAACTATGACTAGTGTGTTGGATACGTTGATGTCCTTCAAGGATGCATCTGCAGTCCTAACAAATGGGTTGTCCTGTCGTCAGGCAGCCCTTCGGTCGGCCGGATTCCAAAGTCTGGGTCTGGCCTCGGCTATTGTCGCACTTCACCCGACGTCATCTCTGCTGGTCTTCGGGTATAAAGGCATCAGCCGACGCCATTTTCCTCAGTCTTTCTTGCCGCGTGGCACCCGAAGCAGAAGCTGTTCGCAAGTGCCGGTCGGTCAGATCCAGAGATTACTACTACCGAATACTACTTCGAAGACTTCTAAAAGCTAAGTACCCCGTTGGGGACTCTTTCTTGCCTCAGCCGATGTCAGAAAAAGTGAATAACTGTTTAACTTGTGGGAAACAAATACCTCATAAAGATTTCCACTCTTACTGCTTACCTTGTTTAGGCCCAGACCACGACGTAGCAGCTTGTTTAGCCTGTGCTTCCTTCAACCGACGAACGCTTAGGCGTCGGTCGGAGTTTGCAGAACAGTTTTTCGGCTCAGATTTTGCGTACATTATGCCATCGGATCCTCCGACTACTCAAATGGTTAAAAAACGCAAAGAAAAGGACCGACACTCGCGGTCCGCAGTTTTGGCCGAAACCACGGGTAAGCAAACCGCGAGTGTCTCAGTTTCGGCCGAAACCGAGCAAACGGGTCAATCTTCAGCCGAATCCATGGCTACTACCGAGGCCCCTACTACCCTAGTTGAATCGGCCTCTGAAGTTTTGCCTACTAATGTGGTTTCTACAGAATTATCGGACACCATCCCTTTGGATGTCTCTACCCCAGCACGTGGTGCTGCTACGCCTCCTGCAGCCATGTCTATAAAGGCCTTTGCCAGGGCTAAAGCAGCCAAATCTGCTAAGTCTGTGCCTGTTAAGCCCCCCTCTCACAGGCCCAGTTCCAGCTCCCAAATGCTTACTCTGGCAGAGGATCTCATCTCCTTAATAAGGGGATCCCAATCTCACCCAGACAGGGCCTCTCAACCTCCAGAAAAAAGACCTAGAGCAGAGCCCCCTGAGCCAGTGTCCTCAGATGACTCTTCTGATGATTCAGACAATACAGACCATCCAGAGGCTCCTCTTTCTACTTATGAAGATTCTGATGCTGAAGAATCTATTCCTTCTGCCTCTCCACCAGAGGAATTTTCCTTTGGGGAAACCTTACATGCCATGAGAGAGCAATTCCAATGGCAGGGACAAGATTTCTCAGATTCAAGAAAAAGGCTTAGGACCTTTTACACTTACATAACATAGGCCCTTAGCTATACCTCCAGTTCTTTCTGTTGTGGATGATGCATTTAATGATGTTTGCACTGCTCCTGATACTTTACCTCCAGCCCCTGCTAAGCCCGATAGGTTTTACAGGGTACCGGACACTCATCACCACTTATACAAGGCACCTTTTGCAGATCCTGAGACTATCTCCCAGGGGCCTAAGGCAGTAGCTTCGACCTCAGCAAAAAACCCTCTCCCTTCTGATAGGGATTCCAGGTCCTTAGAGAGATGGGGTAAAAAAGTATACACCTCTGCTACTCTCTCAGCTAGAGCTTTGAACTGTCAGTTTCATATGATCCAATACCAAGAGTTTATGCTTGATCAGTTAACTAAGAAACTGTCCTCTGATGACTCCTTAGATAAGAAATATGTACTAGAAATGGTGAATAACATTCAGCAGGTTAGTAACCATTCTTTAAAATGTGGCTATGATGCACTGGAGGCTTCATTTAGATCAGCCATGACTGGCACAGTCATAAGAAGGCATGCATGGTTGAAAGAACAGGTCTTGCCGGATCATGTTAAAGCAAAACTATTAGATGCTCCTATGGATAAGGTCAGCCTATTTGGTTCTCCTGCCCAACAAGTAATGAAGAAAATGGAAGAGAAGGCAAAATCTGTGCAAACAGTTAAAGATTTCTTACAGGTTCAGCCCCCAAGGTTCAGCAGGAACTGGCCTTCCAAAAATTGGTCCTTTCCAGATTCTTCTAAAAATCAGAGAGGCAGGAATAGACGTTCCAGAGGCAGAAATCAATCCAGAGGAGGTGCCTACAGGGGACGCCAGTGGCAGGGAAATAACCAACGAGGCACAGATACAACCACTACCACTGCAACAGGACAACCACAGTGACTTGGTTCTGACACCGCCTACCAGGGAACAAATAGCAGCACCCTTGGGCGGAAAGTTAGCCTTATTTTCAAACAACTGGCACTATATCACAAGAGACAAGTGGATTCTGCAAACTATAGACCAAGGCTACAGGTTTCATTTCCACACCTTACCGGTAAAAAGAGGAATGCCAAATCTACCACCAAATCAAAAGACAGAAGCCCTAAAACAAATAGCTCAATTAACAAACATGAGAGCTGTGGAAAGGGTACCACCTACAGAACAGGGCAAGGGATTTTACTCCAGACTCTTCCTAGTACCAAGAAAAGAGAAAAGTTGGAGACCTATTCTCGACCTGTCCGCTTTAAACACTTTCATCATTGTTCCAAAATTCAAAATGCTGACCCTACAGCAACTTCTTCCCATGCTGGGCAAGGAGTATTGGCTGGTAACTCTAGATCTCAAGGAGGCATACCTGCACGTCCCCATACGACCAATTTGCAGAAGATACCTCAGATTTCTTGCAGGATCAGAGCATTATCAATTCTCAGCATTGCCCTTTGGCTTATCTACTGCGCCCAGAGTGTTCACAAAATGCCTGGCATCAGTAATAGCTCATTGCAGGCTTCAGGGAATCCAAATTTATCCATACCTGGACGACTGCCTGATACAAGCGGACAACAAAAGCAAGCTGACACAAGACTTACAAAGAGTCATTTGCTTACTACAAGCCCTGGGATACACAGTCAATTTAAAAAAGTCAAGACTGATACCATCCCAAACAAGAACATTCTTGGGTGCAGAATTGGACACAGTAAAACAGATGGCATTCCTAACTGCAGAAAAACAAGAACAACTTCCTCTTTACTTCTTGGCATTAACAAAGCAGAACAAACTAACAGCAAGGAAAGTACTGCAGGCCTTGGGCTTCATGGCATCCTGCATAATCTTGGTCCCCCATGCCAGACTGCATATGAGAAAGCTACAGTGGTACCTAAAGAACTTATGGTCTCAACACAAGCACAGCTTAGAAACCGAAATTCCACTAATCCCATGCCTGAAAGAAGAGTTCCTATGGTGGGCTCAGGCATGTCCGTCAAACCCAGGTTTGCCCTTCCACAACCTTCAAACAAGCCAAACCATCACAACAGATGCCTCAGACCTCGGTTGGGGGGCCCACATGCTGGACAAGTGCATTCAAGGCTTATGGACTCCAGATCAGCTGCATCTACACATAAATCAAAAAGAAATGCTGGCTGTAAAACTAGCAATCCAGAATTTCAGACCATTCCTCAAAGAAGGCCATTTGATGATAAGGACAGACAACACCACAGTCATGTGGTACATCAACAAACAGGGAGGCACTCATTCATACCCCCTATGCCGGATGGCTCTGGACCTATGGAATATGGCTCTGAGCTACAACATTCAGTTACAGGCAATATTTGTACCGGGAAAAGAAAACATTCTAGCAGACATGTTAAGCAGAACAACCTCGGATGCTCACGAATGGATGCTACACCCGGACATCTTCAAGGCCATCACAAAGAAATGGGGAATGCCACAAATAGACCTATTCGCATCCCCACTCAATCACCAGCTCAAGAAATTCTGCACAAGGACATACCACCCACTAGCTTGGAAGGTGGACTCTCTATCCTTCAATTGGAAAGGCCTCATAGCATATGCATTTCCACCTCTTCCTTTGATGCACAAGGTACTACTGAAAATCAAAGAGGAACGTCCAAGGATAATCCTGATAGCTCCAAATTGGCCAAGACAACATTGGTATCCATTGCTGAGGAGCTTGTCTCGAGGGGAAGCGTGGACACTGCCCCTGACTCCTTTGATGTTAACTCAGAGCGACTACAACATCCTGCATCCAAACCTGAAAACTCTGCAACTGACTGCCTGGAACATTACATGACAGCAACTAACCCAGATTTATCCCAAAGGGTTAAAGACATTATCCTTGAGGCCCGCAGACCTTCAACAAGAAGGAACTATGCAGGAAAATGGAAAAGATTTGTCATTTGGAGTACTAAAAGAGGAAAAGATGTGTCAAAGGTAGATATTGCCAACATCCTGGAGTATTTGGCAGAGCTTCTCCATACAGGCCTGTCCTATTCCTCCATCAAGACACATGCATCAGCTATTTCTGCAGAATACAGCTTCGATCCCCCTGTCTTCTCACACCCTCTACTCAGGCAGTTCCTGAGAGGAATTAAGAATGTAAAACCTCCTAGGAAACCACCATTACCAGCATGGGACTTGAACTTTGTGCTAGAAAAATTGACACTCCCTCCATTCGAACCAGCAGCAACAGCAGATCTTCAACACCTATCCTGGAAAACTGCTTTCCTGCTAGCAATTACTTCAGCAAGAAGGGTTTCGGAACTACAGGCTTTAATGGCAGTACAACCCTTCCTAATCTTCCATCAAGATAGAGTGTCCATGAGAACTAATCCTACATTTATGCCTAAGGTGGTATCCAGAGTGTCTTTAAACCAGGTAATCCACCTACCTACCTTCTTTCCCAATCCACAGAACAGGGGGGAAAGACTGCTGCATACCTTGGATGTACATAGACAGTTGCGCTACTACCTGGACAGAACCAAGGGCAATAGAAAAACTGACCAGCTTCTAGTAGCCTATGCAACAGGAAGGGAAGGAAAAGCAATTTCAAAATAGACAATCTCGAAGTGGATAGGAAATTGCATAAGATTCTGTTACTCCTACCATGGAAAGCAAATTCCACAGAACATAAGGCCTCATTCTACAAGGGCTACAGCCACTACCACAGCTTTCTTAAGAGGAGTGGCTACCAAGGACATTATTGAGGCTGCTACTTGGACCTCCGTGCATACATTTGCCAAGCATTATAACTTACCTCTATACTCTAGATCCCGAGCAGGGTTTGCCACTGCTGTTTTGCAAGGGATCCTAACTACACCATAATTCTTCTTCTTCCTCCTCCCCTAGTTTGGCTATGGTATTCTACCCATTTGTTAGGACTGCAGATGCATCCTTGAAGGACATAGTACAGTTTTGTACCTACCATAAATGTAGATGTCCGAACAGGATAGCATCTGCAGTCAGGATTACCCACCCTCCTTCCCCTCTGTGGTACTCCTAGGGTATTTTCCCACCTAATAGATAGCTGGGGGGGGATCTCTTATGGTGTATTTGTTTGTATATATGTACATACATGCTTATTGTTTTGTGTTTGCCTTCTACCTTTTGGAAACATTGGCATTTACCCAAAAATTTAGCTACCCAAGAGGGCAACTGGCATCTGGGGCAAGAAACACTGAGGAAAATGGCGTCGGCTGATGCCTTTATACCCGAAGACCAGCAGAGATGACGTCGGGTGAAGTGCGACACCAGCCGAGGCCAGACCCAGACTTTGGAATCCGGCCGACCGAAGGGCTGCCTGACGACAGGACAACCCATTTGTTAGGACTGCAGATGCTATCCTGTTCGGACATCTACATTTATGGTAGGTACAAAACTGTACTTTTTGCCTTATTTGCTGTGATTGAGTGGCACACTGAGTCTGTGGGCTATGTGTCATTCGGGTTGTGTTGGGGGATGGAGGTTGCTTGCGTTTCTGCTTTGGAGGTCTCTGTTGCTTAGACAGATTATTATTGAGGGCCTCCGCGAATGTTTTTGTGTTGCTAAGTGTGGATATTGGTGGTGTAGATTAGTGAGATTATGTTATGAGTGTGGTGTGGTGCAAATGTTTACTTTCTCCTCTTGACTGTCAAGTTCAGTCTTGGTTGGAGAGAGCTTTACCTTTAGTTTGGCTAGATAAGTACATCTCTCACAAGTTGTAGTGTTGGGTGGTAGGTGGAGAGGGTTGTCTGTGTACATGAGACAATTTCTACATTGCCTCACAATGGCCAAATTCATCAGATAGACAGGAAAGAACACTGGGAGGTGACCCTTGGACATGCCTGAATAAAAAAATATTTTCCTCTAGATAAGTGAGGAAAGTGAGTACAAGAGCTGTTTTCATGTAAGCAAGTGAGAAAAGTAAGTACAAAAACTGTTTTCCTCTAGGTAATGAGGAAGGTTGAGTGCTATAGTAATTAGTAGCTTATTTAGTGCTCACAAGTTCTGAACAAGTGCTGAGCACGAATAAGCAAATTTAAGTGCTAAAACTGAGAATCTGTATCTGCACTAGACGAGTTACAGGACAGAAACAAGTGCAAATGCAGGCTTTCAAATCAGAAAGTTGAGAGAGATGGAAAAGATTGCCCAAACGGCCAACAACTACAATTTCTGGGCCGGAACCACTCCTTATGTGGTATACAGGTTACCTAGTGCTTACTACTCCCACTGATAAGCTAGAAGACTTCCCTCCAACACAGAAAGGCTTGGGGATCTCAGAAGCTTTCATACAGTCCTGGATACAGCAAATATGTATCTGGACTACACTATGTCATCACAGGCAGACAGATACTGGATCCCCTTTGAATGACTCCAGAAGCTTAGCCAATTGTTGAAGTCAGTCATTTTGTCCTTATACTGTGGTATAATTCTGGGTGAAGACAGGATGCTTCTCAGGGCTAGGGTCATACCTGCCTGGGCCACATGATCTGAGAGCTCTTCCATGTCTCTCTTCATGTAGTCCAGGGAGGTACGTCTCAATCATTCATTCTAACATGGACAATGACAGAGTCGTATTTGTACTTGTTGTGGAGTGACTTGAGTGTATGCGTTATGTGGTGGATCCTGGCACCCGGCAGGCAGCTGACTGTAATTTTCTCCTTGTTCAGCCTGGTGAGTGGGACATCAGTGTGCCTGACTATAGAGTCACCTATGACTAACGTGTTGGGTACGTTGTATTGCCTTAGGAGCTATTGCTGGGTGGCACACTGGTGTTGTGAGCTATGTGACACTTTGGTTGTGATTGATGTTTGCATTTCAGCTTCGGAGGTCCTTGTTGCTTAAGCAAGTTACTGTTAAGGGCCTCCACATATGTGGGTTTAGTGTTGCTTTGTGTGGGTGTTGGTGTTGAGGGTTTAGAAGGGCTATGTGTTGCTGGAGGTGTTGTGCGGGTGTTAACTTTCTCCTCTTGACTGTCTAGAGCAATCTTAGGTGGAGAGAGCTTTGCTTCCCGTTTGGCTATGTAAGTATATCTCTCACAGGTTGTGGTATTGGGTGGTAGGAGGAGAGGGTTGACTGTGTACATGAGGCAATTGCTGCATTTCTCCAGTATGCCCAGATTCACCAGGTGGACAGGAGAAATCACCAGAAGCTGACCCTTGGACATGTCTGGTTTGGTGCTTTTTTTTAAAGTACAAGAACTGTTTTCCCCTTACCTTAGCAAGGTACTTTGCAATTATAGGCTGTTTAGTGCCGACGATTGATTTCTCCTTATTAACAAGGAGAGGTGAGTGCTTGTATCAGTTTAAGACTTCCTAGTGCTTTCCAGCAGGTTTTAAAGCAAGTGCTAGTCACAGGGATGCTTAAAGGTAAGATGAAAAAAATGGTATATCCTAAATACTGCAGTGTACACTAGAGGAGTTAGATGTGAAAGTAGGTAACTTAAGTTTACTTGTCTAAAAAGTTAAGTTTTAGTGGAGAATAACTATTTTTAATACAGCGAGATAGATTGAAAGGGGGTGGTCACTTTAGTATTCTGGTACTATGGAATACAATAGGATGGCCAATAAATTTAAATAGTTGAAAGGGGAGTGATTTCACAAAATGATAATTTTGTGCTTACTCACACAAGCCAGTAAAAACAGAGAGGAAATGAGATATTTGGTCATATTAACATAAGGGGAAGGCAACTAGAAAGACAGTGGCATTTAAGAACACTGCAGTAACCGGGTGATAGGGTGGGAAAACATTTCTGCCTCACTCACAAGAAACAGAGTTGTGGCCTCTTTTCAAGTTGTAATATGCAGTTAAAAGCAGAATAAACACAAGGTAAATAAAACAAATCACAGTATTCAAAATAGAAAAAGGCAATAAAGTAATACAGCAAATAAAAAGCAAACTAACCTTTCCCTCACAGCAAAGTGTAGCAGAGTCTGGGTGAGCCTTTCTAGTAAAGCCCATTTCTTTTGGATAGGTCATACTTCAATCTGTGCTGGTCAATCAAAGAACAGGAAGGTGGGTCTCTGATGCCATTTTGTCATATATCAGGCACTAATTTTGGTTTCTGTTGCAGGGAAGGAGGTGATTTGGCTCTTTGTTCATTCTTTTATTCAGAGAGCATTCTTGTAAGACTTGGCCCACCCAGCTGATCATGCAAGTTCTTTTGACAGTAACTGGTGGAAAGTGCATTCTTTTGGTTTCCCGAGTCTTAGATGGTTTCAATTTTGGAGTAAGATTACAATGGAAGAAGCCTTAACCAGCGCTGTGATAATTCACCTCAGGGGAAATGATCTGGGTCAAGCCCTTAAAAGATATTGTTGGCCAGAAGCTTGTCTGATATGGAACACTGGCAACAGCTATATCTGAAAGTAGCATTATTTTTGTCCACCATCCTCCCTAGATTGCACTGGAGGGGCAAGAGAAGGCCTAGTGCCATTAAGAGAGCAAGACATTTTATCAACCACAGAGTCAAGTGGGCTGCTATCCATATTGGTTTTCAGGTGGTTGAGCACACTGACACTGACAGACTGGAGCCCAATTTTTATGCTTTGGACAATGTTCAATTAAATGACATGGGTTCTGATTTGTTTAACTTGGATATGGGCGCTGCTATTCAAAACTGTTTTAGTTTAACTTGTTTTCTTTCATAACCCAGAATTTATTTGTGAGGCCTTTGATTTGGGGGGAATGGCATGATATGCCAGTGTGGCAGCAACCTTATGGCTTCACTCCCCTTGTGCCCCCCCCCCCCGTTTTTGTTCCACAGCCTCAGTTATCCTCAGGTTGGACCTAGATTTGTCTGGTGGCCACATCAAGGGGTATGTGGCTTGTAAGTATGAGTTAAACTGATGTGCCACCAGGTCCGAGGTAACAGGTGTATGCACCCATTTTCTTTGAGGTACCAGGCAGAATTCATGGGTGTAAGCCAACCGGCTTGAGCTGATGGCTTGATGGTGTTTGTTGTTATGTCGCATATGAATTACTTATGGCATTACTATTGTTTGTCCTTGGTTGTTATATAATAAAAGGTCACAGAATCAATCTGATTTGTCTTATGACTCAGCTGAGTGGACAACGACTACTTAATGCAGTAACGGCCCATTGTCTTCAAGCATGAGTCATCACTGGGTGGGGTCAGTACAGGTGAGCATTCCCTATTTAAGGGAAGTGCAGCTGTTCTTGCCTACAGAATCCATCAGCAGTCATGTCATCCCTCCTTCCCAATCCTTCATTCAGGGTCAGGTGGCGGCCTTAAGGCATTGGGTCTGTATTAAATGAACAAATGCTTAAAAGGTCGAATATGGTATTATCGACACTGTTTAAGGGAACGTTCAGTTTAACAAAAGCTCATTATGTCTAAATTAGGAGTTTATAAAAGTTATAGTTGGCTTTCCCTCAAGAAACTCCTGGCTGATGTCAAGGTGTTCACGCTGTGAGTAGCTGTATGATAGCTTTGTAAATATAAATAATTCTCCAAGTACTGTGTTCTGTAAACAGTATGAACAAATAACATACTAAAATTGTAAAGTGTTGTACAACTCAGAAGTTTAAAAGAAGTAAATGTGGAAATCGTAGCTTTTTCTTTCCTGTCAGTGTTATATAAAATACAGCCAGTTACTGCAGAAGTTGTGATGCACATGCGCTATTCAATTTGGCTGTTATCAGGAATTGCCCTTTTTTCCAACGTAGAATGATCTCAGAGTTGGTATATTTCGTTAGGGGGGTGTGGATGGCACAGCCCCCCACATTGGGGGGGGGGTGTGGGAGGCAAAGCCCCTCACTTGATTAAGGTATTGAAGTTGTGCTTGTTTGTGTATGGCCCCGTGACATACAGCACTAGGGGAATGGTGTTGGTCGAACAATATTTTTCGAATACATGATTTTCGAGTATGTGAGTGTTTGCATAAATGAACGTCTGTTTAAAAGGTGTCGATAATACCGTGTTCGACCTTTTAAGCATTCATTCATTTAATATAGACCCAAGGCATTACCCCCCCTTTGTGTTCCTCCTCTGTTTTTGTTCAGCGGCCTTGGCTCTCCTCAAGTTGGACCCAGATTTGACTGGTGGCTATATCAATGGGTATGAGACTTGTAAGTATGAGTTAACAGGTTTGCCACCTGGATTGAGGTAGCAGATATGTGCATATGATTTTCTTTGAGGTGGCAGCCGAAACAGGTAGGTGTGCCCCAAACAGCTTGAAGTGATAGTTTGATGGCATTTGTTGGTATGTTGCATATGAATTACTTATGTCATCAGTATTGGTTGTTCTTGTTTGTTATATAATAAAGGTTGCAAAGTCAATCTGGTGTGTTTTATGACTCGGCTCAGTGGACAAGCCTATGTTATCTACAGTAAATTGCAGAATCCAATTTGGACTTCCGCAGAGATATTTCAGAATCCTTTGCTTTGCATGATCTTCTTAAAGCATACTTGTCCTACTAAAACTTTTGCAGGTACTCTTTGTTTTGAATCATCCCACTTAAACTCAGGTTAATCATGTCAGATGTCATATCATATGTCTAATCAAGAAAAGTTCTGCTCTGGTATCTCCTGCAGTAACATTCAAGATTGTTCTGTCTTGTTGCACAAGATAAATGTGTATCTTCGCTTTCCATCTTGACATTTGATGATTTTCCATGGCTGCCTTGAAGGGTTGTACAAATCCTTTATTTAAACCATTGCCTGGTAGCTGACCTGTTCTGCACTACTGTAATGATTTTTTCCATTTTACTAAATAAAATGACAGAATTGTTCTGATGTACAATATGTTACGTTGTCAATGATAATATGGTCAGGTAGATTATAAGCAAAAAGTATTTTCAGGTGACAGTGACAGATCATATTTTTAGACATGATTTCAGGCATACAAAATACTTCTGTCATTTTGAAAAAGTATCCACCACTGTGATGGTTATGCCACTCCTAAATTCTCCTGTGATATCAGGGTATAATCATCGACCTGGAAAATTGCACAGGATGTAAGGTTGCTTGTTTTGGTGTTCCATCTGACATAATGTAAGCCTTGCACACATCCTCAATGTCTTCATCTAGATTTGGCCATGAAGTTACCTTCTACTTAACAATTGCATTTTATTAAAGTCAGGGAGGTCTGTATGGGGCTCTTCAGTCACATGGACTTAGGAAAGGAAAAGAGATCTGATATGGTGCAATATCTAAGCAAAGGAGAAATACGAACTGATTAATACAACAAAGCAGCTCCAAAGATATTTGAAGAGAAATACAGGCAAAGGCACGCAGATATGGAAAGTTTCACAATAAAAAAGTATGAAAACAAAGAACTAATGTAGAACAGGGGATTAATAAGGTATACATTAAGCAAATAGAAAGTGAAGTTATGGAATGCCTGTAAAGTGAAAGTGAAGTTATGGAATGCCTGTAAAGTGAGAAATTTAGTGTAGAAAATCTAACACAGGTGATGTCACAGCATGATAGAACGGGTCTATATTAGAACATCAAAGTTTCAAAACTTCGAATGTTCTAATATCGAACCCTATGCAGCGAAAGCTAAAAACATTGAACATACAGAACAGCAAATTTTTTTCTAGGGAAAATATTCGCTGTTCCAAAACACATACACACAACACAAGCACACAAAACAAACAGCAATCCACACACATACACCTAACCCTACACTAAACTGTACACACCCCACTAACTATCCACTTACCTTAACCCTAACCCTAAGGTCCGTCACTATCGCACACTCACCTCACCCGCGCCCTAACTCACCAACCCCACCCTAACCCTCATGTCCACACAGTCGCAAACTTACCTGACCCGCGCCCTAACCCTAACTCGCCTAACCCACCCTAACCCTCACATCCACACAATCGCACACATAACTAACCCGTGCCCTAACCCTAACTCAGCAAACCCGCCCTAACCCTCACGTCCACACAATCGCACACATACCTAACCTGCAACCTAACCCGCACTCAATCGCACACTTACCTGAACCCGACTCCTAACTTTCCACCACAGCGCTGAAAGTACCAAAGCAACAGAAACGGACAACCAAATTCTTTCCCTAGGAAAAAATTTGGTTTTCTGTTGCTTCGATATTTTAAGCTTTCACTGAATAGGGTTTGATATTAGAACATTCAAAGTTTTGAAACTTTGATGTTTTAATATAGACCCTGATAGAACAATAAGTCCCCAAATTAAGGAGAAACAAGTGGAGCGGGAAGCATCTGAAGAAGATATGTGGACATTGGAAAGACAGGAAGATTTGATATGGTACAATATTTATAAAAAAACAGAAAGCAAAATTAATTATTAATACAAAAAAGTGAAAGTTATTTGAAGAGAAATTAAAAAAGGAAAAGAAAACAAAGGGGGAAGGTAGAAAAAAAAGATTTCATAATGGAGAAGTTAAAAAAATAGAAACTGAAGTTAAGGTTACCTGTGAAATGAAGGATTTGCAGTAGAAAATCCAACACAGGTAATATCATAGCATGATGGAACAATAAGTCTCCATACTAAGGAAAAACAGGTGGAATGGGAAACATCTGTTGACACATGACAATGCTCTGGAGCCTTCAATAAAAAACTAGTACAAAACCTCATTGGAGTTTCACAGCAAGGGAAGGAACAGGAAACAGTGGCAACTCTGAAGCAGGCAATATTGTGAAGTGATGGGCCAATAAGTTCCCATATGAAGGAAAAGCAGACAACACAGGATGCAGAAGAAGATGATATGGGACAGGGAAATGTTCTGGAACTTTCTGTAGGATGCCCACAGGAAACAAAGAGTAAAGAATGTGTTCTCAGCTTAGAAGAAAATGATCTAAGAGAAGAGTTGTTGGATTTAATAGAGATTGATATACATATTAAGATCGATTAAAGAAACAGATTACAGAAAGTAAATAAGACCCAAAATGTTAGACATTTGGTAAAACAGATGAGCACAGCAATCGCGACTATTAACAGAAAGTCATGTGATATAACAGAAGTAAATTAAGATATGTCAGTGTCCAGATAAATTGATAGCAGATAAAGCCTTACTATAAAAACATATAGAGCAATAAGGGAAATGAAGGTAGAAATAAAATGCCATCATGGAAGCAATAAATAGAGAAAACTATAAAGCAGTTAAGACAAGAAGTGTCACTGTTTGAAGAATACAGAAGAAGGGGTAGGATCAACAAAATACTTAGAAAGACAGGCACGATAAAAGCAACACACAGAATCGGAACAGACCAGGATCTATCATACTCCATTTCAAATAATAAATTAAAGATATATACACAGGCAGAAAAACTGAAAAGATATGCAGATAAATATAAAGTACAAATAAGTAATTCATTGATGATCCAAAAAAAGTTTTGTAGAGAGCAAGAAAACAATGCAAAAGCAATAGAAACACCACCAAAATAAGAAAAAAAAAACATATTTTGGAGAACTATTTATGAAGACCCCATGGAACATAACACAAATGTTAAATGGATAAAAAATTAAAAGAAACAGTACAGAGTTTACGTGTACAGGATGTGAAATGAGATGAATTAACAGCTACAGAAATTGAAATTAAAGTTTCTGTATGGAAAACCATGGGCCCAGATGCAGTATCTAATTTCAGAAAGATTTAGCCCTGAGTAAGAATTACTTGCATATACATCCCAAACAGGCACCAGCATGGTTAACAATAGGTAAAACAGTTCTTCTTAAGAGTGAACATGTTAGCCATCCTAAAAACTATAGACCAACAACTTGCCTTTCGATGATGTACAAATTATATATCGGAATTGATGCAGACAGAGGTTATAGTTATTTAGAAGAAAACTCAGTCATGGCAATAGAACAAAAAGGTAGCAAAAGAAGCTATATGGAACAAAGGATCACTGTTGCTAAATAAAGCCACAACTGAAAATGTAAAAAGGGGAAGAACCTAAGGATGGCGTGGATAGATTACAAAAAAAAAAAAAATTGACAGCATTCCACATTCATGGATAAAGAAGTGTTCATGGATGTATATGATGGTTACCTGTTAGAAAATCGAAGTTACGGAACTTTGAATACCATATGATCAAAATTCCGTAACTTCGAAATTCAAAAAAAAAAAAAAAATGTACCCTGATGATAACCCCCCCACCCCCTGCTACTTAAATATACCAATTCCGAGATCGCACTTTAATGCACTACAGTGTAGAAAGGGAAGATTTCCCTTTCCTACACTGTAGTGCAATCTCGGAGTTGGTATATTTAAGTAGCGGGGGTGGGGGCTGCAGGGGGGCTTGCTCCCCTGCCTATACCCTTTACATTTTCTTTTTTTTTTATGTTCATTTTAAAGCATTCGAATTTCCAATTGTTCACTCATTAATGGTCGACCTTTAGTGATTCGAGAAATTGGAAATTTAATATTCCAATAGGAACTCGTATAGGATACATTCTCCACTTATCAGTTACATCACAGTGGCCATGAAACAGTGACAAACCACTTTGCAGTTAAGAGATAACATCCCAGGGGTGAAAATTCAAAGGGGGATATTCCTGTGCTACTCTTTGTCACAGCTCTTATTTTGTCTTGCCCTTAATTCACTAAGCTGTTTAGGTCTTCATTACAATTTGACCCCTAGAAAATAAAGCACAACTACAAGTGGGTAAAACTTTCTCATATGATATAAGAATGTCATTTTGTCTTAATAAATGTACAAAAGCAATGTTTAAAGAAGGAAAGTTGCAGCATCAAGAAAATATCAGTGTGGGACAGGAATGATATGTAAAGGTCCTGGAGCAGAAGAGAGTGTATACATATTTGGGAAATGATAAAGGATCAGCAATAAAACATGAATACATTTAAATAAACTCAGTAATGGATAATACTTCAGAAGATTAAAACTAATATTGGAAATAGTCTTGGCATCTAGGAATAAAGTCCAGAAAATGCTTCATGCTTATGAAATGATATATACTAATCAGTGCATACCAATGCTATATTTTCCATGCCCTGAATGAGGTATGGGCCTCCTCGAAATTGATTAGTTGTATATCTACAGTTATGGGACTGCATACATATCAACTGACCTCATCAAATCGAAACATAGTAAAAGTTTTAAAACATGAGGAGAGGAAATCTAAGATGACTTCTCTTCTTAGTTTAGCAGAAGAATTTGTGTCCAGTAGGAATAAAAATCAAACCAAAACAAGAAAAATAAGCAAACAGCAACTGAATGCCCCCCAAAAAGAAAGAATATAAAAGGATCATATGAGAAAGAAAGAAATGTGCAATGCTTCCCAACTTGGAGAGACCAGGTAAACACCTTCTGCCAAAAAATGTCTAATCCTGGAATTTCTTGATGTAAAAGCACTACAAAAGCAGCTATTGACTACAAATTAAACACTAAACAACTACCAAACAATTAAGCCCGTGTCTACTTCACCCTTCTAGAAAGAGATTTGGAGGCACACAAACAAGAAATGCCAGCAAACAGAGACATTATTTGTTTTTGCTACAGATTAAATAAATGCTTTAAAATGTTCAAAAACAGTAGTGATCTCTGCATAAAGCAAGTACAAGTGCAATTAATCAAGAAAATATTCTTATATTAGCTTGATGACTCTGGATGTAGTTGAAACACTGGAAACGTGTTGCAGAGTTCTCTAAGTCACAGACTTAGAAACCCCAAAAACTTGGAGAAATTAAGGGAAAAAAGTAGTACTCTTGGCTGGGATGGGGGAGATAGTGTAGTGAAGTAACATGCAGATAAGGGCAAATGTTGTAATAGGTTCATGGTGGATGACATTTTCCAACACTTCTGGCACTTCATGCATCTTATGACATTTTTGGCTTATATTTTTGAATGGAGCTTTAATAATACAGATCTGGTTTGAGTCATTCTTAGGAGTGTCATCATACCCCCATTTATATAACTTATCGACCTTTAACAGTTTTCTCTTTGCAGTTTTCATTCCATTTGACACTATTTGCATCACCTAGTGCATCACATTCATGCCTTCTCATCATTTTTCTGTACAACCAACATCACCATCACATGTCTCTGAATAAAGAAAAAGGACTGAAGGTATCTTTTGTAATGATACAGCTGGGATGAGGTACATGATGTCCATCTACACCTTGTTCTTGTCAGTACCTGAGGAAACCGCACTAACTGTGTTAGGAAAAGGGAGTACAGAGGGCATCCTGAATTCTGAACTAGCCATACTTCATACTTGAAATTGTCCGTACATGGACATTGGTTGCATTACAGTCTTTACTTCCAAATGATAAAAAAGTACAAGTCTCACCTTTATAACACATACAGAGTCTACTACTACAAAACTCTTACCTCAGCTGAAGGTCTCTTATAAAATCTCAAGTCTTCTTACAATAGAGACCAGAAGGGCTATTTCAATTTGTGTATGTCTACCTAGACTTGAATATGCTGTCCCCATTTTAGCACTATCACCAAAAAATACAACTCTGGTGCAGACCACTGAAAACAAAATTCTAAGAGTACCTCACTATTCCCGTAAAACATCTTTGCAATAGTACAAGAAAATGCAACTGGCTCCCATTGCATACGGGAACAACTCTCCTCCTGAGTTTTCTCACATATTGTCCACCTCTAAAAGCAGTGCTCATTTGAAAGGTACCGTGCTCACACCTTTAGAAATAGTGATCAATTCCAGTTTGGTAGATCAACCTTCAATCTGCTGATTTTCAAAGGAGCATTCTAACTCTTGCCTATTGACATGACATACCAGAAGATGGTTAATTTCAAGCCTTACTTTATGGATTTCACAAAATGTTGTTTTAAGGACATTGGCTAGAATTCTCAAATGCTAGCTATTTAACTTACTGCTCCCCCAGGTGCATTGATTACATTTTTCCCCTTTAATACAATACATGCTTCTACCACACTTTGTGGCAGTTGCTTCAATGAAGTACTATGACCTAGACTATGCCTGCCCAGCATCCTCAGCTATGGCTATGATCACCTATAGTAGTGTTTGAAGTTAATACTTGCATCGGTACTATCCTTGCCTCTATTTGACATAATTTTGCAGGAAGCTAATTCGGTATCTGTAAGGCAGATATGTCATTGATTTTAATTCTTCACGTTAGCCATTGCCATTGATACAGTACTATCTCTGCACTACTCAGTCTTCACATTCAATTAATGTAAATCGATTACATTTTCTGTTTTCTCTGTTGCATACTATGCTATTGTACAAAACCATACTTGCCATAGTTGCATTTATGCTGTCTGTTTGTATTTGATACTAATCTTATGTAACATATGTAAATCATTGAAACTTTTGTGCCTATCATTGCAAATGCAAGTATTTTGTGTCAAAACTGTACTGAGGAAAGGTTGCACGGTATGCTATCTGTTTTTATGTGAATCACATCTTTGTAAATTATTGAATCACTTTGTCGGTAAATGCAAGTGTGACTGACTTTGCCTCTTGTGTCCTGGGTCAGGATTAAAAATGGTCTTTGGGCCAGACTACTTACCCAGTAAAGAAATGAAATAAAATAAAACAAACAAATGTACATAAACCAGAGCAGGCAGCAGAAGTATTATGCACATTCGAACTCTACATGAATTTGCCATTAATAAGTCAGCTTTTGGACTGGAAGTGATGTAAGCTGTGGTGTTGCATATTTTCAAAAATAAAATATCGATGTCAAAGAAGATCTTGAACTGAGCTATGCTATGCTTTTGTGATTAGAGGGCATGTAGTGGCATGGTCCTTGTGTCATTTTCACTGAGTCAGATTAATTTTAGTGCCACCCTCTTAAGTTAAAAACAAACCATTTATTTCTTTGAACGTGTGTGTCTGTGTGTGTGTATATATATATATATATATATATATATATATATATATATATATAAAACCATTTATTTCTTTGAACATGTGTGTGTGTGTGTGTGTGTGTGTGTGTGTGTGTGTGTGTGTGTGTGTGTGTATATATATATATATATATATATATATATATATATATGTGTGTGTGTATATGTATGTATGTATATACATATTTATATCTGTCTTGTAATTATCCACATGGCAATCCTTTAGAAGAACCCATGAACTGATTCAACAATTATTTTCTCACAAGGGCTCATTGCAATCTCAAATGCATAAAATGCAGTGCAATCATTCTTATGGCATTATGTAGCTGTAGTGGTTTATATTTCAATTGGTTATATAAATTATTAAAACAATCTCTTGTAATGTTGTATAAACTTATATTGCAAGCTTTTCATAAAACACATTTGAAATTAATTAAGTAGCCAAGTATTTCCAGGGGCTATATAGGTTACATGATTGATTCCAAGTTGAAAATAGGGAACATAATTGCTTTGACTAGCATTACAAGAATGCGAGCTAGTGTCAACATATTCTTCACCTTTATTTTATGTTTTGTGCCAATTTTATCTAACCAAATGCTGTCCGTACTGTGTCAGAAAATTGACTTTTCAGTATGGCTTTCATGGAAAGGGGTTCTGAAATAGCCATACTATATGTCAGAATATAGTATAAAAATAGCAGATAAAACAAGAAGAAGAGAGTTTTCCTTTTTATTTTCTTTCACCTAGACTACTACAACAAATGCAGGCCATTTCAAAGCTTTAGTAGCATATTTGAATGCATTGTCATTTTACTTAATAAGAAAATGTTATGCTCTAAACTCTGACACTAAACTTACTATGAGTTTAGTCTGTAACATTGCTTGTACAATCCTGAAAATGCTTAAAATACATGAGGGATGGGGGTGGGGGAGGCTATACCTATATCATTTTAAAAATAATTCATATACATGTAATGATACCTGATCTTATAATAGTCAGCAAAATTGGAAAGCAATAGTAATGTGGAAACCTTCAATGGTACATGCTTGTGAATTATGCTGCATCTAAAGCTGGATTACAGTTTAAAGTCTAAAACTAAAATATAGAACAAAAACATGTTTACATACACGTGATAAATATTAATCATCTGTTAAACGCTGTACTCAGGATCCATGAGCCATGTTTTCACCTGCATCACTAGGAGTGTGGTAGATGGAGACATACATATTTGTTTCTCAGTATACCTGTTCTGAAGATGGTAACAACTTGGTGTGACCTTCTGCAGAATGAAGTTATGGCAAACATTTTTATTTTTTCATTTCTGAACGCTCGCCAAAATAGGAAAATTCTCAAAACAGGGTTGCTAAACAAAGCAAGTATAGATGTATTTGGAACTGTTAGAGGCCGTGGTAGGCATACTGGCATGCAGTTTCTTTTGTGCACAAAGAAAACAAGAGAACGCTTTCTTGCATAACTAAACTAGCATGGAATTACGGGTAGATATTTTGAAATATCTATAATTATTTATGTTTGTAGTATAACTACAGTTTGAAAAATTTCTTTGATGCAATTGCCTTGAATATGTTCACCAATAAACTACTTCATATGCTTGGACAATTTAATTGATTAAGAAGAACAAATTGTAGTCAGTGTGAAAACTGGAGTAGCTACAGTATAGCCTTAAGTGGTTCTCAGTCCTTAGGCAATACATGTATTTTAAAGTTTATGTAAGTGTAAAGACAGTTACCTGAAAAATGACCATGTCCACTTAGGAGTTCATGCATACTTTCATTCAGTGCTTACCTTTTGACAGCAAACAGCAGCTGTTTATTTTATGTTCTTTGTAAGTCCAGGTCTGGGGTAAAACCCTAGTGGTGTGGTCATTTGTTTTAAATTTCAGGGATAATTGCTTGCTGCTCTCCAACAAGCTGAGCATTTATGTAATGATCCAAGACAGAATGCCAAACAAGGCCAAGAGGACTGGAAGGTGTAGTACTTAGCTTTTGCAACCTTAATTAATCAGCGCAGCAGGTGGGTTAGAACATTTGGAGTGCTGCGGACCTGCAGACCATTGATCTCCAGTGCTCAGTCATTACAGTAGTTGATGAATTCTATCAGTTTAAACAGGAATGCAGAGTAGATAAGAACATTTCAGCAAATAACACTGTTAGGAAAAAAAAATGAAAGGTTTCATAGAGCTTTATAGATACAGATTAGGACAGAGGGAGGTAGAATGTTGAATGCAATTGTCTCCTGCTGTAAGCAAATCTAATGTCCATTTTATTTTTCTTAAAAGTAATAATATTTTGGTATGATAAAAGTTGATCTTTACAGCCCATCTGAGACAATGGGCCTTGAGTATGGTAAAACAGTCAATGAAATATAATTAAATTGTGAATAAATAACCTGTCTGTGAATTTCATTAAAATGGTCATATCATCCACATCACGAGAACATTCCTACCGAATCATAACAAGTCACATAGTTAGCTACAAATCTTAAACATAAGTAATTATGTACATAGACACAGATACTCTCTCATTATAAACCCTTTCTATACCGGCTAAATGGTAGCACAATGAGCGAGAGGAAAAAATGCTGACTGTCCAATTTCATGTAGGGGATGTGCTTTGAGTTACAGAAAATGACCCTGTAAGTTAATGCTGAAACCTTAGGATATACCAGATGTTTTGACATCAGGGGTGGGAGTTGGAGTGTGTGTAAGTATTTGTAGGATATGTCTAGAGAAAAGACTAGGAAAGGGGGTAATTTTAGTGTCGAGCATGTGTGCTACTGTATCTGAAGTGTGTGTGAGTGACTTGTATAGTGGCACAGATAGGGTTTTAATAAGGTAATGTATAGAGATGGTGTTAGCTGGAAGAGCAGGGTGAGAGCTGGAGTTTGCACACGAGTACGGTAGTATAGGGGGATAAAACTTCCACCCACACACATGACTCATGTGCTAATGCTAATACTAACCCTACCCGCCAGAAACTTCAACCCTATGCATTATCTTATGAAAAACTCTTTTCTAATAGTATCATTACTGAATCAAAATGTGTCTGGTTATTACTTTTAGGATTTTGTTTTTTGTTGTTGTATATAATGTTGTCAATTTTCATTATATCCTTGACGTATGGGCTTGGTTCTGAACATCAGAACTGACTCAGCCTTTACTACATTTCGCAGTAGCCAGAAACTCTCAAGGCTAAGCCTCACCCGTAATGCTGCACTCCCAGTTACCTCAGATCTTGTTTGCCACTTTTCGTGACAGATGTGTTCACTGTTGCTCTTGAGCTAATTGTTTTTTGTATATACATATATATATATATATATATATATATATATATGCGTGTGTGTGTGTGTGTGTGTGTGTGTGTGTGTGTGTGTGTGTGTGTGTGTGTATATATATATATATATGTGTGTGTGTGTGTGTGTGTGTATATATATGTATATATATGTATATATATATATATATATATATATATATATATATATATATAAATATGTATATTTTTTCTGAATTCTTTTCTACTTTATTATTGCTGATCTTACTAACCATTAACTTTATAATTTTACCTACTATGTTTCTATGTTTTTTGAACTTATTCTCTCCTCTCCTTTCTTTCTTTTCCATGCACCTCTGTATAATCTGGTCTATCATTGTTCCTAGTTTTCTCCTTCTACTTTCTCTTACTGTTTGAAAACAAAAGCTGTTTATTGTTATTAGTAGTGATGGTCTTGTTTGTGAGGCCTTTCTACGTGTGTGTGTGTGTGTGTGTGTGTGTGTGTGTGTGTGTGTGTGTGTGTGTGTGTGTATGGCAAGCCTGTTTACGCCACTATGGAGAACTTTAAATTCTCATAATTACGGCTGACAAAGCTAATGTCCCTTCTGGCTTCAAAAGATGCCAGAAATGTGGACACAAAATCCTTATGTCCGATGCTCATTTAATACGTGTCTTTTGCCTGGGCACTGTTCACCTTCAAGAAGACTGCACTATATGTCATAGTTTCAGTCACAAAGCACTAGTGGAAGAAGAAATAAACTGGTTTTGAAGAGTATGATACCATCAATCTTTGGTGAGGCTACATCAGGCTTAGAAAAGGCCAAGAGCAAGACTGATGTGTCTTCCCCTTCTTCCTCATCTTCTTGTACTAAAGCACTGGAGAAATCAAAAAAGAGAAGTCTGTTAGTGCCTTCTACTCCCTCAGCACCATCCTTAAAAAGATCAAAGTCTTCAGCTCCTTTAGAATCCTTGGGACTGACTGAATCCAAAACTAAAACTTTGGTCCCAAAGGGACTTATGGAACTGGGACTATCTGATCAGACTAACTCTTCGGCAGCTAAGATGTCAGTGCAGGAGCATCCTGAATCTTCCACACCAAAATTATCACTGCAGACATCTCCCTCATTGTCGACTACTTTGGTACCAAGTATGCAATGTGAGGAGCCATCCATTATGATTCTCCCAAGAACTTCATATTCTCCCTCTATTGATCCCTTTTCAGGAAGGTTGGCTTCACCCTTTCTGGAAAGGCCAAAAATCACCCTTCATTCTTTCTACCAAAAGCCGAACTGAGGATAATTGTGAATAAGATACTGTGGGTGACACGATTGTCAGGTACCTTTTCAGCTCCAGCCCCCACGGGTATAGGAGCTGAACTTTCCTTTACCCCTTTCATATTTCCTCCTCTAACTTCATCTGAAGCCTTAGAGTTTTTGTCTCCATGCCACCTGGTGCTGACTGCATTGGTTCTGAAGATATCCTTATCTTTGGAACCAGTTCTTTCTCTGAGGTCTTCAGTCCAATTGGAGCCATGGAACTCTCAGAGCCAAATCTGTCCTGCTGGGTTCAAGGCATGAGAGTCAATACCTTTTTTTTCAGAGCCTTCTCTACACCTTGGAGCATTGGCACTGATCAGCTTGGTTCTGGCTTTGGTCTTGGGAGCTATCTCTTCTTTCTTTCTTGGCTCTGGGCTCCCTTCCCTCTTCGGGAGGGGAGGCAGCTTTCAAGGCAATGGAGAGATTCCTGATTGCTGCAGTCAAACAGTCAGCCCCTTCCACTTTGGAGCAAATATCACATTCCTCCTTACAGCCCGATAGTCAACCCACACTCCCACTGGGTCATTAGGTGTCAAGGCCGCATGCATCCCATACAACAGTTCTGTCCTCTTCTGATACCTCCCCAGATCACCCACTGAGGAGGTCCCTAAGAAAAGAAAGTGTAAGAGGAATCACTTGAATTCCCCAGAGAAATCGATCACAGAGGACACTGACATAGATGAAGGGGAGGGCTCCCCAAGGTCACCTCCTGATGTCTTCTTTGGAGACATCCTGGAAATATTAAAACAGAGGGGTGACTAGAAGTTCCAAAATCTCTGTTCTGAGGAATCAGTGCATCTGCAGACTTTTAGCACTCAACCTCTTGGATGACTCCACCCTCTGATGAGCTCATTCAGTTGATCTCTCCACAGACATGGAAGACCCCTGATACTAATGAAACTATCCCCAGGAGACCTGACAAAATCCTCTCCACTCCTAAAGACAAACAGTTCTGGGCCAAAGGATTAGCTGTTGATGCCATGGTCATGGCAACAGCCACAAAGAAGGCACTGGCTGAGGAGAGTTCCTCTAGCCATTCACCCAACAGAGAGTCTTGGGCAGTGGATAGATTCAGGTAGCAGGTCTACGCATCACTGATGTTTGAGGTCTTTGAAATTTTGGGCAGAATTTACCAGACTACAAAGGAATTATCAGATTCCCTGGCAGGAGCCGTTTTGAAGGAAGTCCAAGAAAAGGTTGCTTTTCGGTTGGCTGTGACTTTGAGGAGCCATTTAAGTCTTCAGTCGTCAATGCACCTTTTGACAGATCATCCCTGTTTTGCCCAAAAGTTAATGAAACAGTATCCAAATGTAAGAAAGTTGGAAAGACCCTTTCTGCTGTAGGCATACATTTTTCTACTGCCAATAATCCTTTTCCAGGAATCAAAAAGGTAGTGGGAGAATGTGGTTCAAAAAGTCCCTAGAGCCTTTTTAGAACACATGAGGAGGTAGATCCCCCAGGGGCAGAGGGGGGAAATTTAATGGAAGATGCCATCTGCACTACAGAGGTGGCCTGCAGATCCACGATTTCAGGGATTCTTTCTCTGATAAACCCTTCCAGCACTCCTGAAAGGAGGCCGAATTGTCTTCTTCTGGAGGCAGTTGGGGGATGCTTATCTCTACATCAAAATGCGTGCTGACAAATAACATTGGATACTTGGATGCAAAGGATGATATCCAGTGGCTATAAAATTCCCTTCTCTCTTCCTCCTTCCACATGCAAGAAAATCCCTGATGTTCCACCCAGTCAGAGGGAACAAACAGTTCCAGAAATCCAAAGACTGGTAGAAAAAAGACTCATCAAAGAAGTTCCACCAGACCTGATAGAATCTGGAAATTACTTTTTAGTGTTAAAAAAGACAGTGGACTGGAGACCAGTTTTGGATCTAAGTGTACTGAATGAGTCAGTTGATCAAAACAATTTTCCGATGCTCACAGTACAGTCCATTCTTCCATTTTTGGAAAAGGATGATTGGATGTGCTCAGTAGATCTTCAGGATGCGTATTACGATATAGAAATGGGCAAATTATCCAGAAGTTTCCTCCAATTTCTGCTGGGAGCCAGTCACTGTCAGTTTAGAGTTCTGCCCTTTTGTCTCGCCACAGCCTCCAGGGTGTTCACTAAATGCATGGCAGTAGTAGCAGCTCACTTGAGAATGCAGGGATTCCAAGTTTGTCCATATTTAGATGATTGTCTCATTACCACTCTGACCAGACATCAATCGATAGAAACAAGAGACCATGTACTTCAGATTTGTTCTCATCTGGGAATAACTGTAAATTACAAAAAAATCAAAACTGACCCCAACTCACAAGTTAGAATTTGTAGGAAAGCTTCTAAATACTTGAACTTACATAGCCTCTCTTCCCCCCGTGAGATTACAGAAAATCAGAGTTTAGGTCCACAAAATAATCAGCAGCAGGAAAGTAACTGTTTGTCTAATCCTACAAGCACTAGGTTCCATGGCAGCAATGATAACTATTTCCCTTAGCAAGATGTCACATGAGAATACTACAATGCCTGCTATTGTCTCAATGATAAATGTTGCACCAATCCATGTAGGACCTGATTTTGATCACCAGTTTTTGCAGTAAAGGCCTAGCTTTGTGGATACATTCCATAGACATTCTTCTAGGCTGCTGCTTTGTCCCATCACAACCCAAAGCCATAATAAACATGGACGACTCCCAGATGGGGTGGAGCGGCATTATTAGGGCAAGACTGTCCAGGGCATTTGGGTCCCCCACACAAACCAACTTGTATGTCAATGTACTGGAGCTAAGGGCAGTGCATTTAGTGTTGCAAGCCTTTCAAACTGCTCTTCCTTTGGGAACAATTGCAATTCAAACAGACAGTATGTCAGTTGTTTGGTACATCAACCACCAGGGAGGAACCAAGTATTACCCCCTATGTTGAGAAGCTCTCAGAGTGTGGCAGTGAGTGACCTCTTCCAACAACTTTATGTTAGCAATGCATATTCTAGGGAGTTCCAGTGTGATAGCAGACAAACTGAGCAGATGTATTCTCTGCCTCACGAGTGGTCTTTCAATCCAAATGTGACAGAAAGCATTTTCCATCAGTGGGGCTAGCCTTGCTGCGACCTTTTTGCCTCATCTCTAAACAACAAGTGCAGCAACTACTTTGCCCTTATCCCCCTCTGAGGGAGTCACAGAGAGATGCTGTTCTACATACATGGCTCTCTAGTCTGCTGTATGCCTTTCCCCTGATTCCTCTAATTCCAAAATTCCTACAGAAAGCAATCAGGCTGAAGAGAAAAGTAATTATCATTGCACCTTATTGGCCTCAACAGATATGGTTCCCCATTCCTTGTCCTTATCTGATTCAACAGCCTTGGATTTTGGACATGGCTCCAGCCATTTTGTCCCATCCATAGGGATTTCTTCATCCAAACATTATGAACCTCAAGCTGACAGCTTGGTTTCTCCAGTTCCATTAATAGCCAGGCTACCTTCACTTTCTTCCATGGTACATCATATTCTCTTAGCGTCACATAAGCCAGCTACCTGTAAACTCTGTGATAGTAAATGGAGGAAGTTTACCTTTTGGCTTGTGACAACAATATTGATTCCTTTTCAGTGTTCATCAATAAAATCCTAGAATTTTTAGCTTCACTTTTCAAGGCAGGTGCTTCAGATTACCATCAGAATTCAATTAGCAGCTATTTCTGATTTCCGTAATGGTTTTGAAGAATCCTTCTTTGTTTTTCTTAAGGTTTGCAAAGCTTTCTTAAAAGGAACACTCTCTTGATAAAGTCCCCTTACAAAGATTCTACCCCACATTGGGATCTAAACTTAGTGTTACAAACCATTGTTCAACCTCCCTTTGAACCATCAACTGAATGTGATCTAAAGTTTTTATCCTGGAAAACTATATTCTTAGTAGCAATAACTTCCATCAGAAGGATTTCAGAAATACAAGCCTTATCATGTAAAGCTCCATACCTCATTTTCCATAGAGATAGACTTTCTACAAGAACCAGTCCTTCCTTTTTGCCTAAGGTAGTGTTAGAGACTAATATCAATCAGATTATTAATTAGCAGTATTTTTCCCAATTTTGCTAATAAAGGTGAATACTGCTTACACGTATTAGATGTTCACAGACTAATGAGTTTCTGTGTACACAGAACTAAGAATTTAAGCAATTCCAACCAGCTGTATGTGTTATTTTCATCTACAAGATGTGGCCAACCAGTGAGCAAAGTGACACCAGCCGGATGGCTCAAAGAATGTATTTTTTCATCTATAATAAAAAGAAAATGAATTTGCCTAGACCTTTAAAGGCACATTATACAAGAGCTTTAGCTATTTCAGCAGTTTTCAGTGTAGAGCTTTTATGGATAATATTTGTACAGTAGCAGCTTGGGCTTTTCCTTTTTCCTTATACCTTTATTACTCATTACAAATTGGATATGGTTTCTATGTGAAGAGCATAATTTGGTTCTATGGTGCTCAGGAATATCTTTCCTTGAGTTCTGTCAAGGTCTAAGTTAGCTAGGGATTCTGTCCCATATGTGGAGGCTAAAATGAAAATTGACAGCATCAGATAATGAAGTAATGTACTCACCATAATGCTCCATCTGCATTGTCCATTTTCATTTATCCTCAACTCTCCTCCCTCCTTCTCCTCCCTTTAAAGTTTTTGGTGGGATAGATAATGGACATATGTCACTAGTTTTATTATTATTATTATTATTACATGGTTCCAGATATGGAGTCTATGAAGGCTTTTTTTTTTCACTCTGTCTTTCTGCAAACTCGATCTGAGGTAACTGGAAGAGCAGCATTGTGGGTAAGGGTTAGGTTCATAGGTAGGTACTAGGCTATCGGCCCAAGGGCCTATGTAAGCCTAGCCAGCAAGGTTCCATAGCTTACACCACCCAAGAAAGTTATTTTCCTGTGCCACTGTCCAGCAGAGACACAGACGTGATCCCCAGGGTGTATTTCCTATTTCCCATCCACTCATCAAGATTTTTCTTGAAGAGTGCTAATGAAGAACTTTGCTTGACATAGATGGGTAGCTTGTTCCAGAGTATAGGAAGTCTCTGGGACAGGAATCTATCCCTCCAGTGTGTCCTGTTTATTGTGGGTTTAGGTCCCTAAAGCGTGTAGCTCAGAGGGATTGGGATTTCTTTAGGTGTAGCATGTCCAACAGCTCTGGGTTTGACATAGCTTCATATGTTAGGCAGAGATCACCTCAGAGTAGGCGATATGCTACGGAGTAAAGCTGGTGTTTTTTGAGGCAGTCAGTGTAGGGCATTTGTTTGAGGCCAGTAATCCTCTTTGTGAGGTACATCTGTAGCCTTTCCTGCTGCTGCAGATGTCTTCTGAGGTACATTCCAAAAGGGGCGTTGTACTCTATAATGGGTCTAATGAGTGACGAGTAGAGGAGAACAATGACCTCTTTTTTCCTGGATGAGAACCCTTTTATGATGAGGTGTGCCACGTAGAAGGACTTCCTGACTACTGTGGCGATGTGACTATCAAAGGAGAGACTACTGTCCACCTGGGTCCCAAGCTCTCTTATCACGCATTCTGTGTTATGTAGATTGCTGCCTATCTGGTAGTTCATGGGTACAGAGTTTTTACCAAAGGGGATGATACTGCACTTTTTGGCATTGAGCTTGAGGCCATGGCTCTGACACCAGGCATCTGTCTCAGTGAGGCCCTTCTGTAGGATGAGCACATCATTTGGGGACTTGACTATGGCTCCTAGTTTGCAGTCATCTGTGAACTTCATTAGCCAGAGGCCTTCTGTGTTAGCCTGTACTTCAGAGAAGTAGATACCAAACAGAAGAGGTCCTAGGACGGAACCCAGTGGTACTCCACTTGTCACTGCTTTGAGGTCAGATTTGGAGTCTGCAACTTTTACAGTGCGGGTTCTGTCAGTGAGCCATTTGGCAACCCATCTTATGACGTAGGGATTTATACCTAGTTTAGTGAGTTTAGCTATAATTCCAGAATGGGGGATGGTGTTGAAAGCCTTTGCGAGGTCAAGATAGGCTGTGTGAACCACCTTACCCTTATCCTTGGCTTTGGTGACTGCCTCAAAGAAGTCGATCAGGTTCAGGAGGCATGATCTGCCTTTCACAAACCCGAACTGGGTGGGATGCAGAGTTTGGAGGTTACCAATGTCTTTGTTTATGAGTTCCATGATGATACGTTACATGACCTTGCAGACCGGGCTCGTCAGGCTAATAGGTCGATAGTTTCCAGGATCAGTGGTGGCTCCCCCTTTGTGGTGTGTGGAACTGTTGCTGTGCACCATTCAGTGGGCACAAAGCCTGATGTGAGGCTATTATTGAACATGGTGCTTAAGTGGGGAGCCAGTTCATTCTGAAGTTCGTGTAAAACGCAGCCTGGGATGTTGTCCGGTCCCATGGATGCTGTGTTTTTGGCTTTAGAGAGTACAGCATATACCTGCGTAGTTGTGATTACAGGGACTCTGCATTCTTCCTGTGTAGATATGGGTCCTTAAGGGGGTAAGAGGGGGGTAAATCTCCCAGGATTTTCGCAATATCAGTTGGTTCTGTAATTTTCATGCCTTTGTGCTGTAACTCAGAGCAGATCTGGGTGTTGCCATCTATATTCTTGACATAGCTATAGAATGCTTTGTGGTTGTCCTTGGATTTAGTGGCACTTTTGTTTTCATAGGTAGCTTTGGAGGATATTATAAGGGATCTCAGCTTCTTACTGAGGCTGACCAGAGAGCTCCTCCACTCATTGGATTTTACTCTCTTTTGCAACAGTTTTTTTCTTCTGTTGTACAGTTTGTTTATGGCAGGGGACCACCAGATTGGCTTCCTTTTTTTGGTGGATAGCATCTTGGCTCTGTTTGGGATAGCATGATCCATGCACTCGTGTAAGTGGTTATAGAGTGCATTTGTGTAGGATTTAGCAGTTGTAACTGTATTGTCCATCTGCATGGGTGTCATGAAGTTCACCACTTCTGTCTTAAGAAGCATGAAGTTGGCTTTGGAGAAATACTGTGGTTTCCTTAATGGGGGGCGGGATGAGGATATCAAGGGTGATAAGCTTATGGTCGGATCGGACCAACGAGGAGTTGACTTCAGGTGTGGAACACCGGTCACTTATGTTGGTAATGACTAGGTCTAGGATGTTGTTGCCCATGTTGGGGGTGTGGATAAGTTGATCTAGAGCATTAGAGTTTATGAATTCCAGAAAGCGTTGAGCTAAGGAGTTGGTACACGAGTAGTTTTCCCAGTTAGTGGTGGGGTAGCTGAAGTTGCCCATTATTAGGGTGTTTGGTTGAACCCTAATATTTTCCAGTACATCAAGAAAAGAGGAGTGGGAATCCTGGGGCATGGTGGAGGATCTGTAGCAAGCTACAATTTGGCTTTCAGTTTTGCCCAGAGTTAGTTGCACTTGGATAACCTCGGATGCATTATGCTGAGCAACTAGCCTGGAGGTGTGGATATCCTTAATGAATATGGACACACCTCTGCCTTTGATGTTTCAGTCCAGGTTACATGGCCAAAAAGTGTGGTATGAGTTATAGTCTGGTAGTGCAGGGGTGCTATCTGGAGCCTTAAACCAGGTCTCAGTCACTGCACATATATCAATGTTCTCCATTTTAATGAGTGCCTCGAGTGAGTGCATTTTGAGATTTAGACTTCTAGCATTGAGTAGCATTACCTTCAGTTTTTGCTTGCCTCTTCCTGTTATGGTGGTAAATTTGTTATTTGAATCCTGCCTAAAAAAGGCACTGTAGGGCCAGCAAGAACCTTGGCCAGTATCTGGAATCCCAGGGGTGACAGGTGCAGGCCATCTGTGGCAAAGCATCGTGGTCTGTCGACCATGTCATCCCAAGCAGACAGATACTGGATCCCCTTAGAATGACACCAGAAGCTTCGCCAATCATTTTGTCCTTGTACTGTGGTATCATTGTAGGTGATGGCAGAATGCTACTCAGGGCTAGGGTCATACCTGCCTGGGCTACAAGATCGGAGAGCTCCTCCATGGCTCTTTTCATCTAGTCCAGGACGGTACATCTCTGGTCATTCACACCAACATGGACAATGACAGAGTCATATTTGTGCTTGTTGTGAAGTGACCTGAGAGCATGGGTTATGTGGCGGATCCTGGCACCCGACAGGCAGCTGACAGTAACCTTCTCCTTGTTTAGCCTAGTGAGTGGGACATCAGTGTGCCTGACTATAGAGTCACCTATGACTAGTGTTTTGGGTACATTGTTTTGCCTTATTGGCTGTGGTTGAGTGGCACACTGAGTCTGTGGGCTATGTGTCATTTGGGTTGTGTTGGGGGATGGAGGTTGCTTGCGTTTCTGCTTTGGAGGTCTCTGTTGCTTAAACAGATTATTATTTAGAGCCTCAGCGAGTGTTTTTGCGTTACTATGTGTGGATTTTGGTGGTGTAGATTTAGTGAGACTATGTGATTAGTGTGGTGTGGTGCAAATGTTTACCTTCTCCTCATGACTGTCAAGTTCAGTCTTGGCTGGAGAGAGCTTTATCTCCAGTTTGGCTAGATAAGTGCATCTCTCACTGGTTGTAGTGTTGGGTGGTAGAAGGAGAGGGTTGTCTGTGTGCATGAGGCAATTTCTACATTGCCTCAAGATGCCCAGATTCATCAGATAGACAGGAGAGAACACTGGGAAATGACCCTTGGACATGCCTGAATAAAAAAACATTTTCCTCTAGATAAGTGAAGAAAGTGAGTGCAAGAGCTGTTCAAAAGAGTTTTTGGCTACCACAAGAAGTAGAAATGGCTGAGTCAGTTCTGAGCATCGGAACCAAGCCCATATGTCGAGGATGAATAAAAATGTTATGCTGAGTACTTAATTCTTTATTTTTAGTTCTCTTACTAGAAAAAGAGAATATTTGTTTTCCTTTAGTGATTAGTGTAATCAACTATTTTTTAGTCAGTTGAAGTGACAGTTAATGTGCAGCAATTGATAATGGAGTATTAATGTTTCAGCACATCAAGATTTGAAAATATATTCATATTATTCATTTGCATGTGTTTGCATGTGCGTGCGTGCCAATGAATCTGTGTGTGCAGGTTGGGAGTTGTCATTCGTCTGAACTCCGCTAGACTTACAAGCACATTTTGCAATATTGGAGGAAACACTAGACACCAGGGATGCTGGATGCTGTTATTCACTTAAAAAGTTAATAGAACAACATTTTTGCACCACAAAAGATGTCCTGTTGATGGTGGTGGTAGGGGGACACTAGATACCATGGGATGTCCATTTATTCTTCTGTTGCAGTATTCCTAACATGAGGGATTCCCAGCCAAGGGTGGCCCAATGTCTGGCCAGTATACTAAAGTCTTTTACTACCTAAGGTATGCCATATGTCACATGTATGCTCCTCACGTATGTAGGGGATAAAAGAGATATCCAGATGTACCATCCTCAGAACTTCTCTGCTGCCAGTCCACATGCCATCTTCGATTGTCAGCCAGTTCACCTGTGTTGTTTGTTGGTATATCAAGCCATTCAGATAAGTGCCATGTTGGGGTTTTCTTTTCTTATTTACTACTGCTGTTTGTTGTGGGGTTTTTACATGTCATCCAGAAAAGGCAAATGCCAGTGTGAGAGACAAATTCCACAGAAAGATAGTCATGAGCAGTGCTTGTTTTGCTTAGGGCCTACTCATGATCACAAAACTTGCAGTGTTTGTCAGGTTTTTGTACCTAAGACTTTACAAAGTCATCTTTTCTCACTTGCTATTTACTTGGAAAATCAGTGTCTCAAGCATTTAGCAAAAGATGATATGGAGAGAATTTCTGTGCCCAATGCTGTGTTTTCACTGAAGAGAAAGGCCAAAAAACCATGGTTGGACTCTTCCACTGCTCTTGCTACATCAGATATTTGAGGTTCCTATTAGAACAACGAAAATGCATTTTGTCGAATGCATTTTCTTCGACACCTAAAGAGCGAACAGGCAAAACAGCGAAGTGGCTGTTCAGCAAATTCTTTCCCTGGGAAATAAGTCGCTTGACCTCTTCATTGCTTTGCCTGGTTCTGCATTGTAATGTGGTCTCAGGGATTCCATTATCCAGTATAGCTCCCGAGCATGAATGTGCAACAGTTAATGACCTTAGGGTTAGGGTGCGGGTTAAGGTAAGTGCATATGTTTTAAAATGTTTACTTTTTTTTTTTTGCGTTGGATGTATGGTTGAGTTACGTGCATATGTATTTTCAGCTGTTTAATTTTTTGGGGGGGGGTAGAATTAGGGTTAAGATACATGTGTATGTGTTTGGAACTGTTTACTGTTTTTATTTGTTTTTGGTTGGAACAGCGATTTCTTTCCCTAGGAAAGAAATCGCTTTTCTGAGGTGTCAACATTTTCAGCTTTCGCTGAAACGGGTCGATGAAACATTGTTCTTTGTTTTAAGTGTTCGATGTTTTAATATAGACCTGGATATTTCTCTCTAGGCTGATGAAACCCTAAAGTTTGGCTTGTTCTGGAGTAGGATTTCTCGGCTGGAGCTGTTTCAAAGGTCACCGTGGATCCGATGATTGGCACGTCCTCTGAGGCATTGCAGGCATCCACTTCAGATGGCAAGTGGGAACTAAGACTTATTATTATTACAGAAGGGACTGGGGGTGTTCCATGAATTCTGGTGAGGAAGAAGATTCCGATGACTATTATTGAGTGTAGGCCGACATCAGATCCTTCCATGTTTCATGTTTCATAAGGCAGATATCCATGTAAAAAAGAAGCAAAAAACTAAGCATGTTTCTTCACCTAGGCACCCTCAAAGTGAGTAACAGAACTTTACCCTGGGCTTATTTAATGCCATTATGGATTATAAGAGCTACAATCCAAACTTTTGTCAGTAAAAGCTGAAAACAATTAAACGTATCTTCCATGTAAAGAAAGGGAAAAATGTCTTGCATATAGGTGACATTCTTGATGCCTATAGAAATCACTTTATGGAGGATTTCCTAAAAGAAAATGTACATATCGATCAATTAAAGCTAGATGAAAAATGTTCTAATATAAAAATAAATACCAGAAAAATTAAAACTAGATCTGGAAGCACCCATATCCTACAAAGAAATTATAGATACAATAAAAGTGGGTAAAATAATAAAGCTCCAGGTATAGATGGCATAATTATGGGAATATATAAATTTTTCAATACACGAAACACTTTAGGAAATCAGGCTCTGCACAGTTCACGTAACAGCAAAATTTCCGTTTATTAATCCACAGGAACACACGCTTTTTCCTTTAAAGATACTATCCTTCTTCCATAAAACTCTATTAGAAATTCAGTCACAAGCCTTAATACCACCCTCTTGGAGATATTCCTTAATTACACCAATCCTAATGGAAAACAAATCCCCAAAACCTCTGTAGCTTATATAGACCTATATCATTATTAAATAATGGCTATAAGATATTTATGACAATATTAACTAACAGAATAAAAATAGCACTATCCAAAACAATAAATAATGATTGAACTGGATTTATGTATCATAGATACACACCTGACAATATTAAAAGGATAATTTCTCTTATAGGTTGTTAATAAAGAAAATAAAAACACTCATAATTGCCTTAGATATAGAGAAAGCCTTTGATTCCCTAAATTGAGACTACTTATTCAAAATTCTGGTGTTATTTGAATTTCCTCCTTCTTTTGTTCATCTACTAAAGAATATATATATATATATATATATATATATATATATATATATATATATATACATACACAAATAATTTAGCATATGTTAAGCTAAGTACTTTCACGTCTGAATCTGTACATATAAAAAAGGGTACTAAACAAGGATTTCCCTCGTCACCAATTTTATTTGCTTTGGCTGTTGAAATATTGGCATATTCAATACGTAACAATACAAAAATCAAAGGAGTAGATGTTTATAAACAATACAGTTCTAAAGTAATGTTCTTTTCTGATGACATATTACCATTATCCAATACAAAAGAGACATTAGAAGAATTAGATATTTTAATTGACACATTTTACAGGACTTCAGGACTCCATTTCAATAAATCAAAATCAAAATGTTTATTTTTAGATAAATTAGAATTGCAGACAAAGGGGAATCATAGTATAGGGAAATGGGAATCTACTTTAAAATATCTAGGAATTGAATTATGCAAGAATAATAATGAATTAGTCTCAAAAAAACTACAATAATATCATCAATGCAATTAAAATCTCTGTGGAAAAGTGGAACAAAATAATATTAACATTTGAAGATAGACTACAGTTAATAAAAATGGTTTTACTACTCAATATTCTATATACAGCTTTGTCAATACAACTGTTACCAGAAAAGAATATACTCAAAGAAATAAACTCATGCCTAATAAAAAATAGTTTCCCAGAAACAGAATAACTTTAATACATCATATCAGACCATTGAAATGGGGAGGATTAAACTTTCCTGATATAGAAACATGTATAAAAGCATCAATATCTAAAACAATCTCAGATTGGATAAGTCCAAATTATTCTGCAAATTGGAAAGCATTACTAACTGTAATATCAATAAATGAATTTGATTTACAAAAAAAAATTCAATAACAGATAAAAACAATTTGCCATGGCACATATGTATTAGTATGCAATATAACATAACTAAGCCCACTAAAACTCATATGATTAATTATTACATTGACTCATTTAGGGAAATTCTTAATGCAAACATAAATTTAAAAATCTGGCTTGATCTTTTAACACCATTCATAGTTACAAAGAGCTATCCACATAAAATATACAAAGAAATAATTAATTCCTGGGAACAGAAGGGAATTGTTTGTTGGTTTCAATTGATCAAAGAACTAAACGTTCTGGATATGCAAACAATAGAAACAACATACGACATTCCACAACAAGATTGGCTATCTATGCTAAGCATTCTGAAGTATTTGCAAGATTTATGCAGAATAATTAGTAATTCTCTATTTAAAGAAATACCTAAACTTACAAAATACCTATATGAAGTAATTTATAATGATTATGACAAGGGAAATAGTATTTCAAAATATTACAATATATTGATAAATTATAAAACAACATCCAAATCCTCCTATTGGTATTATATAACAAAAGGACACTCATTACAGCTAACTGAAGAAATTTAATCAAATATTTTATTATCAATAAAACATACATCCTTTACACAATACTGGAAAGTTTTTAATTAGAAATGCTTGCACAGAGCACTCTTAACTCCAGATAGAATTATTAAAATTAATTTTTCTACAAAGGGAATATGCTGGAGGTGTGAGCAAATACACAATGCAGATAGGAATCACATTTGTTTCGACTGTGTTAAAATCAAGCCATTTTGGAATGGTATTAAAAACTTTTTACAAGCTTTATGTAATTAATCATTTTTATCTAAAGATCTAGCAGTAATAAATGTGTATGAAGGTCCTCATTTAAATGAGTCAAATATGCATCTAGTATGGACAATACTTGCAATCTCAATGAAGTGTATAACAAGAAGATGGAATACAAACACAATACTGACTTACTTCTACAGCCTACTGAAGACCACAGCATTATTGGAAATTAAAAATAAAGAATTAAAGATTCATCCTAAGCCATTTATTAACAATCCATGGAAAAAAAGGTCTTATCATTGATTGGCACTTTACAATAACTGAACAGATACACTTTGATAACTGGATTGTTATACATATAAAGTAATTGTATATATTGAGCTCTGTTATAGTGTCAGGCTGATGTAAATAGTGTACATAGTTATTAAGATGTTATATACAAATAATATGGAATTTATTCAACTGTATTTGAAAAACAAAATTTTGAGGAAAAAAAAAAGAATTAAAATGTTTGCTTCAGAAAAATAAGAACTCATCATAATTTGTTCACTCTTTTTGAAATTTGCCCTTTTCCCTAAAATTGTAATTTCTTGTTGTGTTTATACATAAATAAGGGCATGGGTTCTAAGGGGAGTATCAGCCACCCTACAAACATACATTTTTTATGGGGGACCACTTTTGAGAATTTGTGTTCTAACTAGAGCAAATTACAATGAGAGGTCAAAAATTCCTTATTTCTAAAATATTGCAATTTTAAATCTTATAGAAAATAAAACAGCTGTAAGAACTGCAGACTGATTCCCTTTTTCAATATGCCTTTATCAACTTGCCTTATGTCTTATTTCACTGTCTTGTTCTAAAAAAGTAAGACAATCTGAATATTGAATAAAGTTCAGAGTGGCCATTAAAAGTGAAAAGAACGAAACATTTACAAAACAATGTGATATATATATATATATATATATATATATATATATATATATATGGCTTTACTTAACTTGGTCAAAACAGCAAAATGTTGATGGCAAAAATGTAAAGCACAAAAGGTCAAAAATGCAAATATTGACAGTCGGCTCTGCATGCATGAGGAAAATCCACGCTGCATGCAAACAGGCAAACAAAAAAAAAATAATAGCATTGTTTTCACGGGGGGAGGGGGCAAACCCTACCTGCTCCCTGACATTTCCTGCTAATTATATTTATTGCAAACAAAATTATAAACTGGCAAAGGTAGAGAATGTGAATAAGTTAAAGTTATTAACCAAACTAAGTGCTGTCAGCCTTGACAATTCATTAGGATCATCAGAGTTAACACTTTTCATAAACCTACTTTATAACCCAGTTGCCAATCAGTGACCACTGATCATAAATAACTACAAACAGTCTTGCTTTGACAGTAAAACACTACAGCATCTAAAAAATTATTCACCCATGCTGGTTTTTTATTTTGCTTACAGTTGTGTGTGTGTATTTTTTGGTTTATATTTATTTATTTCCTTTTGTTTACTGGGATTGGTCCGACTGGACACTCATGCTCATTTTCATCAGAGGGGCCAGGGAGAAAAGCTATATTAAAGTTATACAAATTGCAGAAATATACAGAGAAAAATAATTTCAGTTTCTTATCTGCATAAATGGGGTCTTAGAATCATGCAATGGGTAATGCAATAAAGACAGAGGTTAATACAATTTGATTTCTGTAAAAGTGTTATACAATAATAAACAGGATGCATTTGCACATACAGAAATATACAAATTTCATTTACCTAGGAGTGAGGGGAAAGCAGTATATATTTGCTACAGCTTCTATTGTGTGGGTGTTTGTTCAGGTAATATTAAAGAATATCCTGGTTGTCGAAAGCTATATGGGCATGAAAAGCAGTAATTCTTTTAGGTATTTAAGATTAGCTAATGAGGCTTTAGCTATGTTTCTATGGAAGTGAAGGAGTCTTGAGTCATTTACTGAAGTAGTGGTAGGGTTGAGGCTGAGTAGATCAGATTATTGTATTAATCTGGCTTTGTGGAGATTGTTTCTGAAAATATTGAAAAGTACTGGGCCTAAAATTGACCCTTGTGGTACATGATAGAAACAAGTAGGAAGGGGGCTTGGTCCTGATTTTTTTTTTACAGCCTGTTGTCTGTTTGCGAGATAACTACAGATCACACTTAAATTAGTGAAATGTTTCTATGGACGTTATATTCAGATGTCCTTCAAGAATGCAACTGCAGTCATAACATATGGGTTGTCCTGCCTCAGGCGGCCCTCGGTCGGCCGGATTCCAAAGTCTGGGTCTGACGTCGGCTGATGTCGCATTTCTCTCCGATGTCAGAGTGGCTGGAGTATATAAGCATCAGCCGACACCATCTTCTTCAGTCTTTCTTGCCGCGCGATGCCCGAAGCAGAAGCAGTTCGCAAGTGCCAGTCGGTCAGCTCCTGTATTCTTCGAAACCGAAGACATCAAAAAAGCTAAGTACCCCGTTGGGGACCTTTTCTTGCCTCAGCCGATGTCAGAATTAACTGAAAAAGTAAATAATTGTTTGTCTTGTGGTAAACAAATACCTCATAAGGATTTCCATTCTTACTGCCTCCCTTGCCTTGGCCCAGACCACGACGTCTTGGCCTGTGCCGCCTGTACTCGCTTCAATAAGCGCACTCTCAGGTGCCGGGCGGAGTTCGCTGAAGACTTTTTTGGCGAAAAGTTTGCTTACATTATGCCGTCGGAACAACCGGCTACACATATTTCTAAAAAACGGAAAGACCGGGACCAACCTCCTCGGCCCGCGACTTCCTCCGACTCCACGCCAAAACTTACCGCGAGTGCCCCGGTTCCCTCTGAGGCGGTTATTCTACCGCTTGGAACCGAAGACACTGCACTACCGATACCTCCGACACCGGAGGCCACACCGACGCCAATTATTGATTTTCCTCCATATACTGTAACCGAGGAAATGCCCGAGACCATTGCTGTGGATAAGGTTACACCTGCACGTGGGGCTGCCAGGCCTCCCATGTCTATGTCTATCAAGACCTACACACATGCCAAGGCAACAAGTCAGGCCAAGCATCACTCTGCTAAAACCTTGCCTCAGCCTAACCCTGAAGCCCAAATCATGTCCTTGGCCGCAGATCTAATTTCTATGATCAGAGGCTCCCAGGCCCATCCTGAGAGAGGATCCCAGCCTCCTCCTGATAAGAGGCCCAGGGTTGAACCACCTGACCCCCTTTCTTCAGATGAAGATTCTGGGGACTCTGTGCTTTCTGAATCCCAGGAACCTCCTTTTCAGACTTTCGAGGATTCGGATGCAGAGGACTCAATTCCTTCGGCCTCTCCTCCTGAGGATATTTCTTTTGGGGAAGTTCTGCATTCCATGAGGGAGCATTTCCAGTGGCAAGGTCAGGAATTTTCTGATTCCAGGAAGCGCCTTCGAACTTATCTTAAAAAGCCACAACACAGACCCTTAGCTATTCGACCCTTAGCTATTCCTCCTGTGCTTGATGTGTTGGATGACCTTTACTCTGACTCCAGTGCTACCTCTGATTCTCTGCCCCCGGCTCCTGTCAAGCCTGACAGATACTATAGGGTCCATGAAACCCATTCTCATTTCTTTAGGGCCCATGCTGTAGACTTAGAAACTATTTCCCAGGGGCCTAAGGGGGTTTCTGCTACCACTTCCAAAAATCCTTTGCCTTCCGACAGAGAGGCAAGGTCCTTAGAGAGATGGGGGAAGAAGGTTTACACCTCTACTACCTTAACTATGAGAGCTCTCAATTGTCTGTTTCATATGTTCCAATATCAGGATTCCCTGTTGGATGATTTACAGAAAAAATTAGCCTCTCCTGACCCTTTAGATAGGAAGTCTTTGCAGGAGGCTGTCCATAACTCTCAGCAGGTTAGTAATCATTTCCTGCAGTGTGGATATGATGCACTGGAAGCTTCATGTAGGGCAGCTATGACAGGAGCGGTCATTCGTAGACATGCATGGTTAAAAGAGCAACCCTTACCGGATCATGTTAAGGCAAAGCTACTGGATGCTCCCTTGGAAAAGAACAAACTTTTTGGTGATAATGCTAAAGATGTGTTAAAGACCATTGAAGAAAAAGCCAAGTCAGTTCAGACGGTCAAAGATTTTCTCCAGGTTCAGCCCCCCAGGTTCAGCAGGAACTGGCCTTCTAAAAAATGGTCATTCCCAGATACTGAAAAATTTCAAAGGGGCAAGAACAGGCGTGCCCGTGGCAGAGGGCAATCTAGAGGATCCTACAGGGGACGCCAATGGCAACCAACAAACCAAAGAGGTGACACAGGGGTTTCCCCTGTCACTCAGGGACAATCTCAATGACTTGACTCTAACTTCTCCGACCAAGGAGCAAAAACAAGCCCCTTTGGGAGGAAAGTTATCTCTTTTCTCAGAAAATTGGCACAAACTGATAAAAGACAAATGGATATTGGACATTATAGATCATGGTTACAGGTTCTATTTTCATACCTTACCAAGAAAACAAGGCATGCCAAATCTTCCACAAATTCAAAAGGCACAGGCTATCAAGCAAATTACTCTACTGGCTCAGATCAAAGCAATAGAAAAAGTGCCTCAACAAGAACAAGGTCATGGGTTTTACTCAAGACTGTTCCTTGTTCCAAGAAAACAAAATCAATGGAGACCTATACTGGACTTGTCCGCTTTAAACACTTTTCTCATAGTACCAAAGTTCAAAATGCTGACCTTACAGCAGCTCCTGCCCATGCTGGGCAAAGGGTCTTGGCTGATTACTCTGGACCTCAAGGAGGCATACCTGCATGTCCCTATCAGACACAGCTGCAGAAGATACCTCAGATTTCTTGCAGGGCCAGAGCATTATCAATTCTCAGCATTGCCTTTTGGCTTATCTACTGCACCCAGAGTATTCACGAAATGCCTGGCATCAGTAATTGCTCATTGCAGACTCCAGGGGATTCAAATCTACCCCTACCTGGATGATTGCCTCATACAAGCGGTCAACGAACTAACCTTGACAAAAAACTTGAATTATGTCATACACTTGCTACAGGCTTTGGGATACACAGTCAACTTTCAAAAGTCAAGACTTCTACCATCCCAGCAAATAATATTTTTAGGAGCCAAACTAAACACAGCCTCTCAAATGGCCTACTTGACAGAAGACAAGCAAGAGCAGTTAACTCATTACTTCAAAAGTTTAGCAAACCTCTCCCAGATGACTGCAAGGAGATTCCTACAGGCCCTTGGGTTCATGGCATCTTGTATTCTCCTGGTCCCACTAGCAAGACTACACATGAGAAAAATTCAATGGTATCTAAAGAGCTTATGGTCTCAGCACAACAACAACCTAGAAGCAAGGTTCCTTTTGCAGTGGTAGATTTTGCTTCTTGAATAAGAAGTTGTGATATTTTGTGGCCTGAAACCAACAGACACATGTTTAAAAGATCTGTTGAAATGGTTAGCAGGCAGTTAAGATCAGATCATAACTATTTGCATTGTTGCACTCCTAAATTACTCCGCATATGTGAAGTTGCTGTTTGTGTCAAGAACCTTGGAAAGGCATTTTGTGTTTCTAAAACAACATGGCTCCAGCTTTTTGATGTTTAGAAATGTAAGGAGGGAGTTGGATCATAAATTACTTAATCTTATTTAGTATCTTAAAAGACCATGTTGTCTGCATAGAATAGGTCAAGTATACCAGGCAACATAACTGAGAAGACATTAATGGAAATCAAAATTATCAGAGGTCCCAGGACAACCCCCTTTGTAGAGTTGCATATCCATTTAAGTGAGACAGATGTAGTTCTTTACTGAGTGAGCACTTGTAAGAGTTTGGAGTGCTTCACAGAGTTAAATATCTTATTCAAATCAATAAAGGCAGACCTGGTGAGGTTGCTTTATTTGAGTTTTGTAGCATAGGTTCATAGGTGTGTACTAGACTAATGGCCCTAGAGCCTTCACAAGCCTAGCCCATAGGATTACCTTGGCATCGTGCCACCCAACCTTAGTTCTCAGTGCCTCTGTTGAGTAGAGCCACTGGAGTGATCCCCATGGTGAATTTTCTATTTCCCATCCACTCATCAAGATCTCTCTTGAAGAGGGCCAGTGAGGTGCTCTGTTTGACATGTATGGGAAGTCTATTCCATAGCATGGGCAGTTTCTGGGTTATGAACCTGTCCCTCCAGCACATTCTGTTGATTGTAGTAATGAGGTTGAGGTCTCTGGAATGTATGGTGCGGAAGGGATTAGGATTTCTTTAGATGTAGCATTTCTAACAGAACTGGGTCAGACATGGCTTTGTAAGTCAAGCAAAGATCGCCTCTAAGTAGGCGATATGAGACAGAGAATAGTTGAAGTTTTTTGAGTCTGTCCATAAAGGACAAGTGTTTTAAGGCCTAGGATCTGCTTTGTGAGGTACTTTTGCAGCCTCTTCAGTTGTAGGTGTCTAGTGAGGTACATGCCAAATGGGGCGTTGTCAAACGAGTGCAAAGCAAAAACTGGATAAAAAATAAAAGAAAGAAAAGTATCACACTGGACACAAAAAATGTAGGTTAGCGCTTTTGTTTATATAATACATAAACTTCTTCAGACAAAATAGCATGGGAATCAAACATTTAAATGCACAATTAAAGAATGACATCATTTCCTATCCAAGGAAAAAGTCACAATAGAAGCATCCTTATCCACCAAAATAAAAGACATGCCTCAAAAATAAAAAAATCTCCAACTATGAAACAAATTACATAAATCTAAACATCAACATTTACTTAACAAAGCAAATATCTAAGAGTGATAATGAATAAATAAGCAAAAACCAAAATTAATGCTCAAAGAGCAGTGTATAATAGAACATTAAAAAAGGTTTTTATAAAAACACGATGATCATTATCTACATAAAGCCTTCATTTTCAAAACACTCATGATGGAAATAGTGTAATTTAGTCCTGGCAAAACTGAAGCATTCAATTTACGTTGCCATAAAAGTTCTTTTTCCTCAAGTCGTAAGGAAGCCGGATCTCCCCTATTATTTTCGGCAACTTTATCAATAATCAAAAAACAAAATTCATGTGTAGGAAAAGATACAATATGTCTAGCTAAAGCATTTGTAATATTTGCTTTAGTAATAGCATAATGATGTTCATAAATTCGGTTTTTAAAAACCCTGTCGGTTTTGCCAACATAGAATGAAGGGCAGTTTCAACATAATGCCAAATAAACCACCCCTCTTGTGTTACAATTATATTTATCCAATAAGTAATATTTTTTGTCATTTATTATAAATATATTGGTTACCAGTATGAACTTACACCAATGGCAGGATCCACATTTAAACATCCCGCAATGCGGGCAATGACATTTATAATTAGCTGTTTCAAGAATAGCTTTAAGGTTCCTACCTTTTCTAAAGGTTACAAGGGGTTGTTCCCCCACAAGTTTACTCAATGCACTATCCTCTACAAAGAAATACCAATTCTTACAAATAATGGCTTTCAACAAGGGTGCATCTTTAGAAAAAGTGGTAATAAAATTCAAAGTTAACGAAATCCTTACTATCATAATCAAGCTGTTGTACTAAAGGAATCGATAAGCTAGATGAATTAACAATGTTATTAGGGCACTCAACATATTCATTCTCAGGTAGATTTTTATAACTGAGAATTGGTTTAAAATAACCATGTGCTCTTTTAGATAAAACTTCAGAAATGAGTTCCTCTAGCAGGTTAACAGGGTAACCTCGTTTCACAAACATATTTCTTAACAAGTTACACTAATCCAAAAAATCTTCCTCCAATGTTACCACTCTAGCCGCTCTTACTAACTGTCCTTTAACAACACCCCTCTTCTGATGAAAGGGGTGTCAGCTGGAAAAATGGAGGAAAGCATTCGAATAAGTGGGTTTTCGAAATATCTTGGATGTAAATGCATGTAATACAAAATTCTTAGCTAAATTTACATCTAAAAATGAGGTCTCGTCCTCTTGAAACTCCCATGTGAAATTCATGAAGTTAGTAAAACTAGTCACCTTTTCAATAAAAGATTCTGCAGAAGATCTGTCACCCTTCCAAAGAATAAAAATATCGTCCAGGTAACGGGTGTACCAGGCGGCCCTACCTTGGAACATGGGCTACACCTGTTTTAAATAAAATTCGGACTCAAAAATAAAATAATTATTAGCTAATACTAATTCCAATAAATATATGATCAAATCAATTTCATCTCCATCCATCTTCTGATCTAATAGAAAATCCCTGACCCATACATCGAGGGTAAGAAAGTTTAAATCACCATCAAAAGAAAAACCACTTAAAGAATCCTAAAAAGCCCAGGAATCCTTGCAAATTTGTTTCTGATTTTTTAGTAAATCTTTTAGTTTACAATCAACGAATCTAGCACAACCATAAGTGATGGACTGCCTACTATCAATAATGGGGCAAAAAGGGGGTTTGTTCAAGTTCTTATGCACTTTGGGCAGCCCAAATAGTGTAGGAATAATTGGATGTGTCATATTAAGAAAATTAAATAAATCAATGTCTATACGGCCTTCAATAAATAGGTCATTAATAAAACCCTTTACTTTACGATAGGCCCCATTGATTTCTTTGAGGGAAACCCTCAAATAGGCTGCACTATTCAATAAAGCTAACATATCAGTAATATAATCAGCTTTGTTCATAAAGACCAATGCACCCACTTTATCTGGTTTACAGATTCGGATGTTAGCAAACTTTAAACCATTTAAAGCATCTTTCTCACTGATAGTAAGATTCTCATCCATAGAATTAGATGGATGCCGTGTATTTAACAAACTTCTAAAGTCATTCTCACATATTCTTTCAAATAGTGAAATAGAGGGATGTAAGGGTGGATTAAAAATACTAGCCACTTTAAAATCCCTCATAAGGCTGGAAGTATTGCCAAGCTTCACATTCAAGTTCAATTTTCTAGTAAAGAACTTTAAATCAATCAAAGATCTAGCAATATCACTCTTAAAGGCAGGAACAAAAGAAAGTCCTTTTGCAAGGATATCAACAAGCAGTGGGTCAGGTTCAAAAGAAGAATAATTAAAGATTTTAAAATCCTTAGTGGTATTTGTTATAATAGTCACACAATCTGCTACGTTAGCAGTTCCAATGAAAGGGTCGGAACCAACAACCAGAGGGGTTATCTCTTTTTCCTGTTCTGAAATTCCTTTTTCTTTTGATTCTGAAAACGAGGGGCACGTTGTTGCCCTACGTTGTTCACATTCCTCTGGTTCTGAAAACCCTGCTGTTGATTTGAATTAGAGCTAGAATTACTGTTGCCATTCCTATTAGCAAGCCTTTCACTTCTTCTGACCGGAGAAACAACATTTCTATTAATAGTGGCAACACCATTATGATCAACACAGTTATTGTCCGGTTCAGGATGAAAATCATCCCCAGAGGCATCAATAATCACACTCAAGTTGTTATTCTCATTAACCACAGGGTTAGAAGGAGGTAAGGGATAAGCCAGCCCCTTGTCATACGCTAGTGAATCCCTATTCAATTTCTTTATTTTATTCTCTCTAATTTTATTTAATACACTATCAATGCTAGAGAAAATGCGTAGAAAATCAAATTTATATCTTTGAAAGTCTCTATCAGAATCCAAAAGTCACAAAAGACTGAACACTGCTGGAGTCAAACACCTTCTGTTTATTTAAAACACCAAACACATAAAAGATGAGAGCTTTCGGGCCTCTGCCCTTCATCAGATAAAGCTTCTCACATAGTCCAAACAATTTAAAATACATGTTAACCAATGAAATTCAGTTAAAAATCAATGAAAAACCCGCCTATTTTTAAGGGCGGGTTTCATGGGAATGACTTCATTGAGCCCAGGACTCCTATGTGCCATAAGTTCAACAATCCATTTTGATTCAGCTAATTCAGTCAGCTGTTTAATGTCACCCCCTCTTTTACTCAATCTCACATTCACTATCACTCTGAATTTAAAACCATGTAAAGGATGGGCTTCCAGGTGTCTAAATAGTGCATTGTGCGTATCCCCATTCCTAATAGAAGAGAGGTGCTGTAGGATCCTGACCTTAAACATACAGTTAGTCTTGCCTACATAAAAACTGGTGCAGGAATGACACTCTGCCAAATAAACCACATTAGTGGTTCTGCAGGTGGCTCTCCCTTTCAGATTGAATGTCCTTCCTGTGACCGGATGTATAAAGACACTACTTTTGTCTATATGGTTGCAGGCTTTGCAGGACCCACAAGGGAAAGTACCCTGTTTGTTTGTGGGTAAACCAGCATTATTGGTCGATCTGGTATCATTGCACAACAGTTCCTTCAAATTTCTATTCCTTTTATAACTAAAACTAGGTTTATCACCAATGATGTTTTTCAAACTCATATCACTAGTCAAGATGTTCCAATTCCCTTGAATGAGTTTACATATATCACTAACATTGCTGCCATAAGTCAACATTAGCCTAAAATCATTATTAACCATTCTTTTGTATCCACCATCTGTGTGGGTCAATGTGTTCCCTAGCCATGGTTTATACCTATCCTTCCTGTGCCTTTTGCTAACATCCACCTTTTTATTAACCACCTGTCTATTGTAACCCCTGGTGTAAAAACATTCCTTTAGAGTGTCAACCTCTTGTTCAAACATGTCATCTTCCTTGCTTATTCTGGAAATCCTGGCTACTTGCCCCTGCACTATGTTGGAAAAAATGTGTCGTGGATGCATGCTGTCATAGGAAAGCAGAGTGTTTTTCCAACATTCTTTTCTGTATAAACCAGATGAAAAGCCTTCCTGAGTCAAGCATACCCTGACATCCAGAAAATCAACCTGTGTACATGAACTGTGAACAGTAAATTTCAGAAAAGAGGTGGTGGTATGTAGGTATGATACAAAATCCGCTAAGGAACTGTCATTGCCTCTCCAAAGAATAAATATATCATCTACAAAACGCATATACAGTATGATATAGTCTTTCCACATCAAGTTGTTCAACACCTTGTTTCTTTCCCAATAAGATAGAACAAAGTTTGCATATGTGTTGGCACAGGGGGTGCCCATGGCTACCCCCTGTGCTTGCCTATACACTTGTTCCAATCCAAAAAAGATATTGTTCTCCAACACCAGACTAAGCAAACCCACTATGGCTTCTATCTTCCGTGTAGTAGCACCCAGTTCAAGCAACAACTCTGAAACGGCATTTATGCCATATCCATTTCCTATAACAGTAAACAAACTCTGTATGTACATGGTTACCATAAGTAACCTATCATCAAAAGCACCTGTATAAGCCCCTAAAGACTTCAAAAAATGACCTGTGTCTTTTAAAACATTATCCAATTTACTTAAATAGGGTCTCAACTCGCTCTCCAACCAAATGGAGATGTTTTCCATCACCCACCCCCTTCCTGACACTATAGGTCTGAGGGGTGGGTCAGTCTCTGACTTGTGTATTTTTGGAAGAGCTTTAAATACAGGTGTCACTGGTTTATCTATCCATAGAAATTTAAATAGATCTTCACCTATCAGATTACTATGCAGAAACTGATGTAAACCGTTGTGTACCCTATCTATCACTCCTTTCACACCCAAAGGGTTTATCGGAATATATGTGTTGTCATCCTGTAGTAACTCTCGCAACCTACGGTCATACCAAGGGGTGTCTATGACTACTACAGCACCCCCCTTGTCTGCCATTCTAATGGTTAGGTCTGCATTGTTACCAAGATTATATAATGCTTTCCTTTGTGTAGATGTTAGATTATAAAACTTACTATGTGTCTCCATCTGAAAATATCGTATCAGATCTTGTTCGCATGCATTAATAAATAAATTCATAGCTGGTGAAAAAGGGGGGACAAAACTGCTTGGCTGTCTTAACGCATGAACACTCACTTCATTCACTCCAAAAATCTGTTTCAATGCTAAATTATGACAAAAGACCATTAGGTCCATTATAACTTCATTATATACACAAGACTTACTGGGCACAAATGTCAGTCCTTTATTTCAAACAAACTGTTCATCCTCAGATAAAATGTAAGATGAAAGATTAAAAATAATACCAATATTGTGCGTATCAGTCAATGTTGCAACCTCCTCCTCTTGTTGTATGACCTGTCCTCGCTTCTCGATCGATTCCAGCCTCCTTTTTTCTTGACCGGAGCTGGCAACTTGTCCAAAAAATTTTGATACCCCTGTGTGTGTTTCGGTCTGGCTCCAGTCCCATTATCTCCCGTAACGCAGACTGACCCCATAGGTACAGCCTCAGTGTCTACAGAAGCTGTGATGGTGGTAGTAGGTGTATCCACATCCCCCTCTGTAACAGCTCTCTTGGCAGGTATGGATACAGCAGACCGGCCAGCAGATGTATGTGTTGTACAATCCAGACCATCTGCTAACCCCTTATTGCTGGATGTAGTGACAGTTCCATCCGTGGAAGCAACTGCAGATGGTTCAACGGACCCAGCAAGTATGCTGAGCTGACGAGTAAGCAATCCTCCATTCACTGAGAGAGAGCGTTCTCTCCCCTGCTCAATGATAGTATGGGCAGATTCAGTTAGGACCGGGGGATCCGGAACAGCCATCCCCGTGCCCACCAAGGTGCTGTGCATATTGCCTGCGGCCGTACCCGTTACGGCATGACCTGTGACAATGGCGGCTCCTGAAGATGACGTCATTGAGCATGCGCTCCATTCTGCATCATCCTGAACTGACGAGTCCACTCCCCTTCTTCCTTCCTGAATCAACCTGCGATTACTTCCTTCCTGGGTGGATGAGCGGTAGCTCGGTCTCGACCAGACGAAGATGTTCCCTTGTTGGAAGTCAGAATGATCTCTTCTCAATTTACTGAGTTTCTGACTTCGGAGCTTCTCCTCCTCATTAAGCAGAGAGTCTAGAAGTTGTTTAAAACGTTGTGTATTTCTGACCTCCGTAAACTCATTCTCCAGTCTATATCTCAGTTGTTCCACTTCTTTCTTAAGAATAACAATTTCTGGAGCAAAAAGCTCATTAATCAATTCCATATATTTATAACTAGTTGTAATGTTTAATAGTTGCCATCTGGCTAGCAACTCGGGATAGAGCTCACCTTGTGTGGGCATGCACAAAATTCTCATGCCCCGAGGCACTATCCCGTATACTAAGCAGGCTTCCAAATGAAAGGTCTGCCATTGCAGGCGTTGTAGCCTGCTCAATTTGTAACTGAAATCTCTCAATAAGCTGTCAAAGTTTTTATCAGTAGCCACTGGTACACTGCTACCAACATGCAAGTCTTTCTTTACATCAAAACCCAAACCAAGAAACGGGTTTTCACGATTTAGGAGGCTGGTCAAGTCTCCTGCTCCACTTGAAAATACTGTCGATACCATTATACAGGAAGAACTTCCCTTCTATAAAGATTCAGTATCCCCAAAGCATGTGAGGCACATAAAACACAAAAAATCTCTGGAAAAGTATGTTCAGTGCCTCACCAAAGTTCAGTCAGATGAAGTGAAATCGAAAATCCAAAAGTCTGAACACTGCTGGAGTCAAACACCTTCTGTTTATTTAAAACACCAAACACATAAAAGATGAGCGCTTTCGGGCCTCTGCCCTTCATCAGATAAAGCTTCTCACATAGTCCAAACAATTTAAAATACATGTTAACCAATGAAATTCAGTTAAAAATCAATGAAAAACCCGCCTATTTTTAAGGGCGGGTTTCATGGGAATGACTTCATTGAGCCCAGGACTCCTATAAAGTTCAACAATCCATTTTGATTCAGCTAATTCAGTCAGCTGTTTAATGTCACCCCCTCTTTTACTCAATCTCACATTCACTATCACTCTGAATTTAAAACCATGTAAAGGATGGGCTTCCAGGTGTCTAAATAGTGCATTGTGCGTATCCCCATTCCTAATAAAAGAGAGGTGCTGTAGGATCCTGACCTTAAACATACAGTTAGTCTTGCCTACATAAAAACTGGTGCAGGAATGACACTCTGCCAAATAAACCACATTAGTGGTTCTGCAGGTGGCTCTCCCTTTCAGATTGAATGTCCTTCCTGTGACCGGATGTATAAAGACACTACTTTTGTCTATATGGTTGCAGGCTTTGCAGGACCCACAAGGGAAAGTACCCTGTTTGTTTGTGGGTAAACCAGCATTATTGGTCGATCTGGTATCATTGCACAACAGTTCCTTCAAATTTCTATTCCTTTTATAACTAAAACTAGGTTTATCACCAATGATGTTTTTCAAACTCATATCACTAGTCAAGATGTTCCAATTCCCTTGAATGAGTTTACATATATCACCAACATTGCTGCCATAAGTCAACATTAGCCTAAAATCATTATTAACCATTCTTTTGTATCCACCATCTGTGTGGGTCAATGTGTTCCCCTAGCCATGGTTTATACCTATCCTTCCTGTACCTTTTGCTAATATCCACCTTTTTATTAACCACCTGTCTATTGTAACCCCTGGTGTAAAAACATTCCTTCAGAGTGTCAACCTCTTGTTCAAACATGTCATCTTCCTTGCTTATTCTGGAAATCCTGGCTACTTGGCCCTGCACTATGTTGGAAAAAATGTGTCGTGGATGCATGCTGTCATAGGAAAGCAGAGTGTTTTTCCAACATTCTTTTCTGTATAAACCAGATGAAAAGCCTTCCTGAGTCAAGCATACCCTGACATCCAGAAAATCAACCTGTGTACATGAACTGTGAACAGTAAATTTCAGAAAAGAGGTGGTGGTATGTAGGTATGATACAAAATCCGCTAAGGAACTGTCATTGCCTCTCCAAAGAATAAATATATCATCTACAAAACGCATATACAGTATGATATAGTCTTTCCACATCAAGTTGTTCAACACCTTGTTTCTTTCCCAATAAGATAGAACAAGGTTTGCATATGTGTTGGCACAGGGGGTGCCCATGGCTACCCCCTGTGCCTATACACTTGTTCCAATCCAAAAAAGATATTGTTCTCCAACACCAGACTAAGCAAACCCACTATGGCTTCTATCTTCCGTGTAGTAGCACCCAGTTCAAGCAACAACTCTGAAACAGCATTTATGCCATATCCATTTCCTATAACAGTAAACAAACTCTGTATGTCCATGGTTACCATAAGTAACCTATCATCAAAAGCACCTGTATAAGCCCCTAAAGACTACAAAAAATGACCTGTGTCTTTTAAAACATTATCCAATTTACTTAAATAGGGTCTCAACTCGCTCTCCAACCAAATGGAGATGTTTTCCGTCACCCACCCCCTTCCTGACACTATAGGTCTGAGGGGTGGGTCAGTCTCTGACTTGTGTATTTTTGGAAGAGCTTTAAATACAGGTGTCACTGGTTTATCTATCCATAGAAATTTAAATAGATCTTCACCTATCAGATTACTATGCAGAAACTGATGTAAACCGTTGTGTGCCCTATCTATCACTCCTTTCACACCCAATCTTGGTAACAATGCAGACCTAACCATTAGAATGGCAGACAAGGCAGACAAGGGGGGTGCTGTAGTAGTCCTAGACACCCCTTGGTATGACCGTAAGTTGCGAGAGTTACTACAGGATGACAACACATATATTCCGATAAACCCTTTGGGTGTGAAAGGAGTGATAGATAGGGTACACAACGGTTTACATCAGTTTCTGCATAGTAATCTGATAGGTGAAGATCTATTTAAATTTCTATGGATAGATAAACCAATGACACCTGTATTTAAAGCTCTTCCAAAAATACACAAGTCAGAGACTGACCCACCCCTCAGACCTATAGTGTCAGGAAGGGGGTGACGGAAAACATCTCCATTTGGTTGGAGAGCGAGTTGAGAACCAATTAAAGTAAATTGGATAATGTTTAAAAAGACACAGGACATTTATTGAAGAGTTTAGGGGCATATACAGGTGCATTTGAAGATAGGATACTTATGGTAACCATGGACATACAGAGTTTGTTTACTGTTATAGGAAATGGATATGACATAAATGCCGTTCAGAGTTGTTGCTTGAACTGGGTGCTACTACATGGAAGATAGAAGCCATAGTGGGTTTGCTTAGTCTGGTGTTGGTGAACAATATCTTTTTTGGATTGGAACAAGTGTAGCAGCACAGGGTAGCCATGGGCACCCCTGTAACACATATGCAAACCTTGTTCTATCTTATTGGGAAAGAAACAAGGTGTTGAACAACTTGATGTGGAAAGACTATATCATACTGTATATGCGTTTTGTAGATGATATATTTATTCTTTAGAGAGGCAATGACAGTTCCTTAGCGGATTTTGTATCATACCTACATACCACCACCTCTTTTCTGAAATTTACTGTTCACAGTTCATGTACACAGGTTGATTTTCTGGATGTCAGGGTATGCTTGACTCAGGAAGGCTTTTCATCTGGTTTATACAGAAAAGAATGTTGGAAAAACACTCTGCTTTCCTATGACAGCATGCATCCACGACACATTTTTTCCAACATAGTGCAGGGCCAAGTAGCCAGGATTTCCAGAATAAGCAAGGAAGATGACATGTTTGAACAAGAGGTTGACACTCTGAAGGAATGTTTTTACACCAGGGGTTACAATAGACAGGTGGTTAATAAAAAGGTGGATATTAGCAAAAGGTACAGGAAGGATAGGTATAAACCATGGCTAGGGAACACATTGACCCACACAGATGGTGGATACAAAAGAATGGTTAATAATGATTTTAGGCTAATGTTGACTTATGGCAGCAATGTTGGTGATATATGTAAACTCATTCAAGGAATTGGAACATCTTGACTAGTGATATGAGTTTGAAAACATCATTGGTGATAAACCTAGTTTTAGTTATAAAAGGAATAGAAATTTGAAGGAACTGTTGTGCAATGATACCAGATCGACCAATAATGCTGGTTTACCCACAAACAAACAGGGTACTTTCCTTGTGGGTCCTGCAAAGCCTGCAACCATATAGACAAAAGTAGTGTCTTTATACATCCGGTCACAGGAAGGACATTCAATCTGAAAGGGAGAGCCACCTGCAGAACCACTAATGTGGTTTATTTGGCAGAGTGTCATTCCTGCACCAGTTTTTATGTAGGCAAGACTAACTGTATGTTTAAGGTCAGGATCCTACAGCACCACTCTTCTATTAGGAATGGGGATACGCACAATGCACTATTTAGACACCTGGAAGCCCATCCTTTACATGGTTTTAAATTCAGAGTGATAGTGAATGTGAGATTGAGTATAAGAGGGAGGAGGTGACATTAAACAGCTGACTGAATTAGCTGAATCAAAATGGATTGTTGAACTTATGGCACATAGGAGTCCTGGGCTCAGAAGTCATTCCCATGAAACCCGCCTAAAAATAGGCGGGTTTTCATTGATTTTAACTGAATTTCATTGGTTAACATGTATTTTAAATTGTTTGGACTATGTGAGAACCTTTAGCTGGTGAAGCGCAGAGGCCGGAAACCGCTCATCTTTTATGTGTTTGGTGTTTTAAATAAACAGAAGGTGTTTGACTCCAGCAGTGTTCAGTCTTTTGTGACTTTTGGATTTTCGATTTCACTTCATCTGACTGAACTTTGGTGAGGCACTGAACATTGTTTGTGACTTTTCCAAAGTCTCTATCAGACCTGATTGCATTGTCCAAAACTGTCAATTCATTTTGTAGGCAGTCTATCTGCTTAGAATAGTTCTTAATCAAGCATTCAATGAATTCAAGACCCTGCTGGTCAAAAAGGTTCAAAAGTTCTTTGTGAAAAGTAGAATTCAAAATCATACCAGTGGGGAAAAGCCACTGCCGAAGTCCTTTCGGAACTTGCTTCCTTTTCGTACATTCAGTCAGGTACTGGATTTCAATTTGGAGCTTTTTTAGTTTAAATAACTTAATATCAAAAATCTTTAAATTATTAATTAAGGTATTCTCATTATCACAAGAATGCCCTGCTTGTGTTTCTAATGTAGTCTTGTTTAAAAAACATGCTGGTTCTTTAAGCCAATCATTCAAACAAGGCAAAGCTGAAAAAGTACTTACAGAGTTGTCGCGTTCATTATTCAACGTCAAATTAACGTTCGCAACATTATCACATGAAATCCGATTGCCAGAACAAGGCAATGAAATAAAGTTGGAGGTGTTTGAAGTTAAAAATCCCTGATCCTACGATCCTAGGGCAACCCTTGAAGTACCAGCAACCGGCTGTGATGGTAAATTCCTTGGAGAGCCGTTACTAGCACTTCCGGGTTCATGAGGCAAAACTCCTGCAACTTGACTTTTTCTAAAGATGCACCCTTGTTGAAAGCCATTATTTGTAAGAATTGGTATTTCTTAGTAGAGGATAGTGCATTGAGTAAACTTGTGGGGGAACAACCCCTTGTAACCTTTAGAAAAGGTAGGAACCTTAAAGCTATTCTTGAAACAGATAATTATAAATGTCATCGCCCGCATTGCGGGATGTTTAAATGTGGATCCTGCCATTGGTGTAAGTTCATACTGGTAACCAATATGTTTATGATAAATGACAAAAAATATTACTTATTGGATAAATATAATTGTAACACAAGAGGGGTGGTTTATTTGGCATTATGTCGAAACTGCCCTTCATTCTATGTTGGCAAAACCGACAGGGTTTTTAAAAACCGAATTTATGAACATCATTATGCTATTACTAAAGCAAATATTACAAATGCTTTAGCTAGACATATTGCATCTTTTCCTACACATGAATTTTGTTTTTTGATTATTGATAAAGTTGCCGAAAATAATAGGGGAGGTCCGGCTTCCTTACGACTTGAGGAAAAAGAACTTTTATGGCAACTTAAATTGAATGCTTCAGTTTTGCCAGGACTAAATGACACTATTTCCATCATGAGTGTTTTGAAAATGAAGGCTGTATGTAGATAATGATCATCGTGTTTTTATAAAAAACTTTTTTAATGTTCTATTATACACTGCTCTTTGAGCATTAATTTTGTTTTTTGCTTATTTTGTATTTATTCATTATCACTCTTAGATATTTGCTTTGTTAAGTAAATGTTGATGTTTAGATTTATGTAATTTATTTCGTAGTTGGAGATTTTTTTATTTTTGAGGCATGTCTTTTATTTTGGTGGATAAGGATGCTTTTATTGTGACTTTTTCCTTGGATAGGAAATGATGTCATTCTTTAATTGTGTATTTAAATGTTTAATTCCCATGCAATTTTGTCTGAAGAAGTTTATGTATTATATAAACGAAAGCGCTAACCTACATTTTTTATGTCCAGTGTGATACTTTTCTTTCTTTTATTTTTTAAATGGGGCATTGTACTCTATGATGGACTTAATGAGGGAAGAGTAGAGGGAGACAATGACCTCTTTCTTCCTGGGTGCAAAACACTTCTTAATGAGATGCGCAACGTAGAAGGACTTTCTGATCACAGTAGCAATGTGGTGGTCAAAAGAGAGGTTGCTGTCAACCTGTGTTCCCAGATCTCTTATAACATCTTCTGTGTTCAGTGGACTACCATCGGTGTGGTAATTCATGGGAACTGGGTTTTTCCCAAAGGGGATGACGACACATTTTTTGGCATTGACCTTAAGGCTATGTTTCTGACACCAGTTGTTGGACTCAGTAAGGCATTTCTGTAGGATGTCAACATCATTTGGGGAGTTAATAATGGCTCCTAACTTACAATCATCTGTGAACTTTCCCTTCATGTTGGCCTGGACTTCTGAGAAGTAGATACCAAACAGGAGAGGACCCAGGACTGATCCCTGTGGGACTCTACTCATGACTGGTTGGCAGTCTGACTTGGAGTCAGCTACTTTCACACTGTGGGTTCCATCTGTGAGCCAGTTTGCAACCCACCAAGTGATATAGGGGTTGATGCCTAGCTTAGTGAGTTTTTCTATGATTCCTGAGTGGGGAATGGTATCAAAGGCCTTGGCCAGATCAAGGTAGGCTGTACCAACCACCTTACCTTCATCCACAGCTCTGGTAACTGACTCAAATAAGTCAACCAAGTTGAGCAGGCATGATCTAACCTTCATAAAACCAAACTGTGTGGTATCCAGAGTTTGGAGATTCCCTATATCCTTGTTTATTAGCTCCATGATGATGCATTCCATAGCTTTGCATATCAGACTTGTCAGGCTAATAGGGTGATAGTTCCCGGGGTCTGTAGTCACTCCTCCTTTGTGGAGAGAGATGACTATAGCAGTACACCATTCAGTAGGGACAAAGCCTGATGTGATGCTGTGATTGAACAGGGCACACATGTGAGGTGCCAGTTCACTGGGTAGTTCATGTAGAACACAGCCATGGATATTGTCAGGTCCCATAGAAGCTGTATTTTTGGCCTTGGACAGTGCTGTTTTAACCTCTGCAGCAGTAATACTGGGTGCCTTGCAATCTACTTGTATTGTGATTGGTCCTTTGGGGGGGGGGCGGGGGGTAAATTTGGCACTGAATCTGTCGGCCAGTATATTGGCAATATCTGTTGTCTCTGTATAAGAGGTACCATTGTGTAGTAGCTCAGAGAAAATCTGGGTATTGCCGTGGAGATTCTTTACGTAACTATAGAAGGCACTGTGGTTGTCTTTACTATCTGCTGCAATTCTGTTTTCATAGCTAGCTTTAGAGGATTTGATGAGGGATCTCAACTTTTTGTTGAGGCTGAAAAGGGAGTTTTTCCAGTCCTGGGACTTCACCTTATTCCGCACCAGTTTCCTCCTCCTTCTGTTGTAGAGTTTGTTTATGGCAGGGGACCACCAGATTGGCTATCCTTTTTTGGATGAGAGAGTCTTGGTTCTTTTGGGTATGGCGAGATCTATGTATTTGTGTACGTGTTCTTACAGTGCATTGATGTATGATTTGGCTGTCATACAACTATTCTCCATTTGCATGGGTGCCATGAAGTTAGCCACCTCTATTTTTAGGAGCTCAAAGTTAGCTTTGGAGAAGTTTTTCATGGTGGTTACCTTTGTGGGGCGGGGGTGCTGGGAGGGATGTGGATTTCCAAGGTGATTAGTTTGTGGTCAGATCTAACCAGGGAGGAGTTTGACTATTGGTGTAGACCAACGGTTGCCCATGTTAGTAATGACCAGGTCAAGGATATTGCTACCTCTAGTTGGGATAAGAACAAGCTGGTCCAGGGAAGTGGAATTAATGAATTCCAGGAAACGTTGGGCAAGTGAATTGGTACATGAGTAGTTTTGTCAATTAATGGAGGAGTAGTTGAAGTTGCCCAGTATGAGAGTGTTAGGTTGGACCCTAATATTCTCCAGGATGCTTAGGAATGTGGAGTGTGAGTCTTGGAACATGGTTGGGGACCTATAACAGGATACATCCTGAATCACTCTCTTATGCAATGTTAGCTGCACCTGAAGTATCTCTGATGCATTATGTTGGGCTACCAGTCTGGAGGTGTGTGCATCCTTTATGAATATAGAAACACCACCACCTTTGGAGCTTCGGTACAATTTCTGGGGCCGAAAGGTGTGGAATGAGTTAGCCTGGTAGTGCAGGGGTGCTTTCTGCTGCCTTGAACCAGGTCTCTGTTACAGCACAAATGTCGATGTTCTCCATTTTAAGGAGTGCTTTGAGTGAGTACATTTTTAGATTTAGACCATTTTTAGATTTAGACTTCTAGCATTGACCCTCAGATTGCATTTGTTTGTAGCTGTCATGGTGGTAATTTGGTCTTTGGGACACTGCTTAAAAAAGGCACTATGGGGGTGGGAAGTGGCAAGATCCTTGGCAAAGCAATGAGATCCGTCAATCATGTCGTACCAGGCAGAGAGATACTGGATCTCCTTAGAATGACACCAGAAACTTAGCCAGTTGTTGAAATCAATCATTTTCTGCTTGTACTTTGGTATCATTCTGGGTCATGGTAGGATGCTGCTCAGGGCTAGGGTCATACCTGCCTGGGCTACATAATCCAAGAGCTCATCAGTGTCTCTTTTCATGTAGTCCAGGTCATTCACACCCACATGTACAATGACAGAGTTATAGTTGCACCTGATGTTGAGGGACCTGTGTGCGTGCGTTATGTTGTGGATTCTGGGACCTGACAGGCAGATGGCTGTTACTTTCTTCTTATTCAACCTAGTGATGGAGATACTGGATCTCCTTAGAATGACACCAGAAACTTAGCCAATTGACACTATTGAGTCGCCTATGACTAGTGTGCTGGACATGCTGTTTGGCCTTAGGGGCTTTGGTTGAGTGGCACACCGTTTAGGAGAGTTATGTCTCTTGTGATTAGTGTTGTGTTGTGGTGGTTGATTGTGTTTCTGCCTTGGAGGTCGCTTCTGTTTGGGTAGATTTTTTATTGAGTACCTCCACAAAGGTGGGTATGTTGTTTGTGTGTTTATGTGAAGGCAGTGCTGGTGTGTGTTCTGGAAGGCTATGTGTTTCATGTGGTGTGCTGCAAGTGTTGACCTTCTCCTCTTGACCAGCTATTCCAGTCTTGGCTGGAGAGTGCATGGCTTCCAGTTTGATTATATAAGTGCATCTCTCACAAGTCTAAGTGTTGGGAAGTAAGAGGAGAGGGTTGTCGGTGTACATAAGGCAGTTGCTACATCGCCTCGGGATGCCCAAATTCACCAGGTTAATAGGAGAAAGCACATGGAACTGACCTTTAGACATGCATGGCGGAGTGGCATTAATAATAAGTACTGAAGCTGTTTCCTTGTAGAACGTTTAGTGCTGGAAGCACTTTTGTGTGCTACAATAATTGCTACAAGAAATCTGGTATGGTAAAGTGGTAAACTAATAAGCTAGTAAAAGTGCAGGAGAGGAAAGAACTAGCAGATCTAAAGAAAAAAATGGAAGCGTAGACTTTGGCGTCTCTTAGAAGCTTGCAAACAGTCCTGGATACAGCAAATTTGTATCCAGACTAGACTAGTTACAGGAAGGGTGGGAAACAAGCACCAATGCAGGCTTTTAAACCAGAAAATTGAAAGGGATGGAAAAACTGTCTAAATGGCCAATAAACTACAAATTTGTTTTTGGTTAAATAGAGAAGCTCAGTAGCAATAAGGCCTATATGCAGTATGGGCTCAAAACAGCTTTTACTCAGGCTGATGGAAAATTCAAGTCCTTTTTTTGCAAAATTGGTAAGGAATACTTTCATTCCCATAATTAATCCTAGTTAAGATCCATCCACCCACAACCCCCTTTCCCATGTTTGCACATGGGTTCAGGATATCACTTCAACACTGACAAGCATCTAGAATCAAAGTTAGGTAAGATATGAATGGGAAATTTTCTTCTATGCTTGACAGCTGATTTACTAGTTTGTGTGCGACAGCCTAGTGGGCTGTTGAGTTACTGGTTTAAGTATGTGACAACCTAGTAGACAGATAAAATACTGGTTTAAATGTGAGACAGCCTACTGAGTTGGCAAAGTTACTACTTTAAGTGTTGGAAATCCTAGTGGGCAGCTGAGTTACTGGTTTAAGTGTAAGACAGCCTAGTGTGCAGCTGAGTTACTGGTCTAAGTGTGAGACAAGTAGGTGAGACTCAGTAGGTTGTCTCACATAAAGGCTTATAGTGCCTGCATATTTGAACTGTTTCTTACTGAAATTGGTACACCTTGTTTGCTGTAGCATAGACTAGATCCAGGCCTGCTGAATCTAGCTTTGTCTGTATGCTTGTTGTTTGCTTGTTATTTCCCTGCTAATTCCACCTAAAACGCAGCTTTTCAGTGCTTCTGTGGATCCCTAGTGATATCTGCATTGCTTACTGTACTTATTTCCTTGTTTCACTTGAAAGAAAGTTACTGTTTGTCATTTTTGCATTTAAGTTACCTGTAACACATTGCATTTAAGTTACCTGGCACTTGCTCACTAAAGTAATTATATAAGTCAGCACTAAAAAATTAAAAGCACTGCACCCTCACAAACTCCCCTTAAGTACCTTCTTCCCCATTGGCCCTTTTTTTAAATTATAAAGGAATTCCCAATACTATTCTAGCATGTCCAAAGGTCAGTTGTCAATCTCCTCTCCGGTCCAGCTGGTGAATCTGGGAATCTTGAGGCAATGTTACAACTGCCTCATGTACACAGACAACCCTCTCCTCCTCCCAACAAATTCCAACACATGTGAGAGATGCAACCATATAGCCAAACTGGAGGCTAAGCTTTCTCAACTCAGTACTGGCGTAACCAGTCAGGAGGAGAAGGAAACCACACTCACTACAATTTCAGTCTCACATAGACCTACCACGACAGCAAACCAAACACATAAACACACAAAAACATACTCGGAGGCTCTAAATAAAAATCTGCCTAAGCAGCAGAGACCTCCAAAGCAGACACCCAAGCAACCGCTACCCCAAAACAAAACACATGCAACACATAGATCACAAAGCCAGTGTGCCGGACAGTCACAGCCCTTAAGGCTAAACAACACATCTGATACACTTGTAATAGGTGACTATATCGTCAGGCACACTGACGTCCCGCTCACTAGGCTGAACAAGGAGAAGGTCACGGTGAGCTGCTGTCGGGTGTTAGGATCCGCCACATAACACAAGCACTCAGGTCACTCCAAGGCAAGTACAAATATGACTCAGTCATTGTCCATGCTGGTGTGAATGACCTGAGACGTACCTCCCTGGACTACATGAAAAGAGACATAGAGGAGTTCTCTGAGCATGTAGCCCAGGCCGGTATGACCCTGACCTTGAGTAGCATCTTACCCTCACCAAGAATGATGCCACAATATGAAGACAAGATGATCAATTTCAACATCTGGCTTAAGTATTGGTGTCATTCAAAGGGGATCCAATGCCTGTCAGCCTGGGATTACATGCTCGACAAGCCACGATGCTTCGCTAAGGACGGGCTTTTGGATATTGGCAAAGGCTCTTGCTACCCCCATAGTGCCTTTTTTAGGCAAGGCTCAAAAGACAAACCCACCCCCATAGGTATCACAAGGGATAAGAAACTAAGAGTAATGCTACTCAACGCCAGAAGTCTAAACCTCAAGATGCATGCACTCGAAACTCTCCTTAGCATGGAGAACATCGATATCTGTGCAGTAACAGAAACCTGGTTCAAGGCTCCTGAGAGCACCCCAGCACTACCAGGTTATACCTCATACCATGCTTTTCCCAAAACTTGGACGAACCACAAAAGGAGGGGGAGTATCAATATTCGTCAAAGATACCCACACCTCCAGGTTGGTGGCACAGCACGAAGCATCAGAGACTATCCATGTGCAACTAACAGTGGGTAAAACTGACTTCCAGTTTATAGCCTGCTACAGACCACCCTCCCAAACCCAGGAACCCCACTCGGCCTGCCTGAGAACACTGGAAAATATGAAGTTCTCTCCAAACACCATTATATTGGGCGACTATACCTCAAGATGCATGCACTCGAAACTCTCCTTAGCATGGAGAACATCGATATCTGTGCAGTAACAGAAACCTGGTTCAAGGCTCCTGAGAGCACCCCAGCACTACCAGGTTATACCTCATACCATGCTTTTCGGCCCCAAAACTTGGACCGAACCACAAAAGGAGGGGGAGTATCAATATTCGTCAAAGATACCCACACCTCCAGGTTGGTGGCACTGCACGAAGCATCAGAGACTATCCATGTGCAACTAACAGTGGGTAAAACTGACTTCCAGTTTATAGCCTGCTACAGACCACCCTCCCAAACCCAGGAACCCCACTCGGCCTGCCTGAGAACACTGGAAAATATGAAGGTCTCTCCAAACACCATTATATTGGGCGACTTCAACTACCCAAACATAGACTGGGAGCATTACTCTAGCTCCAACACCCTAACCCAAAGGTTTCTAGAATTTATAAACTCAAATGCTATGGTACAACTTGTTACCACTCCCACAAGAGGGGAAAACATACTGGTCCTGATCATCACCAACATGGGGACTCTATGCTCCAGATCAGAAGTGTATCCCTCACTGGTAAGCTCAGACCATAAACTAATCTCATTGGATATTCACATCCCAACTCCACCCCCTGCCCAGAAAACCACAGTGAAAAACTTGTCTAAAGCAAATTTCACACTCCTGAAAACTGAGGTGGAATCCTTCAAAGCCCCCGGACCTGTGGAAAATACGGCCCAGATCGCAGAATCCTTTATAAACGCATTCTATGAACACCTTCCGGAATGCATGGATCATGCAATCCCAAATAAAACCAAGACCCAATCCTCCAAAGGCAGGCATCCTGTCTGGTGGACCCCAGCCATAAACAAACTATACAACAGAAGGAGGAAGCTACTACATGATAGAGCAAAATCCCAAAAAGGGGAAGGCATCTCTGATCAGTATTAGCAAAAAACTATGGGCACTCATAAAACCGTCTAAGGCCAGCTTCGAGAGAAAAATTGCACAGGACTCTAAGGATAATCACAAGGCTTTCTTTAGTTATGTTAGGAACCTGGGTGGGAATTCCCAGATATGCTCAGAATTTGTCCAAAATGACAAAAATTACACCAAACCCACAGACATTGCCAACATCCTAGCTGACAGGTTCAGTGCAAACTCCCCCCCCCCCACCAAAAGGGCAAATATCTATCCCAGCAGAGTGCTGCCCCCCTGACATCTCAGATGCTCAGGTAAGAGCCGCCCTCTCCAAAGCAAAAAAACACAGCATCAATGGGACCAGACGGTGTCCCGGGCTGCGTCCTACATGAACTCCAAGAAGAGCTAAACCCAAACATAAAACTACTGATCAATCTCAGCCTTACTACAGGATATGTACCCAAAGAGTGGAGTACAGCAACAGTGGTCCCTCTCCACAAAGGTGGTGCATCAACGGATCCTGGAAACTATCGCCCCATAAGCCTAACTAGCTTCGTCTGCAAAGCTATGGAAAGGATCATCATGGACCTCATAAATAAAGATATTGGGGACCTACAGACACTGGATCCTACCCAGTTCGGCTTTGTTAGGGGCAGTTCCTGCCTCTTAAACCTGGTCAATTTCTTTGAAACACTCACCAAGGCCATTGACGAGGGGAAGGTGGTCCAAACAGCCTACCTGGACCTCGCAAAAGCCTTCGATACAATACCCCACTCGGGCATTATAGATAAGCTCACCAGCTTAAATATAAACCCATATCTCACTAGATGGGTTGCAAACTGGCTCAATGACAGAACCCACATGGTTAGAATTGCTGGAGTCATGTCAGACTCCAAACCAGTTACAAGTGGCATCCCACAAGGCTCAGTCCTGGGACCTCTCTTGTTCGGTATATATTTCTCGGTGGTACAGGCCAACACGGAAGGACTGTGGCTGACCAAGTTCACAGATGACTGCAAACTGGGAGCCATAATCGACTCTCCAGCCGACACAAGCATCCTACAAAAGGGCCTCATAGAAACAGACAGCTGGTGCCAGAGCCATGGCCTCAAGCTAAACGCCAAAAAGTGTATAGTCATCCCCTTTGGCAAAATGCCCACAAATTACCACATAGGTGGTAATCCATTAAGTACGGAAGAAGTTAGTAGGGACCTGGAGACCCAAGTTGATAGCAATCTCTCATTTGACAACCACGTGGCCAAAGTGGTTAGAAAAACATTTTATATAGCCCACCTAATCATGAAGGGATTCACATCTAGTTAGGGGAGGTCATCGTGCCTCTTTACTTATCCTCATCAGGCCCATAATTGAGTACAATGCCCCTTTTGGGATGTACCTTACCAGACACCTGCAGCAACTGGAAAGACCCCAAAAGTACCTCACCAAGAGGATCAAAGGTCTCAAACAGATGCCATATGCTGCCCGGTTAAAGAAACTCCAGCTCTACTCAGTGGCATACCGCCTGCTCAGAGGCGATCTGTGCCTGATGTATAAAGCCATGTCTAACCCGGAATTAATGGACATGCTGCACCTCAGAAAATCCAAATCCCATCGAGCTACGTGCTCGAGAGACTTGAACCTCAGCACTAAAATAAATAGGACATGCTGGAGGGACATATTCATAACCCAGAGGCTCCCTTCACTCTGGAATAAAATCCCAGTCCAGGTTAGGCAGAGTCCCTCATTGACTCTCTTCAAGAAGAATCTTGATGAGTGGATGGGAGATCGTAGGTTTACCCTGGGTATCACTTCTGTGTCACTGTTAGACAGAGGCGCAGTATACTAACCTTGAAAAAGGGCATAGAAAAATTAATTTAAAATGGGTGGCGAAAGCCAAACACACTCTGGCTAGGCTTATAAATGCCCTAGGGCAGATAGCCTAGTATGAACCTATGAACAACACAGTATTTTAGCTGTATACTAAGAAGAATACAGCTACTACAAAATGATTTCTCATGACAGTACTGAATGCACTGCATTACCTCAGAGCAAGTCATGTGGCAGGATGGGTAATACTTAGTTATCTTGCCTATTTGTAGATCAACCACATCTTAATACCCCCCCCCCCCCTTAGATGACATATCTCATTTTATCTCTCTCTCTCTCTGAGGACCTTTTAGACATAAGCAAAATCCTTCTTACTGGCCCATTTCTACCAGATTATTCTTCTGAAAGCATTCTTCTGAAAGGTCTATTTTCCTTTTTCCAAACAAGGGGTATCATTTAGACCTTCCTCACTATTTCACAAGACAAACTGCACAGCCAACAAAGTGAGACATCAAGAAATAAAAACAATATTTTAAAATAAAGGTTTTCTCCCATTTAAGACACGATAGACAGTTTTGAAGCTTTAGACATTGTCTGTGGATATGTATGTTTACACAACAGTCTGATGTGTTAAGTAGAGAAGATAAACCGCTACATGACAAAGAAAAATAATATTTCTTTCAGTAATAATTTTCTTTCATGCTTGATTATCATATTTTCCAAATGAGAAAAGAGGGCAATTTGTTTTAGAAAGCTTTACAAATGTTCTTTACTGCTTGCTATTCATAAAGTATACTAGAGTGTCTAATGGCAATTATACACAGAGGTTAAACACTGTTGACCTTCTGCCCCCTTAGTTTGATTTTGTTTGCGTAGATAATTTGCTTTTTTTGTATTCATTATTCTGTAAGCAACTTATGCAAGTAATTGCTCTCTGCCTAGGTGGACTGTTATTAGTAGACTATGTTTATCATATTCTTCAGCTAATTTGTATTCAGGTAGACACCACAAGCTAAATCTAAGTTAGTCTGTAACTTTTTCCAGTGATACCTATAAACTGTGGTTAACTTTCCCACAGATATATATAAATATATATATATATATATATATATATATATATATTTAAGAAAAACAGATTTTTTTTTTCAGTTACTTAATAAAACATATACAGATATCAAATATCTTCCATAGTTTTTACAGCTTTCCTTAGGTGATGGATATGCGCACACAATGTATAAATAAATAAAATCAGCTGATTTGTTAAGGACACATACTGACTACTGGTATAAGACTTAAGTTAATTCAGTGATGAATGTACCCAGCATTTAAGACTACTGTGTTTGCAGTGGCTTGCCTGGAGGACATCACAACATAGGCAGCCAAGGGAATGCCTTAATTGTATAGTGGGAGAGTAGCAGAGATTCAGCATGTGGAAGCACTATTAGGAGCAGATAACACCGTATGCTAATTTGACCATACAGTGCAATGTAGATGAAAAGTAATTTTGAAGAAATTAAAAAGTCTACCATATCAACATGCACACAATGTATATTTAATACCACAGCAGTTTACCATGCTTACAGCATGCATATGGCTTATCTGGTATGACGATTAGGGGAATGTATGGGATTTATGGGCCCAGGAGAGCTGTACCATCTGCCATTGTTCTGTCTCATGCTCATATTGAGGAGGAAGTGATGACTTGCTTTCCAGTTGTGTAAAGGGAAAGGTCATCTGCTTTTTAACCACTGGCAGAAACCAGCTAAACAGTCTGATCACCGATACACTGCTAAAAGGAGGAGTTACAGAAAAGGAAGAGGAAAACTCCAATCAATGCCATGTCATCTGCTGGGATTTAGGATAAGGTCCCATTCTCTGCTATACTTAGTGGTGTAAGTCAAGTGATGCAGTCACCACCATGGTGGGAGGGGTGGACTGGGCTCTAATTAGGTAGGATGGGCGAATGCTTAGGGCTGTGTTTAGAAGGTACTTGGATAGGCCCATAACTTTATTTACCACTGGAATGGGATGGTGCATTTAGGGACATTAATCTCCCCTGAAAGGAAGAAAGTAAACGTAAGGATGCAGATCATGTCCAAGCCGAATGCAGTGGCTGAGATCATTAATATGTTGCAATGATACCTGAATAGTTGTAAAGTATGCTTACTTTACACAGCAAAGTTCATCTCCTAAATCCTATCTGCACTCTACATTCATGGTAGGACCAATACTGAGTATTGAGTACTGAGTACTGAATTTGAACAACAGTTAATGTATGTGCTTACAGTTTTTTTACATACTGTTAAAATATCTGCACTGATGATCTGTGGAACAGGGTTTTCTGAAGCATATCTCTTTTGCATGATGACTATGTT